>NC_052149.1:15118880-15456380 GCF_902713615.1 Scyliorhinus canicula
TTGTAATTAACAACACTCCCTGCTTATACTTCACAGTTCCAACATCCCACAGTACTTTAATTCCACTTAAGTAATTCATTGCCCTTTTAAGCGCCTTAATTGGCTACAACCATTACTGCCTTCCGGGTGGCCAGTGCTGCTGGGATCCCGTCTCTGGGAAAAGTACTTGGGAGGCGGGAAGGTGACCCGAGAGTTCCAGTTTACCACATTCCCCCTCTGTCTCCAAAGCTGCCTCCGAGTGACTGGGAAATTGCCCACCCACATCTCACCAAAGTGGGTAAAAAAAACCACAAAAACATTTCTGCGCCCATTTTATGGAATCACGGAATACACTCACGTGATTACAGGGACACTATGATTTTTAATTATTTTCCAACCAATCATCAGCATAATAGTTATATTAAATAAATCAAAAGATGAGAAATAATGGCGCATGAAGACGACTAACGTTGCCCTACTGAAAATATCCTGTTTTTAAAAAAATAAATGCTTGCTATTGTACCCAACTGCGGATTATTTGGGCCAATTTATGCTCAATTATCAAACAGCTGACAGAAGCTGCAGAAAAACCAATATCTTCCTTTATTTAGTTTAATGACTGTGGTTGTTTCAATCTCGGCTCTTGTGACACATCCAAATAGACAGTTTAATAACCAGCCTGCGGGACTACTAAATTATAGCCCGCTGCTCCCAGCCAGTACACTCAAATGATAACCTTTCCAGACTGGATGCTCCTTTCTGATCAGCTGTACTTGCATGTCCCAGGCGATAGGTTGGTGTGAGGTCAACCGTTAGGAAGAGATTGAGCTTGTACGGCTATTGTGTTTCGTTCATATTTTGGAACAAAACAAGAGTGGGGTTGGCCAAGTGCGATATGATGGGCTGAAAAGGTAGTTGTGTTTGGCATGTGCCCGTTCACATCTGTCCCCTTGTGCATTCCAATGCTTTCGCTCCCAGCTCTGGAGCCGATGATGGACAGGCTAGCAATCCGATCTAAAAGTGCAGCGTTTTTGAGGAGAGAGGTGTGTCTCTCCCAGTTACCAGCCTTCCCAGAATCAGAGTCTTCCCCTGGAACAGGCATGATTGCCCAACCGGTGGTGGGGAGGGAATTGACCGGAGTTTTCCCACCTCTCCTGGAAGACTCCATGGATCTCTGCGGGCCTGGAGTCACATGTAGGCCAGACCAGGTAAGGACAGCAGATTTCCTTCCCTAAAGAGAACCAGGAAACCAGATGGGTTTTGTACAACCTCCCCCCGCCCCCCCCAAAAAGAAAAATTAGATGAATTAATAAGTGAATTGCACCAACCACTGCAATGGGATTTGAACCCACGTCGACAAAGCATTAGCTGGGCTGCCACATTAGAAGTCCAGTGACTTTACCACTCCAGCACTATCTCCCCACAGTGAAAGTGCAAGCTCTTTAATTATTTGTCACGACTCAACCTAGTTTGGGATAAGCCCCCATTCCTTGTGAAGGAAACATCCAGGCCCTGCTGCCTGATGCTTTCTCACAACAGTACAGTTGGGGGATGATGGTGGCATAGTGATATTATCACTGGGCTCGTAATCCAGAAACCCCAGGCTAATGGGACATGGGTTCAAATCCCACCGCAGCATTTGGTGGTTTAAACTCAATTAATAAATCTGGAATTGAATACGAATGGCGACTGTGCATCGATTGTCATTAAAAAAAATCTGGTTCATTAATGCCCTCTCGTGACAGGAAGCTTGCCACCCTTACCTTGTCCGGCCTACCTACACGTGGCTGCAGACCCACAGCAATGTGTTGGCTCTTAACTACCCTGAAGCCACTCAGTTCAAGGGCAATTAGTAATAATAATAATGATAATCGCTTATTGTCACGAGTAGGCTTCAATGAAGTTACTGTGAAAAGCCCCTAGTCGCCACATTCCGGTGCCTGTTCGGGGAGGCTGGTACGGGAATTGAACCCGCTGCTGGCATTGTTCTGCATTACAAGCCAGCTGTTTAGCCCATTGTGCTAAACCAGCCCCGATTAGGGATGGGCAACAAATGGTGGCTCAACCAGCAACACCCACATTCCATGAAAGAATAAAGTAAAACTCCTGACCATGTGGGGAACAATAGTTACGTAGCCATCTTACTCCACACATGAGTTTAGCACGAGGGAGCTCAAACAGCACAAGCCTATGTTGGTAGCACTGGCCCCATGGGACTAGAGCTCATTGTCTCGACTGATACTTAACTGCACCATTAGATCTCCTGCATGAAATATTAAACTGATAGCCTTGTTGTTCAGGTGGGTGTTCAAGATCCCATTATATTCATCGTAGCAAGGGCCAACGTGGCTTCCTCAACCATAACATTGATGAACTGGTTTTTCATCTCTATGCTATTTAGGGCAGCTTGCTGTGCACAGAGTGCCTGAATAGTGCCTGAATAACAACAGTGGCTCAGCTTCAGCAGCGGTCCATCGTACACAAAGAAGCATGATAAACAGCCCGTGTGAATCCAAACGTTTTTTAATTCTACAGAGTTCGGCAGAATTCCTGTGTCATCCTTTAAAGCAATTTCCTTTGCTTATTTCATACAGTGTGGCTTTTGCTGGGTGTGGCCGACATCTGTTGCTTTCCCTGATTGGTCTAGAGTGCTGGTGCCCAAATGAAAATCGCTTATTGTCACGAGTAGGTTTCAATTAAGTTACTGTGAAAAGCCCCTAGTCGCCACATTCCGGCGCCTGTTTGGGGAGGCTGGTACGGGAATTGAACCGTGCTGCTGGCCTGCTTGGTCTGCTTTAAAAGCAGCGATTTAGCCCAGTGAGCTAAACCAGCCCCATCATTCTATAAATGGAGAGTGCTCCATCATGCTCCTATTCCAAAAGTGATTCCAGAACATCACAGATTATCATTATGGATATGTTGAATAAGTTCAATCCAATAGTGGAGTGTCTGTACATAAAATAACACCTTCACCAATGAGCTGAACTGGACCATCCATAATACCAGTGTGCCTGTAAGCACAGGACAGATTCTAGGTAGAATCATAGGAAGAGCTATTCATTCCACCATTACTATATTGGGTCTTTGGCTCCTCGCACTTTGTCCGGCTGCCGCAATTCTCTTCCTCCACCCTTTCAGCGCACCATCTCCCCCCCACATCGCCACCCCCGTTTTTGACCTTTCCCCCCCCCCCAACCAGGGGAGGCCCCCGGGAACACCCTCTCAACCTCCCTCCACCTGGTCAAGCTCCCCCGGCCCCGATCTCTGGCAGTGCCAATCTGGTACCTGGACACCCTGGCGCAGCCAGCCTGGCACCCTACAGTGCCGCTGCCATCCTGACAGTGCCAGAGTGGCAATGCCAGGGTGCCTGGGTGGCACTGCCGGGGGTTCCAGGCTGGCAGTGCCAAGGTGCCCAGGTACCTGCGGGAGTGCAAAGGTGCCACCCTGCACTGTCCCCCAACCACCCGAGGGTCTCTAATGGCTTCGGAGACCCCCTCACCCAGATGCCATTACAACTGATCCACGTTTGTGGAAACCAGTACTAAACACTGGGGCTGGTTTAGCACACTGGGCTAAATTGCTGGCTTTTAAAGCAGACCAAGGCAGGCCAGCAGCAGGGTTCAATTCCCGTACCAGCCTCCCCGTACAGGTGCCGGAATGTGGCGACTAGGGGCCTTTATAATAACTTCATTGAAGCGATTTTCATTTCATTTCATTTCAACAGCGTCCTGGCGAGGTCTCCCAATGGCTCATTTAAATATGCAGATGAATCATTTAAATATGCAGATCTGGATCAAGCCCAGTGAGGTCACTGAAAGGGGCAACACAGGTGGAGAAGGTAGTCAAGAAAGCTAAGGCTTGCCTTCATTGGCCGGGCATTGAGTATCAGAATTGGCAAGTCATGTTGCAGCTGTATAGAACCTTAGTTAGGCCACACTTGGAGTATAGTGTTCAATTCTGGTCGCCACACTACCAGAAAGATGTGGAGGATTTAGAGAGGGTGCAGAAGAGATTTACCAGGATGTTGCCTGGTAAGGAGAGCATTAGTTATGAGGAGCGGTTGAATAAACTTGGTTTGTTCTCACTGGAACGACGGAGGTTGAGGGGCGAACTGATAGAGGTCTACAAAATTATGAGGGGCATAGACAGGGTGGATAGTCAGAGGCTTTTTCCCAGGGTAGAGGGGTCAATTACTAGGGGCATAGGTTTAAAGTGCGAGGGGCAAGGTTTAGAGGAGATGTACGAGGCAAGTTTTTTTACACAGAGGATAGTGGGTGCCTGGAACTCGCTGCCGGAGGAGGTGGTGGAAGCAGGGACAATAGTGATGTTTAAAGGGCATCTTGATAAATATATAAATAGGATGGGAATAGAGGGATACGGATCCCGGAAGTGTATAGAAGATTTTAGTTTAGACGGGCAGCATGGTCTGCACAGGTTTGGAGGGCCGAAGGGTCTGTTCCTGTGCTGTACTTTTCTTTGTTTCTTTGTTTGTTTGAGGGCAAGATCCTGATCGCGATGTCTTGTGCGATTTAGTTAAACTCCATTGGGAGAAAGTACACCAGCCACTTGCCACTATGCCACCAGAATAGAAATTCAACACTGTCCCTGAAGTGCTTTCCTAAACATGTCTTTGATTTGATTTGATTATTGTCACATGTATTAGTATACAGTGAAAAGTATTGTCTCTCGCATGCTGTACAAACGATGCATACCGTACATAGGGAAGGAAGGAGAGACTGCAGAATATAATGTTACAGTTATAGCTGGGGTGCGTGGGCTCCTTAATTATGCTGGCTGCCTTTCTGAGGCAGCGGGAATTATAGATAGAGTCAATGGATGGGAGGCTGGTTTGCGTGATGGATTGGGCTACATTCACAACCTTTTGTAATTTCCTGCGGTCTTGGACAGAGCAGGATCCATAGCAAGCTGTGATACAACCAGAAAGAATGCTTTCTATGCTGCATCTGTCGAAGTCGGTGAGGGTCGTAGCTGACATGCCAAATTTCCTTAGTCTTCTGAGAAAGTCGAGTCATTGGTGGGCTTTCTTAACTATAGTGTCGGCATGGGGGGACCAGGACAGGTTGTTGGTGACCTGGACACCTAAAAACATGAAACTCTCGACCCTTTCTACTTCGTTCCCATTGGTGTAGACAGGGGCATGTTCTCCACTACGCTTCCTGAAGTTGATGATAATCTCCTTTGTTTGTAGACTTTGAGGGAGAGATTATTGTTGTTGCACCAGTTCACCAGATTCTCTATCTCATTCCTATACCCTATCTCGTCTTCCATTTTTTTTCACCTTTATACTCCCACTCCTGGCTGCCAGCTACACTGATTAGTTACAGAGCAAACCGCATTGTGCTTTACTCTATTTCTTTTGGGGATTTCTGTTTCTATTGGATTCGAGTGTCACGGGCGTTGGCATCTCCAAGTGGGATCGGCATAACCTTTGTGAAAGATGTGTTTGAGAGTCGAAGAAGTGGAATATATTACAGCCTCTGTGTGCCGGTGATGGAGTGGGTGCATGTTGAGTCCAGTAGCTGGGCCACCAATACCCTGATCCAAAACTTTGTTGCTCGTATCCTGGCTGGTAGCAAATTCAGTTCACTTATCGTCGCTACGCTGGCCGACGTACACAGGCTCCCAGTGTGGCAACACCATGAGTTCAAAATTCTTCCATTCCAGTCCCTCCACGGTCTCGTCCCTTCCCTATCTTTGTGAACTCCTCCAAGGACTCTGCATTCCTCCAGTTGTGGCCACTTGTCTATCCCCACTCTGCTGTACCATCATTGATGCCTACGCCTTCTGGCACCTTGGTTTAAAGTTCTGAAATTCCCTTCCTGAACCCTTCCACTTCTTTCTCCTCCCCAAGACCTGATGCTCTGACCAAGCTTTTAATCACCCTAATGTCCTTTGGTTCTGTGTTGATTTTTTTTTTCATTTGTTTATCTTGAGGGAAGATGGTGGCTGAGTGGTAACGTCAGTGGACATCTAATCCAGAGGCCCAGGTTAATGGCTTGGGCACAGGGGTTCAAATCCCACTGCGGCATTACAATTAGTAAATCAGGAATATAAAGCTAGTCTCTCAGTAACAGTGGCCACAAAACTATAATTGACTGTTGTAAAAACCTATTTGGTTCACTAATGTCCCTTTAGGGAAGAAAGTCTGCCCTCCTTGCCTGGTCTGACCTACATGTGACTCCAGAAGGTTGACTATGAAATGGTCGAGCAAGCCACTAGGTTCAAGGGCAATTAGGGATGTGCAACAAATGTTGACCTTGCCAATGATGCCCACTTCTCGTGAAAGAATAAAGGAAAAGGGCAGCACGGTGGCGCAGTGGTTAGCATTGTTGCCTCACGGCGCTGAGGACTCGGGTTCGAATCCCGGCCCTGGGTCACTGTCCGTGTGGAGTTTGCACATTCTCCCTGTGTCTGCGTGGGTTTCGCACCCACAACCCAAAAGATGTGCAGGATAGGTGGATTGGCCACGCTAAATTGCCCCTTAATTGGAAAAATAATTGGGTACGCTAAATTTAAAAAAAGAAAAGAAAAGAAAGAATAAAGGAAAAAATCCCATGTGAAGCATGGGACATTTCACTAGGTCCAGCGAAATGAACGCTGTCGGTCCAACTTGGGAAATGCTAAACAAAAATGGAATAGCTGAATCCTCACCTAATTTAAAATGCCAGTGCCAATTTAAAATGTTGAACACAAATTATTCCACTGCACTCATTTAAAGAATGGTTCTGGTCAATAGTAATCCCTCAACCACCATGAATAAACACATTCACCGGTCATTATCACATCATTGTTAATGGGAGCTTGCTGTGCGCATTATGACTGCCATGTTCCTCCACATTACGCATCCAGTTTCTGCTTTGATTGGCATCTGTGGTGATATGCATCATTGTAAATACACAAGGGGTTAATGCAAATACACTAAGACTAAGTAAACACTAGAGGGAGCACCAGAGACATCATGACGTGCAGACATACAGCTAGAATAGGACACGACGAATGGGCAGTCAAATCACCCAGAGGTGCCACTACCACAAGGGGGCTACCCATATAAAAGGACAGGGCACACATGCTCTTTCTCTTTCCATAGGCAACACTCAGAAAGACAGGGGCAGATCAGGAAGCATCACACCCACCACATGGCTTAGAGCAGACTGGTTAGTTAGATTGAGCGACTATAGCAAGATTAGCAGAAGAGTCGAACTCAAACTGCTAACTGTTTAATAAATGTGTCAAACCTATCTCCAAGTCTGAACCTTCCTTTGTCAGAGTATATATCAAGGAAGCAGCTTATGCTACATGAAGAAGCATAACACAATAGCATCGTTATACCACCAGATTTACACGGGTAGCTAAACTAAGCATGATCTGCTGAGATGGTGATGATCGGGTCTTTGGGTGGCACGGTGGCACAGTGGTAAGCACTGTTGCCTCAAGGCGGCATGGACCGGGTTCAATTCTGGCCTTGGTGACTGTCCATGTTGGAGTTTGCACCTTCTCCCCATGTCTGCGCGGGTTTCCTCCGGGTGCTCTGGTTTCCTCCCACAGTGGATTGGCCATGCTAAAGTGCCCCTTGATGTCCAACCGTTTGGTGGGGTTACAGGGTTCCAGGGGTGGGTGCAGACTCAATGGATCGAAAGACCTCCTTTTGAACTGTAAGGATTCTATGATGATGATGATGAAAACATGAACACGGAAATAGTCTGGAGATGGGTTTTGAAGACTTCAAGTGACGGGAGCTGTGCCAATTACCTTTGGCAACTTGTTCCACTGAGGGATTGGCCTTGGACAGAAAGATTGTTGAGACACAGTCCAGGAAATGAATGTTCTTTGAAGTATTTTGGTGGCTACCACATGCTTTTTCATTGACAGAGTAAGTACAGCAAGTACTTGTTGCTGCCAATCCCCACCAGTCCATTCCACATTTTATCGAACGTGGTCAGACTATGGGGCTGTTTAGCACACTGGGCTAAATCGCTGGCTTTCAAGGCAGGCCAGCAGCACAGTTCAATCCCGAAACAGCCTTCCTGAACAGGCGCCGGAATGTGGCGACTAGGGGCTTTTTACAGTAACTTCATTGAAGCCTACTTGTGACAATAAGCGATTTTCATTTGGGGCTGGTTTAGCTCACTGGGCTAAATCACTGGCTTTTAAAACAGGCCAGCAGCACGGTTCGACTCCTGTACCAGCCTCCAGGGTCCCAGGTTCGATTCCCAGCTTGGGTCACTGTCTGTGTGGAGTTTGTCCGTTCTCCCCGTGTCTGCGTGGGTTTCCTCCGGGTGCTCCGGTTTCCTCCCACAGTCCAAAGATGTGCAGGTTAGGTGGATTGGCCGTGCTAAATTGCCCTTAATGCCCAAAAAAGGTTAGGTGGGGGTTACGGTGATAGGGTGGAGGTGTGGGGATATGGTGGAAGTGTGAGCTTAGGTAGGGTGCTCTTTCCAAGGGCCGGTGCAGACTCGATGGGCCGAGTGGCCCCCTTCTGCACTGTAAATTCTATGCAACTTGGATCTCCAGGACTGGATGTGCACATGTTTGGTAAGCTAACCCCGATATTTTTCCACCGCAGAAATCCAAGGACCCTGTTGGCTCTGGATGTTGCCTGCTGAATGTGAAATGCTGTGTTTTTTTAAGATGGACCCCCAGCTACGGTTGGCTGCGACTGTGAGTGTTCTTCAAAAAGTGCTGTGGGACAGCGTGACGGGATGAAAGGTGCTACGTAAATGAAAGTCCTCTCTTTTACCCAAAGCACTAGTCGTCTCCAAAGCACGAATAGTCTCTTGCAGCCCTGAAGGTAAAAGTGGCAAACGAGACCAATTAGTGATAAGCTGTCTCACTGTGTATTACAGTAATGAGCCATTTTAACTCCATCCAGCTTGCCTGATGTACATGTCTGCCTCTACTGATAGCCATAAACCTTCTAATGCCCTGACTGGTCGTGTGTCTGCAATTAAGTTGTCACGAGCTGTCCTTCATCCCTAACAATATGTGTCAGATGTCCTTTCCCTGGATTTCATTTGCGAGCAACAGCACTCTGAGTCATTTGTAAGTATTTAGTGGCTATGAACACTTGCATCAAACTGTCAGGCACAGTCATTGCGAGGAATGAGAGAGACTAGCGTTAATTACTTCCATGCATCACGAATATGCCATTTTAAAAATTTTGATTTTGATTTCGGAATGCTGAATTCTGACACAAATGGCTGGGATTGCTCTAAGTGAATCATTAGCCCTCCAAGCCGTATTGCCGATTTCTTTCAGCCCTGAAGTCAGAGTCACTATAAAATTTAAATGATAACATCAATCTGTGTAATGATACTTCTCTCAGGTTGCCGGTGATTAAGGTAGCCTGCAGGTTCTGCTGCCGGTGTCATTCAGAGATGGATGTTGGAATAGCAGGTGCCACGTTCCCATTGAGAAATGTGCTTTCGCATTCGTGTTGAGGTTGGCACGTGGCACAGCTCATGGGGAGAGGCCCGGGCACCTGGAGCTGATTGCCCGATGGCAACGCGCTTTGAATTTGCAAAGAATGGTGTAGAAACTCCATAAGGGGAGAGAAATTGGGCAAGATACAAAAGTAAATGATTTCAATTTGTGTCCAAACATTCAACATCTCAGCATATCCCAAAGTGCATCGCAGTCAGAGAAATGCTATCAGGAGTGCTGTCACTGTTTTTTAATAATCTTCATTGTCACAAGTAGCTTACATTAACACTGCAATGAGGTTATTGTGAAAATCCCTAGTCGCCACATTCCGGCGTCTGTTTGGGTACACTGAGGGTGAATTCAGAAATGAAATGAAATGCAAATCGCTTATTGTCCCAAGTAGGCTTCAAATGAAGTTACTGTGAAAAGCCCCTAGTCGCCACATTCCAGCCTGTTCGGGGAGGCTGGTACGGGAATTGAACCCGTGCTGCTGGCCTGCCTTGGTCTGCTTTAAAAGCCAGCGATTTAGCCCGGTGCGAAACCAGCCCAAATTACCTAACAAGCACGTCTTTCGGGGTTTGTGGGAGGAAACCGGAGCACCCGGAGGAAACCCACGACACGGGGAGATCGTGCAGACTCTGCACAGACAGTGACCCAAGCCGGGAATCGAACCTGGGATCCTGGTGCTGTGAAGCAACAGTGCTAACCACTGTGCTACCGTGCCGTCCACTTGTTTGTAATCTTGTAGCAGCCAGTGTGCGCACAGCAAGATCCCACGCGCAGAAATACAGTAATGACCACTCCTCCTGCTCTGCTTCAGAACAGCGCCACGGAATCTTCTATCTCCACCTGAGAGAGGAGACGGGGCTTTGCTTTGACATCTTAACTGAGAGATGGCACCTCGCACAGTGCAGCACTCCCTCAGTACTGCGCCAGAATGTCGGCCTGGAGTTTGTGCTGAGATCTCTGGATTGGGACTTGACACAGAATTCCCAGGCACGGAGGAGAGTGAATTACTATTCAGCCATGTCCGATACATGATTTTAGGCTGAATTTACTTTGGATCGAACTTTTATAACCACCTTCACACCCGACTCAGTTTCACAAAAATCCAATCCTGTCCGTATTAGACCTCATTTCTAACAGTGACTGCACTTTGTAAGTACCTCATTGGCTGCACAGCACTTTCAGATGTCCTGAAGTCAACAAGAACAATGTACACCCAGGAACAGGCCGTTCGGCCCTCCATTCCTGTGCCAATCATGATGCCCTAACTACAGAAAAAACCTCTGCCCTTACTCAGTCTGCACTGCCCTACTCGGTCATCAAAGACATGGGCCGGAATTCTCTGGGCATTCCCCGGTGGCGGGATCTTCCAGTCCCATCGAAAATAGTCTCCGTTCCCGACGGCAGTACAACCCTGTCCGCGGCTTTCCCCGGCGCCCTGCGATGGCTTCAATGGGAATTTCCATTGACGCGGTGGGGGAGGGGGTGGGGAGCAGTGAACTTGTTGCCAGCGAACAGCACGTCGCCTCCGGCCGTCAAGAAACACGAGGCCGGGAGACCGGGTAATCCCGCCTGTGGTTCTAAATGATGACTGGTGACAAAATGACATTGCCAATTCATTTTTCTTGCCCTTCAAAAGGGAAAACAAACAACTTGGAAGATTTAATTCTGTTTCCACCAACTTCAGACAAAAAAAACTGCTTGAACACTGAGAAGAAAGATATCCGGATGGTACAGAGAGTGGTCCTTGAGCGCAGCAAACACGGCAACAAAACCAACCGACACAACAACACAACCTATAAAAACCATATCAAGACAACGACACGACGCGTACCAAAGGCAACATCGTCGACAGCAAGCACGACAAAGACTACGCCAATGGGACTACGACTGGTACGACATGGTACAACTCTGCCCATGAGGGACACTGTTACTGCTCAGCTCAGTACAATGCATACCATGGCAGGACGATGCATCTTCCCAATTCACGTGTGCTGCACTACCAACAGGCAACCTGGCTTTCAGGACAGGTGCCATCCAACAGATGCTATCGCAAGCATCGGAAGAAAAAAATCCAAATCAGACAACAAAGTGATTTGACCACTTCTTGGTTCCTTATGCACGGGACACTGATGGCGTTCACAAGGACATGCCATCATCAAAATCACCAACTCACCAACCCAACAAGAAAGATATTCGACCTGATAATTGATGGGTTCTGGACTCAAACATATGAGTTGGACTTATTGTTTAATGATCACTGTTCATAACTTGTACAGAGCATCGCTTATCTACCTGTTTTTTTTTGTAAATTTTCTTTAACAGTGTACATAAAATATGTAACACGAAAAAAGGGGGGATGTGGTGATATGCACACTGTAGATACACAAGGGTTAATGTAAGTATACGCAGACTAGATAGACACTAGAGGAGCAAGAGACATGACACACAGACACTCAACCAATAGGTCAGTAAGATAGGAACGACCAATGGGCATTCACGATACACACAGAGGTGACACCACCACAGGGCATTACACCAACCCTATATAAAGGACACAGCACACATGATCTTCCTCTTTCCAGTGGAGACACTCAGTGAGTACAGACACAGGATTGATTCAACATCACACCCACCACGTGGATTGTAGCAGACTGGTTCGTCAGTCTGAGTAGCTATGAAGGATAACAGTGGCGAATCCGAGTAGGAGAATTGTAAATAGTTTAATAAACGTTGAAGTTATCTCCACGTCTGAACCTTCCTTTGCAGAGTGAACATCAAGGAAGCAGCTTATGCTACGCCAAGAGCTAACAAGTCAACCTCCACTGCTCTCAGGTAAAGAGAATTTGACTGAGAGAGACGAAATTCCTGTTTATTAATCTCCACCTTAAAGGGGGATCCCTTATTCTTAAACTGAACCCTTCCTAGTTCTAGATGCCAGGTGAGGTCTCACCGATGTTCTGCACAGTTGTTGCATGGCTTTTTTGTTTTTATTTCAGATTTCTACTATGCAGATGATGGAAAGAGATGCAGAGGGACAGGTGGTGTTGAGAAGCAGGGAGGCTGCAGAAGGACTTGGACAGGCTAGGAGAGTGGGCAAAGAAGTAGCAGATGGAATACAATGTTGTAAAGTGTGAGATTATGCACTTTGGTAGGAAGATAGAGGCATCGACAATTTTCTAAATAGGAAAAAGCTTCGGAAATCAGAACAATAGAGAACAGTACAGCACAGGGATCAGGCCCTTAGACCCTCCAAGCCTGTGCTGACCATGATGCCCGTCTAAACTAAAATCTCCTGCACTTCCGGGGTCCATATTCCTCTATTCCTATCCTATTCATGTATTCGTCAAGATGCCACTTAAACGTCGCTATCGTATCTGCTTCCACCACCACAAAGGGACTTAGGAGTCCTTGTTCACGATTCTCTTAAGGTAACGTGCAGGTTCAGTTGGCAGTTAGGAAGGCAAATGCAATGTTAGCATTCACATCGAGAAGGCTAGAATACAAGACCAGGGATGTCTTTCTGAGGCTGTATAAGGCTCTGGTCAGACCCCATTTGGAGTATTGTGAGCAGTTTTGGGCCCCGTATCTGAGGAAGAATTTGCTGGCCTTGGGAAGGGTCAGAGGAAGTTCACAACAATGATCCACAGAATGAACTTGTCGTATGAGGAACAGTTGAGGACTGTCTATACTCGATGGAGTTCAGAAGGATGAGGGGGATCTTACTGAAACTCACAGGATACTGCGAGGCCTGATAGAGTGGACATGGAGAGGATGTTTCCACTTGCAGGAGAAACTAGAACAAGAGAACACAACCTGAGATGAAGGGACAATCCTTTAAAACCAAAATGTTGCGGAATTTCTTCAGCCAGAGGGTGGTGAATCTGTGGAACTCATTGCCACAGAAGTCTGTGGCGGCCAAGTCACTGAGTGTCTTCATTATTAAAAAAAAAAAGTGCCCAATTCATTTGTTCCAATTAAGGGGCAATTTAATGTGGCCAATCCACCTACGCAGACACGGGGAGAATGTGCAAACTCCACACAGACGTGACCCGGGGACCTGGATCGAACCCGGGCCCTCGGGGCCGTGAGGCAGCAGTGCTAACCACTGTTCTACCCGGCCACCCTGAGTATCTTTAAGATAAGAGATAGATAGGTTCTTAATGAATAGGGGCTCAGGGGTAATGGGCATAAGGCAGAAGAATGGGGATGACAAACATATCAGCCATGATTGAATGGCGCAGCAGACTAGATGGGCCGAATGGCCTAATTCTATGGTGTTATTGTGGTCTTATGATATTAAGTTCCACTGAAGTCAAGTGGAACTAAATATGAGACAGAATGGGTAACCATTGAGCTACCCTGTCTTTGAATATGATTTTGAAGCTCCACCTACCTGCTCAGAAGGGGGTAAAAGATCTCGTGGTACTATTTAAAAGAACCAGGAGTTCCCCCCAGTGTCCTGGCCAATAACTATCCCTCAATCAACATCACAAATACAGATTTTCAGCTCATTATCACATTGCGGCATGGCGGCACAGTGGTTAGCACTGTTGCTTCACACCCAGGGTCCCGGTTCGATTCCCTGTTTGGGTCACTGTCTGTGCGAGTTTGTACGTTCTCCCTGTGCCTGCGTGGGTTTCCTCCGGCTGCTCGGTTTCCTCCCACAGACCAAAGATGTCAGATTTAGGTGGATTGGCCATGCTAAATTGCCCCTAGGTCCTAAAAGGTGAGGTGGGGTTACTGGGTTACGGGGATAGGGTGGAGGTGTGGGTGTGGACTTAAGTAGGGTGCTCTTTCCAAGGGCCGTGCAGACTCGATGGGCCGAATGGCCTCCTTCTACACTGTAGTTTCTATGATTCTATGGTATTACAGTGACCTCAAAAGTATTTGATTGGCTACAAAGCCTTTTGGGATGTTGTAATATCATAAAAGGTTCTCTTTTTTATTCTTTCATGGGAGATGGGCCTGGCTGGCTAGCCATTTGTTGCCCATCCCTAATTGCTCTTGAACTGAGTGGTTGGCTCGGCCTTTTTAGAGAGGGGCAGTTAGTGCACCCACGTTGCTGCAGGCCTGAAGTTCACATGTAGACCAGACCAGCTAAGGATGGCAGATTTCCATTATTGAGCCATGTGGTATTTCTTTTTACAACCATCGCTGATAGTTTCATGATCACCGATACTGAGTCTACCTTTCACACCTGGATAGTAATTGAACCGAATTTAAATGTCACCGGTGCCGCGGTGGGATTTGACCCCGTGGCCCCAGGGCATTAATCCCAGGGGATTACTCGTCTGGACCCACTACTCCGCCACCATCTCCCCCAAAGGTGCTCCAATAACACAACCTTTTCTTTCTTGAATAACCACATCGCCCACATCCAGGATCCCCCCCCCCCCCCCCCCCCCCTCCCCACCCCACCCGTAATTTCTCCTGGTGAGAGTTAGAGTCAGCAGACAGTGTGTGTTGCCATCTCTGCGAGCTATGGATCTCAAACTGGATTCTGACTGGCTGTTTTCAAAACCTCGCCAACCCTCAGCCACCTGCTGTGCGTACGCACCAGCCTCACGGGAAGCTGTGGATGTCAGTCAAGTGATTATCAGAGAGTAATTTAATTTAAAAAAAATTGCAGTTTTGCGCAGCCTTATCGTATCGAAACACCTGATTCACTCAATGAATACAGGTTTCCTTTTAAACCGGTCTACTCTCGTCCAGTGTAAGGCATAAGGAGAAAAGAGGACCTTGATTATTTGTTGACGATAAGCTTCTAATCTGTGCTGTGGAGCAGCTATTAAAATGCCACGGTGAGAAATGGAGATAGCTGTGCAGGTTGCTGCAAAGAGCTATTAGGTTTAACAGGAAGGGCACCCGCAGCTTCTAAAGGGCATCACTGCCGCAGTTAAGTGGGGAGACTCGAAAAGCTGAGCCTGTCATCCTCAGACTGACACAGAGCACAAGTGCTGCCACTGAGCCATGGCTCAACCTGACAAGTGTTTGATGCCATCAAATATTCGCGCACCTATCTCTTACAGCTCGAGGGAAAGTCGGCTGACATTAACCCAGCGGTGAAGTTACTGTGAAAAGCCCCTAGTCACCACACTCCGGCTCCTGTTCGAGTACACGGAGGGAGAATTCAGAATGCCCAATTCACCTAACATGTTTTTCAGGATTTGTGGGAGGAAACCGGAGCGCCCGGAGGAAACCCACGCAGACACGGGGAGAACGTGCAGCCTCCGCACAGACAGTGACCGAGGCGGGAATCGAACCTGGACCGTGACACTGTGAAGCAACAGTGCTAACCACTGTGCTACCGTGCCGCCCATTGTGCTACTGTACATTGTACTGTGTGTGGTAGTATGACTAGAGGTACTACGGTGCCTGGGAGTGTGAGCTGCTACTGGTGGAGAAGGCTCGCTGCCCATTGGCCCAAGTGTTGTCTTCCCATTGGTCGAGATGAAGGCAGTTCCGCCCACGAGGCGGAGTATAAAACCTGTGTTCCCAGCAACCATCGTTCTTTCTGTACTCAAGCTGCTGGGCACACTTCTTGTAGATTAAAGCCTTCGATTCGGACTACTCCTTCATTTCTGTGCTTATTGATCGCGTATCAATTTAATCTACATGATTTTAACGGATGGAGCTCCGCATCCAGCCGGAGCGTCTACGACTCAGCCCCCATGCAGCGAACGCAACAGCCACATTCAAGCACTGGCTGGCTTGTTTCAACAGCTACCTTAGTACGGCGGAAAACCTCCCGACGAAGGAGCAGAAGCCGCACATCCTCTACTTGTGCGTCGGCACCGCCATCTACACCTCATCGAGGACACGACCGACTACGACGCAGCCATGGACCTGCTCAAAGGACACTTCATCCGGCCGGTAAATCAAGTCTACACTCGGCACTTACTGGCCACAAGCCACAGATCCCCGCTGAGTCACTGGACGATTTTTACCGTGCCCTCCTTGTATGGGGAGGAACTGCGGCTGCCCACAATGTCGGCTAGTGAGCACACTGAACTCCTCATCCGAGACGCCTTTGTTGCGGCATGCAGTCCCCACTGATCTGCCGAGACTATTAGAAAGGGAAACCTTGAGCCTCACGGAGGCACGGTCCCTCGCTACCTCCCGAGATGTCGCAAACAGAAACGCCCGCTCATATGCCCCCGACCGCGCGGCGGCCCCATGGGCAGCGTGGAATTCAGCCTCTCTCTCCCCCACGGTCTCGGACTCCCCCCAGGCCTGCGCCGCAGGACGCCCCGACAAACCCGCGGGGCCCCGCTGCTATTTTTGCGGCCAGGCGAAACACCCCACAACGTTGCCCAGCCCGATCCGCAACCTGCAAGGGCAGCGGGAAGAAAGGCCACTTTGTGGGTGTCTGCCAGGTCAAGGCGGTCGCTGCGGTCCCGGGCAGCGACCGCGGGACTCCCCCTTCTCTCTCTCCAGGGACCCCATTCGGCCCACGGACCTCGCTGCCCCCATCTCCCAATGCCACGGCGACCCCCGGGCGGTGCCATTTTGTGCCTCCGACGCCACGTGCAGGGGACAGGTGCAGCCATTTTGTCCACCCCCCACCATGTGCGACCGATGGGCGCCGCCATCTTGGGTCGGCTCCGAGGACCCCGCGGGTGATGATGCACCGCCCGATGAAGACTCCCACTATCTGCCACGACTCGCTTCAGTCACTCTGGACCAGTCTCGACCCCGCACCCTCTCTATGGCAACAACGATCCTGCTCAACGGGCACGAAACACCTGCCTACTGGACTCTGGGAGCACGGAAGTTTCGTATACCCTACCACGGTAAGACGCTGCGCGCTCTCTGTTTATCCCGTCAAGCAAAAAATGGCTCCCATTCAGTACAGATCACGGGGTTTTGTATAGCGGACCTCACGATCCAGGAGGGAGTTTAAAATTACAGACTCTACGTCCTCCCCCACCTCTGCGCGCCCACTCCTGGGGTTAGGCTTCCAGTGTAACCTCCAGAGCCTAATATTCAAATTCGGCGGCCCTATGCCCCCCTCACTGTCTGCAGCCTCGCGACCCTCAAAGTCGATCCCCCTCCTCTTTGCAAACCTCACTCCGAATTACAAACCTGTCGCCACCAGGAGCCGACGGTACAGTGCCCAGGACCGGGTCTTCATCAGGTCCGAGGTCCAACGGCTTATGAAGGAAGGGGCCATCGAGGCTAGTAACAGCCCCTGGCGAGCAGTTCTGGTGGTAAAGACCGGGAGAAGAATAGGATGGTCACAGACTACAGTCAGACCATCAACAGGTTTACGCAGCTGGACGTGTACCCTCTCCCCCGTATATCCGACCAAGTCAACAGGATCGCACAGTACAAGGTCTTTTCCACGGTGGACCTCAAGTCCGCCTACCATCAGCTCCCCATCCACGCGAGTGACCGAAAGTACACTGCGTTCGAAGTGGACGGACGGCTCTACCACTTTTAAGGGTTCCCTTCGGTGTCACAAACGGGTGTCTCCTTCCAAAGGGAGATGGACCGATGGTCGACCGATACGGTTTACGGGCTACCTTCCCGTATCTCGATAACGTCACCATCTGCGGCCACGATTAACAGGACCACGACACCAATCTCCGAAAATTCCTCCAAGCCACAAGCTCCTGAATCTGACTTACAACAAGGACAAATGCGTGTTTAGCACCGGCCGTCTAGCCATCCTCGGCTACGTAGTGCGTAACGGAGTGATAGGCCCCGACCCCGAACGCATGCGCCCCCTGATGGAGCTCCCCCTCCCCCACTGCTCCAAGGCCCTGAAGCGCTGCCTCGGCTTTTTCTCATATTACGCCCAGTGGATCCCCAACTACAAAGCCCGTCCCCTCATCCAAACAGTCACGTTCCCCTGTCGATGGAGGCTTGCCAGGCCTTCAGTCGCATCAAAGCGGATATCGCAAAGGCCACGATGCGCGCTGTCGACGAGTCCCTCCCCTTCCAGGTCAGAGCGATGCATCCGATGTAGCTCTGGCGGCCACCCTCAACCAAGCGGCAGACCCGTGGCCTTCTTCTCCCGTACCCTCCATGCTTCCGAAATCCGCCACTCCTCATCGAGAAGGAAGCTCAGGCCACAGTAGAAGCTGTGCAACACTGGAGGCATTATCTGGCCGGCAGGAGGTTCACCCTCCTCACAGACCAACGGTCGGTGGCTTTCATGCTTACAATGCACAGAGGGGCAAGATAAAAAACACAAGATCTTGCGGTGGAGGATCGAGTTGTCCACCTACAACTACGACATCTTGTATCGTCCTGGGAAGCTGAACGAGCCTCCTCATGCCCTGTCCCGCGGCACCTGTGCCAACGCACAAGTGGACCGCCTCCGAGCCCTCCACGCGGACCTCTGCCACCCGGGGTCACCCGCTTCTTTCACTTCATAAAGACCCGCAACCTGCCCTACTCCATCGAGGAGGTCAGGACAGTGACCAGGGAATGCCACATCTGCGCGGAGTGCAAACCGCACTTCTACCGTCCGAGAGAGCGCATCTGATAAAGGCTTCCCGTCCCTTTGAGTGCCTCAGCGTGGACTTCAAAGGTCCCCTCCCCTCTACCAACCGCAACACTTCTTCCTCAACGTGATTGACGAGTACTCCCGCTTCCCCTTCGCCATTCACTGCCCCACACCCACCATCATAAAAGCCCTACACACCATTTTCTCCCTGTTCGGATTCCCCGCTTACATTCATAGCGCTAGGGGTCCTCCTTTCTGAGTGACGAATTGAGTCAATTCCTGCTCAGCAGGGGCATTGCCTCAGCAGGACGACCAGTTATAACCCCCGGGTAACGGACAGGTCGAGAGGAGAACGGTACGGTCTGGAAGACCGTCCTACTGGCCCTGCAGTCCAGAAATCTCCCATCGTCTCCCGCTGACAGGAGGTCCTCCCAGACGCCCTCCACTCAATCCAGTCTCTACTTTGTACGTCTACAAATCAAACGCCTCATGAACGCCTTCTTGTCTTCCCCAGTAGTCTTCCTCAGGGACCCCGCTCCCGACCTGGCTGGCTGCCCCCGGGCCCATCCTGCTCCGGAAACACGTTCGGGCGCACAAATCGGATCCGTTGGTCGAGAGGGTCCAGCTGCTCCACGCTAACCCGCAATATGAGTATGTGGAGTACCCTGGCGGCCGACAGGACACGGTCTCTCTACGGGACCTGGCGCCCGCCGGATCCCCGCCATCGCCCCCGGCACCAGCCCCACCCACCCACCTCCAACCGCAACTCCTCCCCGCAGGCGCTCCCCTCCCTGGCCCGCCAACCCCCTCACCCGCGCCGCCTACAGGACCAGACGCCACCCCCCCCCCCCATGGCCCAGCCCTCACCAGCTCCGTCTAGGGGTGTGGAAACCTCCACGAACGGGATCATCGCTCCCGGAGTCATGGACGCCCGCATCTCCAACATCTCCGATGAAGCTCTGCAGGTCGCAGAGGACATCCAAGGCCCCCGATCGTCTGATCGAGGCGATATGAACTTTTAATGGACCTTTTTTTCTCTCTCTCGTTTTCCAACGCTGTAAATAATTGCCAGGTGATAACACACCCCTGTATATAGTTACGGGCCAGTAGGCAGCCGCCGTTGGAGAGGTATAATCCCACATCACTAGTCATACTACCAGTATCTTGTCCCACCCGCACGGGACGCCCCCCCCTCCCCCCTCCTCCCCTGGTTCCTCAACAAGCACACGCCCCCCGCCCCCCCAGTTCCTTTCTCAACAAGGGGTGAATGTGGTAGTATGACTAGAGGTACTACGGTACCTGGGAGTGTGAGCTGCTATTGGTGGAGAAGGCTCGCTGCCCATTGGTCCAAGTGTTGTCTTCCCATTGGTCGAGATGAAGGTAGCTCCGCCCATGAGGCGGAGTACAAGAACCTGTGTTTCCCAGCAACCATCGTTCTTTCTGTACTCAAGCTGTTCGGCACACTTCTTGTAGATTAAAGCCTTTGATTCGGAGTGCTCCTTCGTTTCTGTGTTCATTGATCGCGCAGCATTGTGTCTGTTGTGATGTTGTTCTCCATTTTGTGCCCACCTTTGCTGAGCCCCTTCTTCCGCTCTCCTTATGTGTGCTAGTATTCCGCTCTCCTTATGTGTGCTAGTATTTTGTAAAGTTTTTGTGCCTGTTTCCTAAATGTAAAATTCTAATAAATATACCTGAAAAGGTACTGACTTGAATCTTCCGAGGAGCAGCAATCACTGTTGGAATACCGGCTATGACCCCCTTTTCACCATGACGCTCTGCTAAGCGTCACAGGAACGCCCTGAAAAGCGGAGACTTTTAAACAGTTTTTCTGTGTCTTGGTGTGTGAGCGTCTGAATGACTGGGGGAGTAAGTGGGCGAATGTGTAGCTGGGCAAGGGGGTAGGGTGGATGAGGTAAGTAGGTCGGGGTAGGGTGACGGGTGGGTGAGGTGGCCGGTGGTTAGGGTGCCATGTGGTTAGGGAGTTCGGAGGGTTGAGGGGGGGGGGGGCGTGGGGGTGCCCTTGAGCTTCCAGTGGGAGTTGGGGGATGAGGAATGGTCAAGTTGGATCAGGGTAGGGAGAGCTGGGTGTTCAGGGGGAAGTTAGGATGTCAGGGGGGAGATGGTGGGTGGGGGGGGGGGGGGGGAGGTGGCAAAGGGAGAGCAGTGGAAATTCCCAAAGTTCAGACATCCCGAGTAAGTCCCATGGAGTCAGCATGTTCCGTGGGGTCCTGTGTGTACCTGGGGGATCGTCCAGTCTCCGACAAGCTGGAGACCAGAAGGTCTGGGTTATTACGTTGGATCCTGTGATCTGGGATATTACACTGGATCCAGTGACCTGGGAAATTACACTGGATCCTGTGATCTGGGAAATTACATTGGATCCAGTGATCTGGGAAATTACACTGGATCCTGTGATCTGGGAAATTACATTGGATCCTGTGATCTGGGATGTTGCACTGGATTCTGTGAAATGGGCCATTGTCCTGCATCCAGTGATCTAGGATATTTCACTGGATTCTGTGAAATGGGCCATTGTCCTGCATCCAGTGATCTGGGATGTTACACTGGATTCTTCAAAATGAGTGTGATCTTAAATATCCCCTTTCTGCAGCAGAGTAGCTGGCCTGTGATTCCTCCCCCAACCCTTGCTGTTTGTGTGAGATGCTGCAGTGCTCGCTGAGGCAACACTCACCACACTCCAGAATTCATCACTATTAGTTTTAACCGATGACGAGAGATTCAGAGACAGCGATCTAGTGGTATTGTCAGTGCACGAGCAATCGGGAAACCCCCATACACTGGTGGCCACTGGTTCAAAGGTGGAATTTAAATTCAATTTAAAAAAAAGTCCTGGGGCTGAATTTTGCCCAGGGCTCCACACCTGGGGCCGTATCCCCGCTGACTCGGACAGGTCCGCCGTCGTTTCTCGTGAGAATGAGCGTCGATTGGCAGCAAGTCTGCACTGAGGACGGTGTCCTGCCTTGGAGTTGACTGACGGCGTTCCCGCCCATCCGGGCACAGCGCTTTGGTGACCGGAAGAGGTACTGCAGCGCTGTGCCCAGGACCAAGGGCAGCACGGTAGCACAGTGGTTAGCACAATTGCTTCACAGCTCCAGTGTCCCAGGGTCGATTCCCGGCTTGGGTCACTGTCTGTGCGGAGTCTGCACATTCTCCCCGTGTCTGCGTGGGTTTCCTCTGGGTGCTCCGGTTTCCTCCCAAAGTCCAAAGATGTGCAGGTTAGGTGGTTTGGCCATGCTAAATTGCCCTTAGTGTCCAAAATTGCCCTTAGTGTTGGGTGGGGTGACTGGGCTATGGGGATAGGGTGGAGGTGTGGACCTTGGGTAGGGTGCTCTTTCCAAGAGCCGGCGCAGACTCGATGGGCCGAATGGCCTCCTTCTGCACTGTAAATTCTATGATCTAAGATCATGAAATCGGTGCGAAGTGGCTGGGAGGGAATGGTAGGAGAGTCCTTGGAGACTGGAGAGGGGGAGGGGAGCGGGAAGCACATAGCTGTTCAGGATAGGTTTGGGAGTGGGGTGGTGGGGGGGGGGTGATGAATAAAGTCCAGAGGTGCCCAGTCTGCGAGGGAGGGCACCCCCAGTCAGAAGGGGTTTCCGACGGAGGCATCCCATGCCCCGCCCCCCACTTCACCCCCAACTCGCCCGCCACCCCCACACTACCCTCCTGAGATCAAGACTATTTCCCACCGTCAGCTATCTGCCGCCCGCCAGCGTGGAAATTGAGGCTGCGTGGGGGGTGGGGAAGAGGCCCCTTAAGTGGCCATGAAGTGGGCAACAGTATTCCCGCCGCGCTTACTGTACAACTATGGCTTGAAACTGCTTTCAAGATCATCAGCTTAAGATCCTTGCCCTCCTCCCAGGGTTTCCTCTGTTTGCGGAGAAGTGATAACATCGTTTAACTGAGGCTTTGTTTTTAATTAAGCAAATTGCTAAATTGTTTTGGCAAAAATCCAATGCAGATGGCAGGGCCTGCGTTATCCGCAGCCTGTGCGTCGACAATCCAGACTCGGTTCCTTCCTGCCTGATTTTATTTTCAAAACCAGTTCCCTGTTTGCTGTTTTCTCCCAATCAGCCGATTCCTCCCCTTCCAAACCACACTCCTTGGCCGGGATTTTAACCCTGGCTCAGCAGCTGGAAGCGGGCGCCACGTCTGTCTCTTGCTTTTTGTTTGCCGGATCCCGAGCGATTCCCCATTCAAATTTCGGCCCTGGGACCCGGCGTCAGCTGATGATGGAGCGGGATCGAGCGAGCTGAGCCACAACCTCCTGAACAACCGGGAAGACTCCTCAGCATAGCCGCTACTTCCCTGCCCAACTCCATCGCCATGTACAGCAGACATATTGAGATCAGAAAATGGGAGCGTTTTCAAATTCAAGTCTCACTTATTTATATTCCGCATGACATTTTTCACTTTGTCCACGTTGTGGTGTTATCATAAATGCAAGAACTGCAAGGGTTAATGAAATGTCTAGGAACAGCCACTAGAGGGAGCTACAGTTGCAAGTATATAAGACATTGATGCTAAGCCTTGTGGGGAGAGGAGTTAGCTAGAGACAGACTGAAGTAAAGACAGTGTGAGTAAGAGCAGATCATAGTTTATAATACTGTAGAGATTAGTTGTAGCTGATTATCAATTATATGTTAATAGTTAACTATGTATTATTAGAAGTACGTGTCGAATCCAAATTATGTCAATAAATGTATAGCTTTGTTCAAGTTCAAGCTATTTTGTGGTCTTTGTGAACACTACGCCAACCATCCTGAATTTAGCAATACAAAGAACACCACACATGTGGCCATCATTGTTACTTGTTGAGTCGAGCTTGGTGGCAGAGCTAAATGTACTGCCGTTCTCATGGTTGACACGCATTGGGGATGCTTACTGGGGAGTGAGGACCTTTCTTTGTTGTGGGAGAAACAATGTTGTGTTTTTTGCATAAATTGAAGGTTCAGGTTAGTGTCCCGTGGTGCACTCACCACTTTGTGGGACATTGTGGAGCTTGCCGGCCCATTCTCTTGTGCGTTGTGAAGGCGATTGTCTGATCCCACTCTGAGTGGAGATAATTAAAATGTTGGAGGTGAAGGACTCTGTCAGTCAACACCCCGAGATGGATCAAATGTGGACAGGACTGACGCTGCCCTTTTGACCCTTATTTTCTGAAATTGACTCATTGCTCTGACCAAATCCCGAACTCCCTCCAACAAACTCGGACTCGAGGGCCTTCCCACTTTGCTTCTCCACCCACCCAGCCCCGCCCTCTGTCCTCCCTGGGATCCCTCTTGCACTCCCCTCTGCCACTTGACCTCTCTCCTCAAACTGCCTCACTCCTGGCTCGCCCTTGCTTCTCCAGAGTCTCTGTGGGCAGCTGCCAATCCCCTGCTCTCCTCCCTTGGGGCTGTCGAGCTCAACAAGGAAACCACTGGGTTCAGACACAACCGCACAAAACCAACTTCCGCGCACCCCTTGCTTTAAACAAATTTGAACAAGGTGGCACGAGATTCTCGTGCAGCGCAGACTTAACCTTGAAGGTAGGCTGTGATTAAAATTCTTTAATACGAGTATTTATGGGGTGCAAATGCACCACAAAGAAGAGCACACCACGGGATGGCATGAGTCCTAACCAGTATCAAACACATTGCAACCGTAATCTTTAAAGTGAACATTAGCTCCCATCTAATTAAGTCACCCTGTCTGTTATGTTCTGTGTGTGACCATGGTAAATATGCACACAGAACATTTAGTTCTTTGACTAGTAAGATAGTTTATTTACAAATGAACTCGTGGAAAGATGACGAATAAACTACAATACATACGGTAACGAATAAGTGAATTCTCCTGGAGC
The DNA here is from genome assembly GCF_902713615.1 of Scyliorhinus canicula. NCBI lineage: Eukaryota > Metazoa > Chordata > Chondrichthyes > Carcharhiniformes > Scyliorhinidae > Scyliorhinus > Scyliorhinus canicula. Next base: position 15,143,627 of record NC_052149.1, read on the forward strand.
TACGTCTAATGCGACTGTCCTCCAGTACGTCTTACTATCTGCCGGGTCTCTGGAGTCACATGGTGGATCACCGTCCCTACCTGCTGGTCAGAGGTCGTACATCTAACTTTATACATTGCTATGCATCTGCATTTCCCCTTCCTTTGGAAATGGGAGTGTGCAACAAATGTAACTGTGCTTTACAAAACATGATATGCATAACAATGTGTCCCTTGTACACAGTTCATTACACGTTCAGTCTTTCAAGTTAACAACATATTCTTGTTGGTCTTCTGAAGCTGGACGAATACGTGATCTTGTTTCGTCTTTCGGTTTTCTGGCTGGTCTTTGAGTCACCAACTCTTTCAGCCTTTTGAAGCAATCCTGCCTACTCCATGTGTGTTCTTGTATATTGGCCTTATTGTCGATGCTTGTGTCTCCACTGTCACGGCTGCTACCCGGTCGACCAATTGTGTCCTCGACTCTTCTCTTACCCTTCCTTTTCTTTTTTATAATCAGCCCTTTCGTTCTCGCAATAGCGTCTCGCGCACCTTATCATTCGATATCCTGAACACCATCTGATCATCGACGACTTTAAAGTACTAAAATTGCACGAATGCGCCTTCAACCGCAAATCGGTTAGAAAACTATTGAAAGATCCGCCTGCCTTCTGAGTACCCCTGCAAAAGATATAACGCTTGAATGTTTCATTTATTTTCGGGGAGCAATGTCGATCAAAGTATTTTGTTTCTACATCGAAGCTCTTGCTTTCTTCTTTGCTGTCAAATGCAAAGTTATTATACATTTCTATGGCTTGAGGACCTGCTACGGTGAGCAGCAACGCAATACGCTTCACGTTAGGCTGTGCCTGCAGGCCAAGGGCTGCAACATAGAGTCTGAATTGCTGCTTGAACACGCGCCAATTCCCATCTACATTACCGATGACTTGAAGCTGGTGAGGTGCCTTTAAATCTTCCATCTCTAACTTCACAGTCATTTCGTGCATTGAGTTCCAGTTGCCCGTAGTTTACCAGGTAGGCAGAAGAATTTTCTTTTTTCTTTCTTCAGCCTGTTTCGTCCCGTCTTTTCCGTAGTTATGAAATGAAATGAAATGAAAATCGCTTATTGTCACAAGTAGGCTTCGAATGATGTTACTGTGAAAAGCCCCTAGTCGCCACATTCCGGCGCCTGTTCGGGGAGGCTGGTACTGGAATTGAAGCCGCGCTGCTGGCCTGCCTTGGTCTGCTTTAAAAGCCAGCTATTTAGCCCTGTGCTAAACCAGTCCCGTCAGAAGGGTTTATCTTCAATTGTTCTAAACTCCTGGTACCGTGTTATGTTCTGTGTTGTGGCTGTGGTAAAGAGGCACACGGAACATTTAGTTCTTTGACTAGTAAGATAGTTTATTAACAAATGAACACGTGGAAAGGTGAATAATGAACTATAATACAAATAGTAATGGATAAGTGACTACACACCACCTTTCCTGCTGTTTCAGACCCCATAAAATTCTCCACCCTCTTGCCTGCCCCATGTTACACTCAGAGATCAAAAGGGGAGGACTAAAAGAATGAAAGAGCTGTATTACCAAAGTGCTTCTCGTGACCACAGGTCATCCCAAAAGGCTTAACAACCAATGAAGCACCTTTTGAAGTTTGTTTTTATTAATACAAGGGATGCGGATTTTGCTGGCGAGAACAGCATTTATTGCCCATCCCTAACTGCCCTTGAGTCAGCAGTGGTGAGTTGCCTTCTTGAACCGCTGCAATCCACGTGGTGTAGGTACACCTGCGGTATTGTGTGAAGCAAATAATGGCATGATGGGAAAAGTAGTCAAGTTTTCTTGGTACAAGTGAATTTAAACTGATTTTCATATAACCTCCGGCCCAGAATACACATAGACAGCATGTCCTGAGAACTGGGTGACTCTGAGAGTCTAGATAAGGCTTGAACTTAGAAGTAGTCTCAATACATAACAAGCTGAACAACTGTCTCTTCCTGTATGTAAACACGTTTGTCGAGTTCTTAATACAAAGACAAGATAATGATATGAGACTCCAGTCCTCTAAAGGTCAGCAAGGTGACGCCATTGTAACGATTATTACTTATGTTTTACTTTCGATCAAATTCATGACCAAGATGTATTCATGTTATCTTGATCCTATAATGTATAAGAATCGCCTTCTTTTTCTGTACTATCGCAGACTTGGGACGGTCTCAGCAGTTTGTATTTGACTGCCTTCCGACTTCAAAAGTCTCAGCCATTTACTGCTAGCAGTCAGTTCTAATTCGGAAATAAAGTTCAGTTTTGCTTACCTAATGAATCATGTTTGTATTTCTCTATCACAGTCAAGACGCGGGGAAAATATAAAATACAACACACCCACAGTGCTGTTAGGGAGGGAGTCACCGGATTTTGACACATTGAAGGAGCGGCGATATATTTTCAAGCCAGGATGGTCAGTGACTAGGAGGGGAACTTCTAGGCGCTGGTGTTCCAGGTATCTTCTGCCTTTGTCCTTCTAGATGGTAGAAGTCGTGGGTTTGGAAGTTGCTGCCTAAGGGGCTTTGGTGAGTTGCTACAGTGCATCTTGTAGATGGCACATATTGCTGCCACTGTACATTGGTGGTGAAGGGAATGAATATTTGTGGATGGGATGCCAGCAAGCGGGGCTGCTTTTTCCTGGATGGTGTTGAGCTTCTTGAGTGTTGTTGGAGCTGCACTCACCCAGGCAAGTGGAGAGTATTCCATCACACTCCTGACTTGTGCCTTGCAGATTGCGGACAGGCTTTGGGGAATTAATGTAATCATTGCCAGAATGTAAGAAACATGGCGGCCAATTTATACCCTGTTAGTCCCCACAAACAATGGGGTAATAAGCAAGCCATCTGTTGTGATGACGTTGGTTGAGGGATGAATATTGGCTGGGACTTGGGCTGAACTCCCCTGCCCTCCTGCGAGTGGTGCCAAGGGATCATTTACACCCTGAGGGAGGACAGGACGCTGTCTCAACCGAAAGACAGTGTAGCACTCCCTCGAAGAGTATCAGCCTCTATACATGAGCTCAAACCACTGGAGTCGATCTGGAAGATGCCAGTTTCTGACTCAGCGATACAGCTGCAGGCACCGATTCACCGCTGGCCTTGCTCGAGTGACATTTGGTTTTCAGCATGACTTAGATGACTGCCCTCCTCCAAGGTGTCAGATGAAAGAAAGACTTGTAGATCCTCATCAAATCCCTGATCTAATGTGGAGGGGAGGGGCGTGGGCACGGGAGCAGGTCAGCAACCACAGTATGAGGAGGCTCATGTGGCATATAAAAATAACAGCACTGACCTGCTGGGCCGAATGGCCTGTTGCTGTGCTGCGGGTTGTGTGTCGGCTCACATTCTCTGTTCGGCCTGCTGGCTGGTGCGAGATTGGTGCCCGTTTAGTATTCAGAACTGATCCGGGGTGATTTGCTTGGAAGTGTTGCAGTCCCTGAACTGGAATATTGCCGGAGATTCTCCTCTCTCTGGCTTTCCATTATTTCACGGAGATTAAATCAGCTCTCAACCTAAAAGCAATTTTGTCTTTGCAGAATTGTGATTTGCAGTGCTGTTGACAGGGAGCACACGCAATCAGACAAAAGACTGATAAAAATTGAAACAATATAATTTCTCCCTTTCACATAATTGAAATTTGTTGCCGGCTATTAGGGACTTAGGCGGCTCCTCTTGAAAGGGGAACAAGTGCTTTACCAGTTGGCAGCACAGCACTACAATCTGAATGAATAAATAAGTATTCAATGCAATTCCATGTTTAAAGGAACGAGCTCGGAGCATTAGACCTTCCAAAGCAATTAATATGAAGCTTTTAAATCTAACTAGCCCAAGCCTGACAAAACACCTTGTGAAACCAATTTTCTATCCTTTGAACCAAAACAAAATGTTGTCGCTGTCTGGCGTTAACTCCTTTTCCATTTCAAATTCTCCAATTCAAAACATTCCCCAGTTAATTTCTAGAATGCAATGTCCGCCCAGGTTGTGCATAGATCATGAAAGTTGAGTTCATTGCAGGTTTTACCTGACCAATGTGATGGTAAAACTGGCCGAGGGGTACTTGACTGAGCTGGTGACCCATGTTTGCAATCATCCCGAGAGAGAGCACTTCCCTGTACTGGTTACTCATTGTAGTGGCAGGCTGCAGGATTTCAGCCCTGGCCTGGTTCAGCGGAGATTTGTGACACACACACACACACACACACACACACCACCCTTGTGGTTAATTTAGAAAGACTGTATTTCAATAGCAGTTATATATTTCACAATGTTAGGATGTTCTAAAAGGCTTCACAGCCAGTTAACTCACTATAATGGGCGGCACGGTAGTACAGTGGGTAACGTTGTTCCTTCACAGCGCCAGGGTCCCAGGTTCGATTCCCGGCTTGGGTCACTGTCTGTGCGGACTCTGCACGTTCTCCCCGTGTCTGCGTGGGTTTCCTCCGGCTGCTCCGGTTTCCTCCCATAGCCCACAGACGTGCAGGTTAGGTGGATTGGCCATGCTAAATTGCCCTTGGTGACCAAAAAGGTTAAGTGGGGTTACTGGGTTACGGGGATAGGGTGGAGGCGTGGGGCTTAAGTCGGGTGCTCTTCCCAAGGGCCGGTTCAGACTCGATGGGCTGAATGGCCTCCTTCTGCACTGTAAATTCTATGATTCTAAGATTCTATAACCCTCCAGCAACTCAGTGATCCCCCATCCCTGCCCTCTTACATACTCCTCACTTCCTTCACCCAAATAATGGTGGCACGATTCAACAGGAAGCAGATCTATGCCCCGTTTTGGGTGGTTTTTAGCCAGGCCGTTTCTCGCACTGCACCAGCACTTTGCCCGTTCTTTTGGCCGAGGGCAATTTCTCTCCGCTGAAGCTGCATTTGAGTACTTTCCTGCTGGTGAGCGCTCCCCTCCCTCTCCCCAATCTCAGATGCAACCCAGAACACCACCCCCCCTCCCCCCCCCACCCGTCCACCTGTTAAAGCCCCCCCCCCCCGGCCCGATCTCTGGCAGTGCCAACCTGGCACTCGGGCACCGCCACCCTGATGGTGCCGGGATGGTGCTGTCAGGGTGGCTGGTTGGCACTGCCAGGGCCAAGGGGCCAGAGGGAGTGCCAGGGTACCACCCTACCCTGCCCCTCACCACCCAGGGTCTCTAATGGACTGGGAGACCCACCCTAGGTGGCTTTACGACTGGTCCATACCTTTGTGCGGACCAGTATTCGACGCCGCCGTGAGCGAGGTCTCCCAGGCGTGGCCGTTAGATCCCAGGCACCAGGGGAATCCCGTGAACGCATATTCAAATGAGCCTATTGACTCATTTAAATATGCAGATCTGGATCATGCCCAGTGAGGGCGAGAGCCAGATCGCAATGTCTCGCGAGATTTTGTTAAATCGGGCGTGGCGTTTCGGGCATCAGAAATACGGGGCTGGATTCTCCGAGGTCTGGATGTGTCTTACCCTGTTTGTGTACATAAATGCTAAGAACTTCACGCTCATGAACAGGATCCCGCTGTCTGTAACCAGCACCTCTGCTATTCCACAGGTGCAAAATGAGCACCTTAATTTTTCAATAGTGGCTCTCGAGGTGGTGGAGGTCACCCTGTGTACATCTAGCCACGTAGAATGGGCGTCCACAAGGATTAAAAACATAAACCCCATGAAAGGCCCGGCGAAGTCAGCGTGTAACCGCGCCCGGGGCGCCCTGACCATTCCCAGGGATGAAGCCAGGCCAGCGGAGGAGGTTTCTCTCAATGTCGCCATCAATCCTTGGCCATTAGACACAGCTTCTCGCCAACATCTTCATCTCCGAAGCCTCTGGGTGACACTATGCAGCTCCTGCATGGTCAACTCTTGACCCGGCGGCGGAATGACTTTGCAAGCTCCCCATTGGAGGATACCGTCACACTCAGCTTCTGCTGTTCCATAACGTAGGGTTGTAGTGGGAGGGAGGGAGGGTCCCCCTGGGTCCCCCTGTAATCCACCATGCAAAATAATGTGGCTGAGTTCCACCAATGTCAGATCTCTCTGAGTCCGTGTGCGAACCTGTGCACCTGTTACTGGCAGAGTTTCCATGAAATTTAATAGCGCCACGACTTCCTCCACCACTGGTGGAGACGGGGGGAGCTCACAGGCAGCCAAAGACGGCTGAAGAGGTCAACATGAGCCATTTGGACCCCTGGCCGATGTTGAAATGTATGTTCATACGTTGCTAGCAATAGAGCCCAGTGCTGAAAATGGCTCTCGACTAGGGGGGGAATCCCCAAGTCCTCCTTGATAAGACCCGACAGCGGTTTATGGTCTGTGATGATGAAAAAATGCCACCCAGAGGCATATTGGTGAAATTATTTCACTGCATACAAACAGCCAAACCTCCTTTTTCAATTTGGGCGAGGTGCCTTTCCGTATGAAGGATCGTAATGGGCTAGCAGCCCGGAGGGTAACAGGTGACTCTTCACCCTGGGGAACGCCTCCTCTCATGGAGCTCCACAAGTCCACCTTTGGTTCTTCTTTAATAAAACGTAAAAAGGTGCCACCAGGGTGACCAAATTCAGAATGAACTTCCCGTAATAACGTACGAGTCCCCACAACAATCTCAATTCTGTGGAGTTGGGGCTTCCTTTAAGGCCTGCACCTTTTCCTCAATCGGGCGCAAGCCAGCTTTGCCGACACGGTAACAAGGTACATAGCTGCCTCTGGTTGAAAGACATATTTGCCTCTCTTTAGCCGGACACCCGCTTTGGAGAATCATGAGGACCTCTTCCAGATTGTCTAAGTGCTGCTTCTCAGTGTTGTGTTACGCTTCTTCACGTAGTATAAGCTGCTTCCTCCATGTGTACTCTGACAAAGGAAGGTTCAGACTTGGAAATAGATTTAACACATTTATTGAACAGTTAACAATTCTCCTACTGGAGTTCGACTCTCCTGCTAATCTTACTATAGTAACTCAGTCTAACTAACCAGTCTGCTCTAAGCCATGCGGTGGGTGTGGTGCTTCCTGATCTGCCCCTGTCTCTATGGAAAGAGAAAGAGCATGTGTGCCCTGTCCTTTTATATGGGTAGCCCCCATTGTGGTAGTGTCACCTTTGGGTGTGTCTTGACTGCCCATTGGTCATGTCCTGTCTTACTGAGCTATTGGTTGAATGGCTGTGTGTCATGATGTCTCTGGTGCTCCCTCTAGTGTTTATTTAGTTCTAGTGTATCTACATTAACCCCTTGTGTATTGATAGTGATGCATATCACCACACTCAGTAACCCCCGTAATAAGCACGTCCTCCAGGTATACCGCCACCTTGGGTAGCCTCTGCCAAATGCCTTCCATCACTCTCTGGAATATTGCACAAGTGGAAGAGACACCGAAGGGGTTGCGAGTGTACTCGTTTCGCCCCCTGTGTGTATTTAACGTCACGTGCAATTCCAGCTGAAGGCATGTGTGGCTCATATCTAGTTTTGTGAATGAGTAGCCCCCAGCCAGATTAGTGTATAAATCTGCAGCATGGGGTAATGGTCCAGGTGGGAGGCCCTGTTTACAGTCAGTTTATAATCCCCGAAGAGGTGAACTGACCTATCCAGCTTCATCACTGGTACCACTCGTCATGCCCACTCTGCAAATCGTACAGTGCATAAGATGCCCAAATTCTCCAGGTGCTTCGGAACTCATTGTTCCAATAATAATCAGTGGTTCCACGGTAAATGTCACCAATCTGGCCTCAGCATTACGCAGGTTCAATGGCAGGAGCCCTGTGCAAAGTCAGTGGAAGGTCTGCTGAGCGATGACAGAGACGGCAGCCCCTGTGTCAATCCCCGTTACTACGGGGTGTCCCATTGGTCATGTCCTGTCTTACTGAGCTATTGGTTGAATGTCTGTGTGTCATGATGTCTCTGGTGCTCCCTCTAGTGTTTATTTAGTTCTAGTGTATCTACATTAACCCCTTGTGTATTTACAGTGATGCATATCACCACACTCAGTAACCCCCGTAATAAGCACGTCCTCCAGGTATACCGCCACCTTGGGTAGCCTCTGCCAAATGCCTTCCATCACTCTCTGGAATATTGCACAAGTGGAAGAGACACGGTAGTTTGACCGCTGGCTTGGCAACGCTGCCGGTATTCTCCGTCGTCACGCTGGTCTGTGATGGCCCTTGACCGTTGAGTCCGGCTGGTTGTAGCTTTGGCAGTGATCTGGTCATTTGAGTATTGCCTTGAGAGGGCGCTGGGTTCCAGTACGGCCGTCGACCAACACTATGGATGCTGTAGTCCATGGAATCTTGGAGTTCCTGAACCCCCTTCTCCACACTCTTGTGGTTCAATAGCTCGGTTCAGATCAAGCGTAGGCTCCACAAACAGTTTCCTCTGAGTGGCCATATTGTTAATTTCACACACCAGCCGATCTCTCAATAAAAGCAAATGACTGCGGATGCTGGAATCTGAAACCAAAGAGAAAACGCTGGAAAATCTCAGCAGGTCTGGCAGCATCTGTAGGGAGAGAAAAGAGCTGACGTTTCGAGTCCAGGCGACCCTTTGTCAAAGCCGATCCCGTAACATCTCTGGAAGGTATGGACCAAACTCACAATGCTCATCCAGCCTTCATAGTAGAGTCCAAAAGTTCCTAACTGACTCCCCTATAGTCCGCACAGCAGTTTTGAATCGGTACTGTTGCATAATCACGGATGGTTTCGAGTCGTAATGGTTAGCTACCAACTCCACCAACTCGGCAAAAGACTTTGAGTCCAGAGCCGCCGGTTAAGTGAGGCTTATAATATGGTGAAGGTTGGGGCCCAGCAGGCAGTCAGGACGATTACCTTCTGTCAGTCCATTCTACTAGCGCCGTTAGCCTGGAGAAAATACATAATTCACTCAGTGTACTGGGCTCAATCTTCCAGACCTGCATCGAAGGCATCTAACTTCCCAAAGAGCAACATTATTCACAAGTCTGACCAGCACGTTAAGTATGGTAAAATCCAGGAGTGGCCGGGATGTCCAGAATCGGAATACCATTTTCTCTCACCTCGTTGCCAGTATAAAGTCTCAGGAGGCCCAACAATAGTGTGAACAGTCAGAAGAATCTGCCCGAATACAGTAAATACACGCACACACACAGTATCACCAACATGGGGTCCCTGCTGGGGCCGGCCTTTATACAAGATAATTATGAGGCCCAGCTGGGTGGGCCTCTGCCCACCAGTGAGAAAGCTCACGTCCCGTGGGGAGATCAAGTTGGGGGGGGGGGGGGGGGGGGGGGAGGGGGGGGAATCGGAGCGATCAGGCAATTTTATTCCAGATTTATTAACTGATTGGATTGAAATTCCACCAGCTACCATGGTGGGGTTTAAACCGGCGTGTCTGGATGATTGGTCTGGGTCTGTGGATTACTAGTCCAGCCGCTGGTAGCTGGTCACAGGTCTGAATACCAGTGGGTCCTGTAGCCTTGTGGTTCAAAGTGTATCAAATTGATGAAGCACTGACGATGGAGCAATTTGAGATGATGAATTAAAAGCCTCATATAACATTAAACGACAACTAAAGCTGAGCACCGCAAATGCTGGAAATCCAAAATAACAAGAATGAAAATTGCGCCAATCCGTAACTTCAGGGAATTTTGCAGCGCCCGTTCAGGATCGTGGGGTTTGCTCATTGGTTTGAACAAACCAGGAACAGGTCGGTCAAGTAAGAGTGACTTTTGCTCCTCATGCCAGCCCTGAACATTTCCTCACGCAGGAAGCATCTTTTGTGTAAAATGCTCCCCCTCATCGAGGAAATTAAATTTCCTTGTTTCCAAATTCACTTTTCAATTTGATTCCACCCCCCTCCCCCCCTCTCCCCCCCTCCTCCCCCCTCTCCCCCTCCCTCCCCTCTCTCCCCCTCCCTCCCCTCCCCCCCCCTCCCTCCCCTCCCCCCCCCCCCTCCCTCCCCTCCCCCTCCCCCTCCCCTCCCTCCCCCCCCCCCCCCTCTCCCCTCTCCTCCCCCTCCCCTCCCCCCTCCCCCCCCACCCCCTCCCCACCCCCTCCCCACCCCCACCCCCAACGCCCAGGTTCCTTTTAGGCAGGAGACAGGACAGGAGGTGACAGAGTGAGTTAGCCTGCTGCCCGCTCATCTGGGAGACCTGGTTGGCTAATGGTCCAGTTCTGTCATTTTTCTGACAGGTGTCGGGAGCCCCAGGTGCAGTGAGTTCACACAGATCTTAATGGATGGCAGCCTGCGGAAGAAAGTCTCCTCACAAGCTGGCATCAATTAGCGCTAATTGGCCAATCTCCCAGGGCGAACAGGTCGGGACGAAGGTGGCCGGGATTCAGATTGAAGCAGTCACTGCTCTGCCGAGGTTAGCGCTCCTTGTTCGACGGCGTCGGGAGAACGACCATTCCTGCACGGTCCATCTGGCTGGGGAGTCGCTTTATGCTGATAGCAAGAATAAAGCTCTCACTTCCCAGCGTGAGTGTCCCCTTATCTTCAACTCACCCTTCAAACAACTTTTAATGAATCATAGGATCAGGCAGCACAGAATGGAGTCCATTCAGCCCATCGTACCTCTGCTTCCTCTTTTGAAAGAGATGTCCAATTAGTCCCAAACTTTCTGGCACTTTCACCAGTGGCCCACAGAATGTTTCCTTTTCAACGATTTGTCCAATTCTCTTATGAAAGTTGATATTGGGCAGAATTCTACCAACTGGGGACTGAGTCCCGAGGTTGGGGGGGTGGGGGGAGGGAACAGTTTGCGGGAACCTGGAATGTTTCCCTTTATGGGAGGCCGGTTGGCGAACACGCCAAATCCTCCAGCCCCTGCCTCGTCAATCATGCAGAGGATGTTTTTTACACTGTATTCCGTGGCAGGGCAGGCATGGAGGGCGTGTAGTCCGCCGTCCTAACCGGGCGACACGTTGAAAAGACGCCCAACATCACCTACCCGCTATTAAAGAAAGAAGGTGGACCACCCTGAAAATGAAGATAGATCCCTGGGGAGCACTCTGAGACCGGAAGGTGAAGCTCCTGAGAAAGAAGATGGATCTCCTGAAACGTTCTGAGGCTGGAAGGTGGACCCCCTCCGGGACACCGAATCTGGAAGGTTCCGCCGTAGATGCTCCCTTCACTCCCACTGCTGTGTTCCAGGGGCCAGGGCTGCGGGCGGCTTCCATCCTCAACTCCAGAGGCAGCCCCAGGCCTCGCTCAGAACAGTTCCGGCATCCGCACACCACACTGTTCCAAGCGTGTTCCGTGGCGGCAGGTTTAGCACTGCGGAGAATTGGGCCTGTTGGTCAGACCTTCAACTGGATCCCGTTAGCGGGAGACAAATGAGTTTCACAATGGCCTCCAGTAGGTTTTCCAATCTGCCATGGGCGGGCACCAGCAGAAGACCCCGCTGTAAATTCACGCAGGTCTGGAAACAATTATTGGGCCCTTGCGGAATTCTCTCTCCCCTCCCCCGCCTGCCACTGAACCCGCCAATTGGGGTTTAGAAGAACTCCACCCTTTGACTCTGCTGCCATCCTTTCAGGCAATGTAGGCCAGAGCATTGCCAGGCCCATTCAATAAAATCTCATCACCCTCTGATTCTTTTGACTATTACCTTTGATGTGTGTAAGCTGGTTAGCAACTCTCCAGCCAGTGCAACTCATTTCTCCTTAGCTACTCTATCAAGAGCTCTCATAATTTTGAGCATGTCTATTAAAACATTCCTTAACCTTCTATGCCACAAGGAAAACAATCCCAGATTCTAAGTGAGAAGGAGACAGAATCGTCTCGACACAATGTCCTCTCACACCTCACAAAGTGTTTCCTGGAAGGTCAAATGCTTTACAAAGTGGAGACTGATTTTGCAGAGCGAAAAAAAAAAAGCAGCAATCCTGCACTAGATTCCTCTGGAATGAGCGGCCAATCTGTGGCAATCTTACTCGAGGACCAGGACACAAGATGAGCTCCCGGTTCTTCCAACCATTCTGGCCCAATGGAACCTCCCCTCCAACAATGCAGCACTCCCTCAGTTATGAATTGGGCTGTTGGACTCGAGTCTGTGCCTTCATATCCTCGAGTCATAGAATCCCTACAGTGCAGAAGGAGGCCATTCGGCCCATCGAGTCTGCACCGACCCCTCCGAAAGAGCACCCCACCCAGGTCCACTCCCCCGCCCAATCCCCTTAATTCTGTAACCTAACCGTCACATCCCTGGACACAAAAGGGCAATTTAGCATGGCCAATCCACCTAACCTGCACATCTTTGGGGCGTGGGAGGAAACCGGAGCACCTGGAGGAAACCCACGCAGACACGGGTTTGACATTATGAGAATGTTCAAAATACAAAGGGTTAATGCCATATCATAATTAACCACTAGATGGAGCTAGATGCAGAACTATATAAAGCACTGACTCACAGAGCTTCTGGGAGAGAGCTGGAGGAGAGCGAGAGAGAGCAGTGATAGTGAGGACAAGACAGTTATAGATAGAGTGTAGACACCAGTGTTAGTTGAGTGTAGACTACAGATTACTAGACTATTGTTTACTACAAGAGTAAGTGATCGAGCTTTAATAAATAGTGTAAATAAATATTAATTTTATTAATGAATTTAACTTCTGTGGTATTTGTGAAAACTACAATATCCATTCTGATAACAAGAATCACAAAGAACACCACAACTGGGAGAACGTGCAAACTCCACAGTCACCCAAGGCCAGAATCAGACCCTGGCACTGTGAGGCAGCAGTGATAACCACCGTTGCTGCTCATAGTCTCCTGACTCAAAATATTGAAGGTGGCACGGCGGTGATGTCGGAACTAAAATGTCTTCTGACCTCGTCTGAATTTTTGCAGCTGCAGAGGAGCCGTCGTTAATCGCTTTACATTGAGAAACACAAAGCAGAGAAAAACAAATAGTGCAAGATTTTAAAATAGCTCACCCGCTCAGGGAGGCCCGAGTTTAGGGGCAAATGAATAGTCAATGCAACTTGTATTACATTCGGAGAATTTTGTCCTGAAGCTGGACTAGACCCGGCCGTCACAAAAAAAAGACAACGTTGTTCTGGAGAAAGTAGAAATCACAAGAACTGGTTGGCTTCAGTCCAGTGAAGAATGAATACACTTTTATTGCAGCCTGACACACTAACAAACAACCTCCCTCATTGTATTGGCTGCAATAGATTGCCATTGTAAATCTTAACCCTTTACGGCTGGGTAATCTGAGCTGGGCCAACTGATGATTTCCAGTCAGCAGAAGGAAAATTAAAGGACTTTCCGGAATAGGAATGTCTTGCTTTTTCTTTCCATCTCTGTCTCCTGCCTCTCATACTCCGATCTTTCTTCCACCGCCTTATTTCTGTTTCTGTACTTGATTCATTTCCTTTCTCCACCATTCCTCTGTTGCTCAATCCTTACTTCTGACTGATTAAGGAGAGGTTGATCGTTGGCCCCGTGTCTCACCAAGGTCAGAGGTTAACCCTCCTCCCCACTACCAGCTCGGTTTTCCGGTAGGTCATGGGGTCATTAGGACATAGAAGGAGGTCAGTCAGTCTGTCAAGTCCACGTCGATTCTCTGTGGACCAAACCAATTGGTCCCAAGACCCTACTCTGTCCCACAGCCCAGTATTAAGTTTATTTGCCTCAGACTCCTGAATGACCCTTATGGACCGATCTGATCTCTTCACACATCTTCTCTACTGAGTAGTACTGCCCTCCTGTGTGCGTCACCTGATGCCTGTGTCTACTTATTTACATTGTATATTTATGTTTACCCAATGTATTTTCTTTTCATGTATGGAATGATCTGTCTGAACTGTATACAGAACAATACTCTTCACTGTACCTCGGTACACGTGACAATTAACAAATCCGAAACAGTCAATTCGAAATCAATTCATCATCTCCGCGCCCCCCCCCCCCCCCCCCCCCCCCCCCCCCCCCCCTCGTGGGCAGCGAGTTCCAGGTCATTGTCACTGGCTGTGCAAAATAAAATGCTTCCTCACGTTCCCTCCTGTACCTCTCACCCAAAAGCTTAAAAATCCGTCTCCTCTGAGTTCCTTGTGCCATCAGCTAGCGGGGACAGATGTTCTTTACGCTCCCAAGATGTTACAAAGCCAAAGGAGGCAGGAGCAGCTGCACGGCAAGCTGCCCTCGCTCCGGCACATTATCTGGAAGCTTCATTCAGTTAGTGTGTCAGTAATGATGCTGAGTTGGCTGCCTGGGATGACTGAGATGGGAGTTGGAGACTCGCATCTTCGCACTAAGCCAATGCAGTCATACTCACAGCTTGACTGAAGACTGAAACTTTTCCACCTCATTGCACTTCAACGGCATTGCCACATACAATATTACTGAATACATGAGTCTGGTCCAGTTGCATAAACCTCCAACGCAAGGGTCCAGAAATACTGTGAAACCATGCCGGAATCTGGAATATTCTCCCTCAAAGGGCGGGAATGCTGGGAGCTTCCAATTCATAGATAGATAGAATTTTGGTAGCTACGGGTCCCAGGAGATACAGTGCAATAGCAGGTCACATGGTACGGGGGCCAGAACAGCCATGTTCTACTTGATTGGTGGTACAGGCCTGAGGGCCTGGGAAGCTACTGCTGCCGTGGTCTTTGCCGAAGAGCCGCTGGAGATCTGCGTTCACATTGCCAACCTAATCTGCAGCCTCTGTGGGGCTGCCACCCCCACATGACCACCGCTGCCCCCTGACCCCATCCACTCGTATTGTCTTCAAGGAGGTGGTATAAGGCCATAGGACCATTAGAGGTAGTCGTAGAAATAGGCCTTTCGACCCATTGAGTCTGCAACACCATTCAATGAGATAATGACTAGTTTGATATGATAATCCTCAACTCCACTTCCCACTTTATCCTCATGATCCTTGATTCCCATATTGATTTCATTCCAAGGCTGACACAACCTGGGCCTATCTGCTGGGAACAAAGGCACAGGTATAGGCCATTCAGCCCTTTGTGTCCATTCTGCCAATAGATTATCACATGGCAGACCAGACCTATTTCATTATTTATGAATTTCTCATGGGATGTAGGCACCCCTGGCAAGGCCAGCATTTAATACCCATCTCTAATTGCTCTTCAAAGGTGTACCTTCTTTAGAGGTGTTATTAATGTAAGAAATTATCAGGTGTTATATTTTATATTTTTTGCAGTAATGCTATTAAAACCTGGGTTAAGATGCAAACAGACAGTATGATTGCTAGAGCTGTGAATGAGGTGTCATAAAAGTGAGCTAATCATTGATTTGCAGGAGACGTCATCTGCTGACAGATCTTGAGAAACATTTACTTGTTTACAGATAGCTAGCTAATGGAATATTGTTTAGGTTGAAGGACCCCTGTGGTATTGATAATTTATCATAAGTATTTTATTTGGCCCTGGATAAACAAGTCAAGGGACATTTTGTAAGAAGAGGCAAAAGAATGCCATAAGCTTTGGGTATAGATGATGTAATTATATGGGCGGCACGGTAGCACAGCGGTTAGCACTGTTGCTTCACAGCACCAGGGACCCGGGTTTGATTCCCGCCTGAGTCACTGTGCAGAGTCTGCACATTCTCCCCGTGTCTGCATTGGTTTCCTCCGGGTGCTTATGGTTTTCTCCCACAAGTCCCGAAAGACGTGCTTGTTAGGTGAATTGGGCATTCTGAATTCTCCCTCTGTGTACCCGAACAGGCGCCTGAGTGTGGCGACGAGGGGCGTTTCACAGTAACTTCACTGTAGTGTTAATGTAAGCGTACTTGTGACAATGATAAAGATTATTATTATTATTATTAATGGGATGAGCCAGGTCTGTTAAAGAGTTGGTAGGTCCCAGAATTCTAATCTGAACAGAGGGGTTTCAGTGTGGTCGGGAAATATTTTCTCGCCAACGATTCTGCACAGACGGAAGCCAATAAAACCCTGTTTGTTAACTTTATTCATGAGTTGTATTTGAAATAGATTGCTTTGTTTAATTGGAATATAGTGGCAGGTTTAGAAAGCAAGTTAAGGTTTTGGCTTAAGAACTGTTGCGACTGTAAAGCTATTTCTTTGTTGCTAATGTGATTAATTATGTGATTAAATTAAAGTTTGTTTTAATATAAAAGATACCCATTAGTCAGAGTTATCATTCCTGTGGCACAGTAACATTTCCTCACAGTTTTACAAGTTGAAAATAGTTGGGTTCTCGTCCAGAATCCTAACAGAGGACAGTTAAGAGTAAACCACATTGCTGTGGGTCTGGAGTCACATGTCGGCCAGACCAGGTAAGGACGGCGGATTTCCTTCCCTAAAGGACATTAGTGAACCAGTGGGTTTTTAACAAAAATCAATGATCATTCCAAGGTCACCAGTCCTGAGACTTGCTTTCAATTCCAGATTTTTAAAAAATCAATCGATTGAATATTTTTTATTAATTAATTGAATTTAAATTCCTCCAGATGCCATGAGCTCAGGGCATTAGCCTAGGCCTCTGGATTACTAATCCAGTGACACCACTGTCCGCCCATTTACCCTAACATTTATCCAAGTATTGCTCCTTATCCTTGAAACCCATATCTACCAAAGGTTTAGGTCCACTAGCCGAATCCATTCAACCAGGAAAATCTAAGGGCAGCGCGGTGGCCTAGTGGTTAGCACAACCGCCTCACGGCGCTGAGGTCCCAGGTTCGATCCCGGCTCTGGGTCACTGTCCGTGTGGAGTTTGCACATTCTCCCCGTGTCTGCGTGGGTTTCGCCCCCACAACCCAAAAATGTGCAGAGTAGGTGGATTGGACACGCTAAATTGCCCCTTAATTGGAAAAAAATAATTGGGTAATCTAAATTAAAAAAAAAAACCAGGAAAATCTAGCTGGGCCAATTTAAGCTAGTTGAATGAATGATGTACTGATGCTGGTAATGATGTGCATCCTGGTGGGGAGCTGTTTCGCTCACCCGGCTAGACAGCCAAAGCCAGCCGATTCCCGTACTGGCCGAGGTTATCCATGAAGGCCTCGCCTTCTCAACCTTGCCCTTCGCCTGAGGTTAAACCACCACCGGTCAGCTCTTCCTCCTCTGAGGGGAAAGCAGCCTGCGGTCATCTGGGACTACGGCGACTTTACCTTTACATCCTGGTGGGTTGGGGAAAGGGGGCTGTGAAGAAAGGCAATAATCTATTTGGAACCTTCTTTCAATGTCAGAGGCACCACATGTTTGCGTGCTATTGCTGACGATGATGACCTGATCATGGCTGTCTCTGGGATCTTACTGTGTACTTTGGGACACCCTGAGGTCATTCTAGGTATGATACAAATACAAGTCTTTGTTCCCTGTACGGGGCCAACACCACCTCATATATATGTTGCACTCAGCGGATACTTTAATTAGAAATCGTGGTTTCCCAGGGCAAGGTTAAGCAAAGAGATAGACGATCTTCCCCCAATTACTACATTGAGAATGTTGTCTGTGAATATAAATATTAATATGCACATGCAGCAATTAATATTTGACTCGCACTATTTGGCTAAGGTGAGAATAGAAGCTCATCATTTTCAGCTCAATCAATGAACGTTAGTAGGCAGACACATTCATCTGTACGCAGGCCAAGAATGTATCGTTTAAGTTCAGTTGCCATCAGCAGAGACTGGCTCACATCCATTATATTAAACATGTCAGATAATCAATTTGTGCTGACTCTTTTCTTGGGAGAAACAAGCCAGTATTTACTATCACGCAGGAGCCAGTACAAAGAGTATAATGACCCTTTCAGAGACTTTATAACTCGGCTCGCAGAGGCACATCTTTCCTGCTTAATACCTGCCAATACATTTGATGATTGCCTCAGTCACGCCGGCTGTGAATCCTCAACATCACCGGGTCAGTTTATTTTACAGAAACAAACCTGAGCTGTGCATCAATTCCGAATCGTTAATTGAACGCGTTACCTTCAAATTGTTATGATAGAAACACTAGGGATCTGATGTAATCCATGAATCACAGGCGGAGAAGCCTCTTCGCCTGTTTTGTTTCCCACCCATCCAGAGTATGGGGTTGAAACCCTGCCCCAGTTCCTCAGTCAGTCAGGCGACTTGCTCCCTGGCTGCCCAGCTGGGCTTCAGTGACTCCCACAGTCCTCAGGATTCTTCCGAGCCTCAGCCCCACTCCCTGACATCAGCCGCTTTGAGGCCTGCTGCACAAATATATTCAGAGAGCAAAGGAAATACTCTTAAAATCATTTGCAGCATTTAAATCTATTTCTTTAGGAAAGCTGAAGGCCTTTTTTTTTGCCTTGCAGCGCCATTGGTTATGTTGAGTTGGGGTATCATGGGATTCCTACTGGAGAGTCAGGGGCTATTGTCACAAAGATACAGGGCGAGATTTACCGCCCCTCCTGCCACGTGCTTTGTGGCTCCTGACTGCAGGATATTCTGGTCCTGCCCTTGTCAACAGGTTTTCCTGCTGCCCGCAAACAGCTCGCCGCCTCCCACTGTCGAGAAACACGTAGCCCAGCGACTGAAGAATCCCACCCGTGATATCTACAATGCTTGCGAAGAAGGACAAGTTCATCTAAGGGCCTAGCATATATGAGCATAAGGTATAGGGCGGCACGGTAGCACAATGGTTAGCACTGTTGCTTCGCAGCGCCAGGGTCCCAGGTTCGATTTCCCGCTTGGGTCATTGGCTGTGCGGAGTCTGCACGTTCTCCCCATGTCTGCGTGGGTTTCCTCCGGGTGCTCCGGTTTCCTCCCACAAGTCCCGAAAGACGTGCTTGTTAGGGGAATTGGACATTCTGAATTCTCCCTCTGTGTAACCGAACAGGCGCCGGAATGTGGTGACTAGGGGATTTTCACAGTAACTTCATTGCAGTGTTAATGTAAGCTAATTGTGACGATAATGAAGGTTATTATTATAGTGTTGACCTGATTATGTTTGCTTCATTTAATTTGTTCCATATACATTACAGTCTGTGTTTTGTTTTTTAAAACGTGAACTCTTGCGGGGTACTTTCAGTGATGAAAAATAAGGTGTTCAGGTTTCCCTTTAAATATTAGTTGTCCCTTCCGAGATTGTAAAAATATAAAGATGAAAAAGATGGCAAAGGTACAAAATGTTTCCAAAATTTTGGAGAAGGCTTTATGTATTACCTCTCAGACTTGGGCCAAGTTAATGGCCCGTGCCCAACAATTCTGACAACTGAGAGGCTGCTTAGGCAGGGTCAGAGGTCACTGAGAGCCATTCACATTGTGTGGGACTGACTGTAGTCACATGTCGGCCAGACGGAGTAGGGGTAGCGGGGTCACATGTCAGTCAGAGCTGGTAGATTCCCTTTCCAAGAGAGCATTAGTGAACCTGTTGGATTTTTTTTAAACAGCTCCTTCCTGGTGCCAAACCGCAAATTCATTAAGTTATTGAATTCAACTATTGCCCAACTTCCCACGGCAGATGGCTTGATTCCCAGTCCCATGCTATAACTATGCCGATTGTTATCGTTTTTCTCTGTTGACCAGGAGGCTAGTAAGGGTTGTTTGGTCACCATTTAATGTCCAGGGTGGCACTGGTTACAGATTCAAGAGTTAGAATCATAGAATTTCTACCATGTAGAAGGTAAGCCATCCGGCCCATCGAGCCTGCATCGCCGGCAAATCCCCGGGCGTGGGTGCTCTGCCGGTGGAACGGAGAATCCCGACAGCGGAGAATCCAGCCTGATGGCTACCAAATTCAGAGAGATCAGGGAGAACGGTTAGCAGGCTGTCTCCATTCTGTGCTGCAGCTGTCGGTGAGGCCTAGTCACAGAGGCAGAGAAGGTAAAATTGAGAGGTTCTGATTTTACTATGGTGCCACAGGTGCACTCTCGTTGTTCATTGCTGATGTGCGGTTGTTAATGTACACATGTGCGTTCAGGAGGTCTGATCTGTTTGTATTGCGCCTGCTAGTTTGTGAAACCCCTCTATTCAAGGGGACAACCTAGGGTCCGTGTTCCCCAGAATCAACAGTGCGGAGGGAGGCATCGATTTTTGGCAGGGTCCTTGTCAGCCATGTGCGGAAAGCCTCCCAAGCACACAATCCTCTGCCCTTCACACCTTCTTCAAACAAAACACTTTTGTAAAGTTGGAACTGCATGTCATGTTCTGTAGACTGGTCTAAGTAAATGGTGAACTACAGAACAAATTTAAATAATTTAGTATTTAACAACTGCGTGATTAAGGTAACTAAGATAAATAAAATAATGAACTACTAATGCTAATCAACTATTGTAGAGCTACTGCAAACTACATCTGTCTCCGAGCACGACCTACTCCCAACTCCCACAACCAGAGTCACGTGGTGGGTTAACACTGCCACCTAGTGGTCAGTGGTCGTGCATAACATTATGTAAATAACTGCTTCATGCATATCATCACTCTGCTCGCGAGGGTTTCCCCTTCAGTTGAGTTGACCTGCAGTTCGCCCAGCTGTTGTCCCAACTCTTATCCAGCATTTCCACAGGTGGACTTTTAGGCACTGGAAAGGTATGGAACAACCGTGGTCCATGTGTCCTTTCAGACATACCCCAATACCTTTTACCCTTCACCCGTTACTCAAAGCCTGCCCCCCTTCACCATTGGCCCCCCTCCCCGCAGTGACCATTAACTGCCCCCCATTCCTTTCAGCCAATCAATGACTATCCACATCCCCTCCCTGCACACAAAGCCCACCCCAGTCACTGTGGAAATTCCCAAATCCTGTTCTCCCCAACCCAAATATCCACATTTCATTTCATGTCCTTCCAACAACCATCATACCACCAATTCCGCTGTTTTGCAACTCAGGATTCAATCCCTCAGACCTCTCCCTTTGAACACTAGCGCCACTCACACGCCCATTCTCAGAATCACAGAATAGTGCAGCACAGAAGAGGCCCTTCAGCCCATTGAATCTGCACCATTGCATGAAAAACACCAGGGGCGGGATTCTCCCCTACCCGGCGTGACGGGGGGTCCCGACGTAGGGGAGTGGCGCCAATCACTCCGGGGCCGGGCCTCCCCAAAGGTGGGGAATTCTCCGCACCTTTTGGGGCTAGGCCTGCTCCGGAGCGGTTGGCACCAGAAGACTGGCGCAAAAAACCGGCGCCAGCGGCCTTTCAGGCCCACCGCCCGGCAGCGGGGCTGGCCGAAAGGCTTTCGCCGGTCGGCGCATGCGCCGGCGGTGACATCAGCGGCCAGCTGCTGCTGACGTCACCACTGGTGCATGCGCGATGTGGGTTTCTCTTCCGCTTCCGCCAATGCAGAGGCTGTGGTGGCGGCGGAGGAGAAAGAGTGCACCCAGGGCACTGGCCCGGAGTCTGAGCGGGGGGCACCAATCGCGGGCCTGGCCACCGTGGGGGCACCCCCCGGGGTCCGATCGCCCCGCGCCCCCCCCTCCAGGACCCCAGGGGCCCGGTCGCTCTGCCGATCCCGCCGCCACCAGAGGTGGTACAAACCTCGGCAGCGGGAGAGGCCTCCCAGCGGCGGGACTTCGGCCCATCGCGGGCCAGAGAATCACCGCAGGGGCCTCGCCGATCGGAGTGGCGTGATTCCCACCGCCGCCACTTCCCGGGTGGCGGAGAATCTCTGCCACGGTGGGGGCGGGATTTTCGGCGGCCCCAGGCGAGCAGGGTCAGAGAATTTCGCCCCTGATCTGTATACCTAATCCCATTTGCCAGCACTTGGCCCATCGCCTTGAATGTTATGATGGGCCAGGTGCTCATCCAGGTACTTTTAAAAAATAAATTTAGAGTACCCAATTCATTTTCTCCAATTAAGGGGAAATTTAATGTGGCCAATTGACCTACTCTGCACATCTTTGGGTTGTGGGGGTGAAACCCACGCAGACATGGGGAGAATGTGTAAACTCCACACGGACAGTAACCCAGAGCCGGGATCAAACCTGGAACCTTGGCGCCGTGAGGCAGCAATGCTAACCACTGTGTCACCGTGCTGCCCTAATCCAGGTACTTTTAAAATGATGTGAGGCAACCCGCCTCTCCCACCCTCCCAGGCAGTGCGTTTCAGACTGTCACCACCCTCTGGGAAAAATGTTTTTCCTCAAATCCCCCCTAAACTTCCTGCCCCTCACCTTGAACCTGTGTCCCCTCGTAACTGAGCCTTCAATTAAGGGGAACGGCTGCTCCCTAGCCACACCCCTCATAATCTTGTACACCTTGATCTGTTCGCCCCCGGGTCTTCTCTGCTCCAATGAAAACAACCCAACCCAATCTCTCGTCATAACTTAAATGTTCAATCCCAGGCAACATCCTGTTGAATCTCATCTGCACCCCCTCCAGTGCAATCACATCCTTCCTATAATGTGGTGACCAGAATTGAACACAGTACTCCAGCTGTGACCTCACCAAAGTTCTAAACTACTCCAACATGACATCCCTGCTTTTGGAAGCTATGCTTTGATGATAAAGGCAAGTGCCCCGTATATCTTTTTCATCACCCTATTAACCTACCATTCTTCCTTCAGAGATCTATGGACAACCATGCCAATTTCCCTTTGTTCCTCGGAACTTCCCAGTGTCAGGCCATTCATTGAATATTTCCTTGTTACATTACACCTTCCTTCCAAAGTGTATCACCTCACACACTTCAGGGTTAAATTCCATCTGCCACGTTTCTGCCCATTTGACCATCCTGTCTATATCTTCCTGTAACCCAAGACTCTCAACCTCACTGTTGACCACCCAGTAAATCTTTGTGTCATCCGTAAACTTACTGATCCTATCCCCTACATTGTCATCCATGTTGTTTATATAAATGATGAATAATAGGGGACCCAGCACAGATCCCTGTGGTACGTCACTGGACACTGGCTTCCAGTCACGAAAGCAGCCGCTGTCATCAGCCTCTGTCTCCTATAACTTGGCGAGTTTTGAATCCACCTTATCAAGTTCCCCTGTATCCGATGTGCATTTGCCTTCTTTATAAGTCTCCCATGTGGGACCTTGTCAAAGGCTTTGCTGAAATCCATGTAAACTACATCAACTGCACTATCCTCCTGGTCACATGCTCAAAAATGTAATCAAATTTGTTGGGCATGATCTCCCTCTGACAAAGCCATGCTGACTCTCCCTGATCAAACCTTGCCTTTCCAAGTGGAGATACATTCTCTCCTTCAGAATTCTCTCCAATAGTTTCCCCACCACTGACATGAGACTCACTGGTCTGTAATTTCCTGGCTTATCTCTGCAACCTTTCTGAAATAGCGGGATCAGATAGCTGTTCCCCAGTCCTCTGGCATCTCTCCTGTGACCAGAGAGGAATTACAAATTTGGGTCAGAGCCCCTGCAATCTCCTCCCTCACCTCCCACAGCATCCCAGGACACAATCCATCTGGATCTGGAGATTTGTCCACTTTTAAATCTGCCAACACCTCCAACACCTTGTCACTCCCAATGACAATTTGCTCCCCTACAGCCCCCCACTCATGCTCCCATTTTTTCCCTGCACCCCCCCACTTCTGCTCAAATTCTCCCCCTGAAGCCCCCCACTCAGGCTCTCATTCTCCCCCTGCATGCCGCCCCCCTCCCCCAGTCAAGCTCCCGTTCTCCCCCTGCAGGAGGACTTCAACATCTGCTCCAGGGTCCTCAAGCTGCTCTAACCCTCCACCCAGGTAAGTCCTGACGTGCGTCATATTGGGCCAGATGTGTTCTGGATCAGTCTGAAATCCCGCTGGCAGGGCAGGTGTTTGGATGGGGGGATGGGGGAAATTCTGGTCAGCTGATCATTTGAATCCTAACAATGAGATGTAAACCGGCTTCCCCATGGCCTCTGCTGGGAATGGTGACCCACGATAGCCCACCTTGACGGTTGAGACTGCAGGTTTCCACCGTTACTTCCCACTTTCGGGGAAATGACTTTTCAGCTCCTGCCGTCTTGCCCACCCCCACCCAACACAAACCCCTCCGCTGGCAAGAAGGGGCAATTCCGCCAGTTGTCTCTGACCCAATATCTCAACAACCAGGTTTCAATCTCCTCTTGGAGCATCTGGGCAACACTCAATAGAATACGTATTGGATATGGCCGATGCAGTCGCTTGATGTGACATCTCAAAACATCTCCATGACTGTGGAAACCCTGAACAAACCGTGGAGCACATCGTAACATCTTGCCCTCGACTCAGGTTTTGGGGGCGACATCCTGAAGTCACATTGCTCTCCAGCAGGACATCAGGCTGGTTCAGGAACTTGGCATTAAAACTGGAACCACAACTTCTGCTCCTGAAACCATAAGACAGAAGAGGTCCACGACAGCACCAGCCTCCCCAAGACACCAGCTTTGAGATAGTTCTCTTCAAGCTACAATCAATTACAAACGAAACGGCTGTTGTCCTCGAGGATCCCTTACCCAATTGACGTGCTTCACATTTATCCCTCAACCAATAACACTAATACAGATTATCTGCCCCGTATCTGATTGCTGTCTTGCGTGATCTTGCTGTGCAGAAATTGGCTGTCCCATTCCCGACACGGCAACCGTGCGTACGCTTTGTGAGCACTTCATTGCTTCACTTAGTCGCAGATGGATGTCCTGACGTTGTGAAAGGCGTTAAAGAAATGCTAGTCATTTCTTCCTCTGCAGTGATAACATTGATTGGATCAGATTGAGCTTCTTGTATTATTGATTGATTTCAAATCTTAACGTGCACCAAAGCCCAATTGGGCTTGATTTGCTTTGCCAGCTCCTGACATTCACGATTCGCTTCAACTGAGAGCCTTATTGGTTCATCACTGCAGTGAGCACTTTCAGCAACTGTGTGTGCCTGGAAAGACTATAATTTGCTAATTCTATCTGATTACTGGAGTGGGAAGGCTGAGGGTAAACTGCTAATGGCTGCATCGTCTCATTAGCAAAATGTTTGATTCCCACTTGAGACACGTTCACCAGGGTGAATTGATCTGGCTATTCTTTTTTAAAATCACTGAGCCAATCTGAATGGTGTACTGGAAACTGGAAACTTCTTTTGTAAACCAGAGCCACGCGTGCATTGTGGGGCTCTGCTGAATTGCTGGCAAGTCAGTGGGAAAAGACAGCACGGGGAGAGCAACGAAGGACGGAATGAGAATTCCTGTTCGGTCCTGATGTAATTCTGCCCATAATAAGCTTGTCCATTCAAATGGGTGGAAGCAAAGATCATGGGCTGGATTCTCCGCTTCCCGTCGCCGCTCGCGGAGTTCCCGATGTGGCGGAAAATCCGGGATCGGCGGCGGGCACCGGCCCGTTTCCGATGATCCGGCTCCCTTCCCCGCTGGTGTCGGGATCGGGGTTTGCGCCCTACAGCAGCGGGAGGGTGCAAATGGGTCATTGAGTCCCATTTGAATCCAATTGCCATATTTTCCGGAGCCTCGTGATTCTCTGGCCCTCTGGGTGGGGAAACACGTGGCCGAGAGTTGGTGCTGGTCCTGACAAGCGGATCTTTCACACGGTGAATGTTGCAGTGGGCCAAGGGGGTACCTCTTTAAGGGAGTTTCCCCCAAAGTTCATTGGAGGGTCACTCCCCCCCCCAAATGCAAACATGCCCACCACAGCCCCACCAGATTCACCCATCAGAGACCCCCACCACACCCCCACCAGATCCACCCATCAGAGACCCCAACCACACCCCCACCAGATCCACCCATCAGACTCCCACCACACCCCCACCAGATCCACCCATCAGAGACCCCCACCACACCCCCACCAGATCCACCCATCAGAGACCCCCACCACACCGCCACCAGATCCACCCATCAGAGACCCCCACCACACCCCCACCAGATCCACCCATCAGACACGCCCACCACACCCCCACCAGATCCACCCATCAGAGACCCCCAACACACCCCCACCAGATCCACCCATCAGAGACGCAAACCACACCGCCACCAGATCACCCATCAGAGACGCCCACCACACCCCCACCAGATCCGCCCAACAGAGACCCCCACCACACCCCCACCAGATCCACCCATCAGAGACCCCCAACACACCCCCACCAGATCCACCCATCAGAGACGCAAACCACACCGCCACCAGATCCACCAATCAGAGACCCCCAACACACCCCCACCAGATCCACCCATCAGAGACGCAAACCACACCGCCACCAGATCACCCATCAGAGACGCCCACCACACCCCCACCAGATCCACCCATCAGAGACGCAAACCACACCCCCACCAGATCCACCCATCAGAGACGCCCACCACACCCCCACCAGATCCGCCCATCAGAGACGCCCACCACACCCCCACCAGATCCACCCATCAGAGACGCAAACCACACCCCCACCAGATCCACCCATCAGAGACGCCCACCACACCCCACCAGATCCACCCATCAGAGATGCCCACCACACCCCCACCAGATCCACCCATCAGAGACGCCCACCAGATCCACCCATCAGAGACCCCCACCACACCCCCACCAGATCCACCCATCAGAGACCCCCACCACACCCCCACCAGATCCACCCATCAGAGACCCCCACCACACCCCCACCAGATCCGCCCAACAGAGACCCCCACCACACCCCCACCAGATCCACCATCAGAGACCCCCACCACACCCCCACCAGATCCACCCATCAGAGACCCCCACCACACCCCCACCAGATCCACCCATCAGAGACGCAAACCACACCCCCACCAGATCACCCATCAGAGACGCCCACCACACCCCCACCAGATCCACCCATCAGAGACCCCCACCACACCCCCACCAGATCCACCCATCATAGACGCAAACCACACCCCCACCAGATCACCCATCAGAGACCCCCACCACACCCCCACCAGATCCACCCATCAGAGACCCCCACCACACCCCCACCAGATCCACCCATCAGAGACCCCCACCACACCCCCACCAGATCCACCCATCAGAGACGCAAACCACACCACCACCAGATCCACCCATCAGAGACGCCCACCACACCCCCACCAGATCCACCCATCAGAGACGCAAACCACAACCCCACCAGATCCACCCATCAGAGACCCCCACCAGATCCACCCATCAGAGACCCCCACCAGATCCACCCATCAGAGACGCAAACCACACCCCCACCAGAACCACCCATCAGAGATGCCCACCACACCCCCACCAGATCCACCCATCAGAGACGCCCACCAGATCCACCCATCAGAGACCCCCACCACACCCCCACCAGATCCACCCATCAGAGACCCCCACCACACCCCCACCAGATCCACCCATCAGAGACCCCCACCACACCCCCACCAGATTCACCCATCAGAAACCCCCACCACACCCCCACCAGATCCACCCATCAGAGACCCCCACCACACCCCCACCAGATCCACCCATCAGAGACCCCCACCACACCCCCACCAGATCCACCCATCAGAGACCCCCACCACACCCCCACCAGATCCACCCATCAGAGACGCCCACCACACCCCCACCAGATCCACCCATCAGAGACGCAAACCACACCCCCACCAGATCCACCCATCAGAGACGCCCACCACACCCCGACCAGATCCACCCATCAGAGACCCCCACCACACCCCCACCAGATCCACCCATCAGAGACGCCCACCACACCCCCACCAGATCCACCCATCAGAGACTCCCACCACACCCCCACCAGATCCACCCATCAGAGACCCCCACCACACCCCCACCAGATCCACCCATCAGAGACGCCCACCACACCCCCACCAGAACCACCCATCAGAGACTCCCACCACACCCCCACCAGATCCACCCATCAGAGATGCCCACCACACCCCCACCAGATCCACCCATCAGAGACCCCCACCACACCCCCACCAGATCCACCCATCAGAGACGCCCACCACACCCCCACCAGATCCACCCATCAGAGACCCCCACCACACCCCCACCAGATCCACCCATCAGAGACGCCCACCACACCCCCACCAGATCCACCCATCAGAGACGCCCACCACACCCCCACCAGATCCACCCATCAGAGACGCAAACCACACCCCCACCAGATCCACCAATCAGAGACGCCCACCACACTCCCACCAGATCCACCCATCAGAGACCCCCACCACACCCCCACCAGATCCACCCATCAGAGACCCCCACCACACCCCCACCAGATCCACCCATCAGAGACGCAAACCACACCCCCACCAGATCCACCCATCAGAGACCCCCACCACACCCCCACCAGATCCACCCATCAGAGACGCCCACCACACCCCCACCAGATCCACCCATCAGAGACTCCCACCACACCCCCACCAGATCCACCCATCAGAGATGCCCACCACACCCCCACCAGATCCACCCATCAGAGACCCCCACCACACCCCCACCAGATCCACCCATCAGAGACGCCCACCACTTCCCCACCAGATCCACCCATCAGAGACCCCCACCACACCCCCACCAGATCCACCCATCAGAGACGCCCACCACACCCCCACCAGATCCACCCATCAGAGACGCCCACCACACCCCCACCAGATCCACCCATCAGAGACGCCCACCACACCCCCACCAGATCCACCCATCAGAGACGCCCACCACACCCCCACCAGATCCACCCATCAGAGACGCCCACCACACCCACCCATCAGAGACGCCCACCACACCCCCACCAGATCCACCCATGAGAGACGCAAACCACACCCCCACCAGATCACCCATCAGAGACGCCCACCACACCCCCACCAGATCCACCCATCAGAGACGCAAACCACACCCCCACCAGATCCACCCATCAGAGACGCCCACCACACCCCCACCAGATCCACCAATCAGAGACGCAAACCACACCCCCACCAGATCCACCCAGCAGAGACGCCCACCACACCCCCACCAGATCCGCCCATCAGAGACGCCCACCACACCCCCACCAGATCCACCCATCAGAGACGCAAACCACACCCCCACCAGATCCACCCATCAGAGATGCCCACCACACCCCCACCAGATCCACCCATCAGAGACGCCCACCAGATCCACCCATCAGAGACCCCCACCACACCCCCACCAGATCCACCCATCAGAGACCCCCACCACACCCCCACCAGATCCGCCCATCAGAGACCCCCACCACACCCCCACCAGATCCACCCATCAGAAACCCCCACCACACCCCCACCAGATCCACCCATCAGAGACGCCCACCACACCCCCACCAGATCCACCCATCAGAGACGCCCACCACACCCCCACCAGATCCACCCATCAGAGACGCCCACCACACCCCCACCAGATCCACCCATCAGAGACGCAAACCACACCCCCACCAGATCACCCATCAGAGACTCCCACCACACCCCCACCAGATCCACCCATCAGAGACCCCACCACACCCCCACCAGATCCACCCATCAGAGATGCCCACCACACCCCCACCAGATCCACCCATCAGAGACCCCCACCACACCCCCACCAGATCCACCCATCAGAGACGCCCACCACACCCCCACCAGATCCACCCATCAGAGACCCCCACCACACCCCCACCAGATCCACCCATCAGAGACGCCCACCACACCCCCACCAGATCCACCCATCAGAGACGCCCACCACACCCCCACCAGATCCACCCATCAGAGACGCCCACCACACCCCCACCAGATCCACCCATCAGAGACGCCCACCACACCCACCCATCAGAGACGCCCACCACACCCCCACCAGATCCACCCATCAGAGACGCAAACCACACCCCCACCAGATCACCCATCAGAGACGCCCACCACACCCCCACCAGATCCACCCATCAGAGACGCCCACCACACCCCCACCAGATCCACCCATCAGAGACGCAAACCACACCCCCACCAGATCCACCCATCAGAGACGCCCACCACACCCCCACCAGATCCACCAATCAGAGACGCCCACCACACCCCCACCAGATCCACCCATCAGAGATGCCCACCACACCCCCACCAGATCCGCCCATCAGAGACCCCCACCACACCCCCACCAGATCCACCCATCAGAGACCCCCACCACACTCCCACCAGATCCACCCATCAGAGACCCCCACCACACCCCCACCAGATCCACCCATCAGAAACCCCCACCACACCCCCACCAGATCCACCCATCAGAGACGCCCACCACACCCCCACCAGATCCACCCATCAGAGACGCCCACCACACCCCCACCAGATCCACCCATCAGAGACGCCCACCACACCCCCACCAGATCCACCCATCAGAGACGCAAACCACACCCCCACCAGATCCACCCATCAGAGACGCCCACCACACCCCGACCAGATCCACCCATCAGAGACCCCCACCACACCCCCACCAGAGACACCCATCAGAGACTCCCACCACACCCCCACCAGATCCACCCATCAGAGACCCCCACCACACCCCCACCAGATCCACCCATCAGAGACCCCCACCACACCCCCACCAGATCCACCCATCAGAGACTCCCACCACACCCCCACCAGATCCACCCATCAGAGACTCCCACCACACCCCCACCAGATCCACCCATCAGAGACCCCACCACACCCCCACCAGATCCACCCATCAGAGATGCCCACCACACCCCCACCAGATCCACCCATCAGAGACGCCCACCACACCCCCACCAGATCCACCCATCAGAGACCCCCACCACACCCCCACCAGATCCACCCATCAGAGACCCCCACCACACCCCCACCAGATCCACCCATCAGAGACGCCCACCACACCCCCACCAGATCCACCCATCAGAGACGCCCACCACACCCCCACCAGATCCACCCATCAGAGACGCCCACCACACCCCCACCAGATCCACCCATCAGAGACGCCCACCACAACCCCACCAGATCCACCCATCAGAGACGCCCACCACACCCACCCATCAGAGACGCCCACCACACCCCCACCAGATCCACCCATCAGAGACCCCCAAAATAAAGAGAGCCCCCCCAGAAACACCCTAAATAAGGAGCCCCTGCAGAGACTTGCTAAATAAAGGACCCCCCACATAGGCCCCCTAAATAAGGAGACCCTCCACCACAGAACCCCCAGAAGAGTGACCTCTGTTAGGAAGGCCCCAGAAGCGAGCCCACTATCAGGAAGCCCCCCAGAAGAGAGGCCCCGTCAGGAAGCTCCCCGAAAGAGAGATACCCGTCTGGAAGCTAGAGAGCAGTCCAGACAGAGGCAGTGAAAAAAAATCAATATTTAAACCTCATCTGTGCAGCACACCTGCTGGCTTAGACACAGGAAGCAGCACCTGTCAATTCCTGGAAAGAGAAAATGAGGCAGCTGGGTTTAAACCCCCCCAGATCTTTGATCTGCAAGCTATTCATTCATTTATTTTTCATACTGAATTTACTAGGCTGTGATTGACAGCATCCACACACACCCAGCTGTCAGCATTGTTCCATTCATCCCCCTTCACAGGTCAGTAGCTTTGAAGTGATTTGCAATGTTTGTAAACGTCAAACCTTGATTGACAGCTCCTGGACCACTTCAAACAGAGTTCAATGTGATTAATTTTACAGCTGGTCACTTCAAAGTCACTCAACCAAGTAGGGAGATGAATAGAAAGCACTCTGAGGTGGTCCAGGAGCTGTCAATCAAATGCTTATCAACATTATGGTTAGTCTCTTTCTTTAGGGGGTCTGTGGGGGAGTCTCCTTATTACGGGGCTCTCTGAGGGGTCTCCTTATTTCAGGGGTCTCTTTATTGAGGGGAGTCTTGGGGGGTGACCCAGGAAATCCCAGTGGAGGGCGGGGTTGCTGAATAGCATTGTTGGGGGGAGGGGGAACCCAGTCCCGGGACTTTGCTATAGGTCCGCCCTCTCAAAATGGCATTTCGATAGCCCGATTTAATGGGGAATCCTTCGCAATCCTCACTATGAAAAAATTTGCATGGCTAAGGATTGGGAATCGTTTCCTGTATTGTGCTCCCAGTGGGAAAGCAAATCAGGTGCAATCCCGCTCCGGTGCGGGAACAACCTTTGTGAACAGAGAATCCTGCCCCATGGCACTGTTACACAAAGAGTGGAGAGTTCTTCCAGTGACCTGGCCAACATTCATCTCTTGATTGTTACACAGAAAATACTTTAGCCGCTATTTTATGCTCTCCACCATGGCAACTTTGGAGGTGGGGAGGGTATTAAATTCGGGAGGGTGGCGGGTGAGTGTGGACCCCACCACCTTCCTGCCCCAAACCCAATTAGGTCTGCGGCGGAAAGACCCGTGCATCTACTCTCCCCGCTGCTAATTGAGGCTCAAAGGGGCATTTGATGCCAAATGCCAATTTTTAAGTCTCTCTCCACTATCACTGCTATTAGTCCAGTGGCATTCAGCTCTATCACCACACGGGAGCACAGCACATAATTATGTGTGTTGCTCATTGTCTCCTGGGGAGGGGCTGGTCCATTATTCAAAGGCACCCAGTGCCCCATTGAGGAGCATAAAATCAGGAGGGATGGGCGCGGGGCACAATGTCGTTGGGAGCCACTCTCTCTCCTTGCTACTGACCCCCTATGCCGTCCTTCCATGTGACCCAACACCACAAAACCCCTCCCACCATTACATATTTCTGGCCTGAATCACTCTGTGATCCTCGTCCTCTGGTGGGTGTCGTTCCAGCAGCAGCCACTGGCCCCTCTGTGGCGCTGCTGAGCAAAAAATGCTATTGGCCTCTGATTGGCCAACAGCTCTTGGCAGGCAGGACATTTCGCCTCTGGGGTCCTGATCCTATGGAAGGCCCATGTTTGACCTCTCCACTGCCTGATTGGCACGTATTACTGGCGGGCCTTTCTGTGGGAGTCAGTGCTGGTCTCTCACTGGCTCTTACAGCCATTGGCCGAGACCCCGGCCACATCTGTAAAATTGCCCTCAGATGGGAGCACTCTCATCTGCGAGCCAGAGGATATGAGTATGTAGCCTACCCGGTCCAGAAACCCGAGCACAAAAATCTAGTCTAACACCCCAGTGCCATATTGAGGGAGTGGTGCATCATTCCTTGTCTTTAGAAAGGAGCATTAAACCCAGGGCCCTGCCTGCCCTCTCAGGAGGATGTGAACAATCCAATAGAATCATTTTGAAGCAGAGGAGGAATGTTCCCCCGCTGTTCTGGACAACCGTTTGCCCTTGATCAGCATTTGAATGCAGAGACTCTGGTCATTTATCACATGACCATTTGTTCGAACTTACTGGGCGCGAATTGGCTGCTGCACCTCCTACGTGACAACAGTGGCTGTACGGCACTGTGGGACCCTTTAGAATGAGAATCCACTCCTACTGGCCCACCTGAAAGGCAGCAACCCCGGCAGTGTAGCACTGCCTCAACACTGCACTGGAGTGTCAGTGTAACAATGCCCAAGTTGACCTTGGACCCGTGACATTCTGGTTCCGAGGGAGGGAGGCAACTGGTGACAGGCTGGAGTACGCAGCAGAGGGTAAAGAAAATTGAACCCTTTAAGCATCACCTGGATGGTCCAACATGGGGGAAAAGACACTCATTGATTGTAATGTTCTGATTGACATATACGCGACCAGCAGTTTTAAGCTTCCCCAAAGGAGAGTCTGCAAGATTGGGAGCAAAATGGTCTCCCCCCCCCCCCCATTTTGACCCAAGAGTAAAATTTTACCTGTAGCGTCTTGACACTGATGTAGCCAGGGAGTTCCCGGGGCTCCTGGGCCTTGTTGGGGTGGGTGAAAACCCTTGTTCTGTTTAAAGTGCCACCGTGCCCAAGGTAAGGCTGGAGGAGAAGCGAAGGGTTGTCGTACGTATAGCGGACTACTGCCACGAAAAGCGAGACCAGGAGGACCAAACACACCACGAGAAGCAGTTTTCTCTGTAAGGGGAAAGGAAAACACTTGTTAGCCCGAACCAACAGTGGAAAGGATGAAACGTGTGAACAAGGCGTCAATAAAAGGGAGGTGGATGAGGCCATTCAGCCCCTCAAGGTTTGGTCTGCCATCCATTTAGAACACGGTTGATCTGGATCTTGATTTTACCCACCTTGGTTCCGTAACCCTGCCCCAACAAAGATCTGACAACTGCAATTCCGAACACAGCCCGAGGATGGATTTCCAACACCTGCTGGGTCTGGGATCGGGGGTGGGCAATGCTGAAAATTAGCCCCAGTGCTGGTCACATGGCAAGTAGCTGATTAGGTTCATTTAGGGCCGATTAAGTCCAAAATGAGGAAAGGTGTTCCAGGCAACATCCCGTTTTCCACACCAATGGGGCCAGTGCCTGGAATTGAGTTCCTTCCATTCCGAAGGAAAAAGCCATCAAAACTTGCGAAATTACTGGTCACGGCCCAAACTGGTCTTGTGTACCTTAAACTGGAACTCCAGTCCGGGTTGTTACCAGCCACTTCCTAGGTTGTGCTGTTTTTTTCCTGCTGGACAGCAGACCTGGATAACGTCTGTGCCTGCCAAGGTACAAGAGCCGTCACAGACTTTCCCGTGGAAGGGCCCCCCTCCCGCTGCCCCCCACCCACCACCCACCCACACACACACACACACACACAGAGGTGGTCTGGCTGATAGATCCCTTTAATAATGACAAGGCTGGCACGAGGGTGCCTCCACGATGAAGCATCTACTCATCCACTACTACTCAGAAACGTTCCTGACCTCTGTTCCTCAACCCGGCCTCCAATCTCAGCTACGTTTTCGTGGGAGACAGTGCAAACTCCACACAGACAGTCACCCGAGGCTGGAATTGAACCCGGGTCCCTGGAGCTGTGAGGCAGCAGTGCTAATCTATGCTGCCCAAATTCGGCAGGTTCTCTGATAACTCATCCGCTCTTCTTCAAAACAGTGACACTCAATCCTGTACATCCGCCTGCTAGAGCAGAGCTCCCAGTCTCCTTCAGAGGACAGCACCTCTGACAGTGCAGCACTCCCACAGGACTGCACTGGAGTGTCAGCCCTGATATTTGTGCTCAGTTCCCGGAGTGAAATTTGAACTCAGAAGCTTCAGACTCAGCGGTGAGGGTCATCAACTGATCCACAGCTGACACCTTAACTGTTTAAAAGCCCACAATTAATAATAATCGCTTATTGTCACAAGTAGGCTTCAATGAAGTTACTGTGAAAAGCCCCGAGTCGCCACATTCCGGCACCTGTTCGGGGAGGCTGGCATGGGAATTGAACCCGCGCTGCTGCCTTGTTCTGTATTCCAAGCCAGCTGTTTAGCCCACTGTGCTAAACAATTCCATCACCCTTTAATCTATACTCAGGGAAATTCAGCCTGTCCTCATTAATTAACCCATTAACCCCTGGTATCACTAAAGTAGATTCATCAACTTACAAGAATTAATGTGGCGAAGGTATCCCCCAGCACGGTAGCACAGTGGTTAGCACTGTGGCTTCACAGCATCAGGGTCCCAAGTTCGATTCCCAGCTTGGGTCACTGTGTGTGCGGAGTCTGCACGTTCTCCCCATATGTGTGTCGGTTTCCTCCGGGTGCTCCGGTTTCCTCCCACAATCCCAAAAGACGTGCTGTTAGGTAATTTGGACATTCTGAATTCTCCCTCTGTGAACCCGAACAGGCGCTGGAATGTGGCGATTGGGGGATTTTCACAGTAACTTCATTGCGGTGTTAACGTAAGCCTACTTGTGACAATAATAAAGATTATTATTATTATTTTCCAGTTGTGTCGTACTGAGGGAGTGCTGCACTGTGAGAGGTGCCAACTTTCAGATCAGCCATAAAATTGAGGTCTAACTTCTGCGTCGGATGTTGAAAAACAACAAACACCTGTTGGAAGAAGAGCAGGGGATTTCTCCCCTGCACCTGGCCAATATTCTACCGTCGATCAACATCACTAAAAGCGGACCGACATGCCATTGTCACTTATTGACTGTCGTGTTAAATTAATAGTATTGACTGTACTGTCTTAGTTCCCTCAAGAATAACCCTCAAAACACTGGTCACCAAGAAACAAACTCATATTTTTGTGATCACCACCGCAGGCAACACAGCAGCCACAAAACAAAATGGTGGAAATCCTTGAACATTTTGCTCCCCATTTGGTTTCCCCACACAGCGGCTGGCACATGCCCAGTATTGTGCAGATGTCCAGTTCAATCACAGGCCATTTCTGATGGACAATAGGATGCGGTTGCAGAGTAAAGGGTTAACATCAGAAGCAGACACGATGCTGATGTAATAATGATGTCAGATCACATGACTGAGAGATCTGGATGGATGGAGGAGAAGGCCCAACCCCGGGTAGAGGTCCAAATGTGTCAACATTTGCTATAAGCAAAGCAGGAATGGTTCGGAGGGACAGTAAGCTCGGGCTTACAAATACAAAATTCCACCAAACCCTATCTAGACCCCACCCGCACAACAAAACAGGAGTTCCTCATGGTGATTCTCTTAAGATTAACATGCAGGTTCAGTCAGCAATTAGGAAGGCAACTTAGGATAGCATTCATGTCGAGAGGGCTGGAATACAAGAGCAGGGATTTCTGAGGCTGTATAAGGCTCTGGTCAGACCCCATTTGACGTACTGTCAGCAGTTTGGGACCCCGTGCCTAAGGAGGAATGTGCTGGCCTTGGAAAGTTTCCTGAGGAGGATTCACAAGAATGATCCCCGGAATGAAGAGCTTGTCGTATGAGGAACGATTGAGGACTCTGGATCTGTACTCCTTGGAATTTAGAAAGATGAGGGGGATCTTATTGAAACTTACAAGATACTGCGAGGCCTGGATAGAGTGGACGTGGAGAGGATATTTTCACTTGTAGGAAAAACTAGAACCTGAGGGTACAGCATTGGATTGAAGGAATGATCCTTTAAAACGGAGATGAGGAGGGATTTCTTCAGCCAGAGAGTGGTGAATCTGTGGAACTCTTTGCTGCAGAAGGCTGTGGAGGCCAAATCACTGAGTATCTTTAATAATAATAATCTTTAGGCTTACATTAACACTGCAATGAAGTTACTGTGATAATTCCCTGGTCGCCACATTACGGCGACTGTTCGGGTACATGGAGGGATAATTCAGAATGTCCAATTCATCTAACAAGCACGTCTTTCGGGACTTGTGGGAGGAAACCAGAGCACCCAGAGGAAACCCACGCAGACACGGGGAGAGCGCACAGACTCCGCACAGACAATGACCCAAGCCGGGAATCGAACCTGGGACCCAGACGCTGTGAAGCAACAGTGCTAATAACTGTGCTACTGTGCCTGAGACAGAGATAGATAGGTTCTCGATTAATAAGAGGATCAGGGGTTATGGGGAGAAGGCAGGAGAGTGGGGATGAGAAACATATCAGCCAACATCGAATGGCAAAGCATACTTGATGGGCCGAATGGCCTAATTCTGCTCCTCTGTCTTATGGTCGTACGGTTACTGCTCGATGTGTTTCAGCACGCACAGGATCTCACAAAAAAAGAAAGGATTGCAGTTGTAATACCGTCGGCAAGACATTCCAAAGTATTTTACAGCCGATGATGTACTTTTGAACTATAGGCACTGCTCTAATGCAGGAAAGGGAATGCCTGCATCGGCACAGTACACGGAGTGCTCGGGTCTAGGCCTGCATTATGTGCTCATCTTTCTGGAGACTTGAACCCATAGCCTTCAAGCCCAGAGAGTGAGAAAATTACCGCTGAGCCTCAGCTGACACGGACAGAGTTGCAGCTGCAAAGCGAAATGTTAAGTGCATGGGGTGGGAATAAAGAGCAGGACATGCTGACAGGGTGAGATAAAGTAAATGCAGCCAGAGGAGGAGGCTTGTGTGGAGCGTGAACACAGCCACAGCCGGATCGAAAATTTACTGTGCCCTAAATTCTATGCAATAGACAAGATTGTGGGCCCTTTTTATTCCAGGGCCACGAGCCCAACCAGCAAGGTCTAGCGTGTACAAAACCGGTGTACTCTTGCTCCCTTCCCCCTAACCAATGCTCACACGAGAAACTCAAAAGTGTGATTGATGTTTCTGATGCTCCGTGTGACAGCCGGGGGCAAAAGGAAGATCTGAGATGCGGTGAGCTTTAGTGGAGGAGACAGAGCAGGGCTAAGCTTAGAGGATGCCTGCAGGGTATCTTACAGCAAGCGCACAAGCCTATCATTTCCATAACCTCATCCATTGCAGTGTTCTTCAGTGTGTCAGTTTTGGTTTTGTTGGACACACACTGTCGCCGAAGAGTCAGAATGCTGTGGATTCACGTCCCGCACTCCTTAGATGCACCTGAGCGCTACTGTTGGAGGCGCATCTTTTGGGTGCGTGTCAAGCCCATCGGCCCACTCGACTGGCTGAAAAAGCTCCCATATCACAATGTCAAAAAACAAACAGGGA
Organism: Scyliorhinus canicula; assembly: GCF_902713615.1. Lineage (NCBI taxonomy): Eukaryota > Metazoa > Chordata > Chondrichthyes > Carcharhiniformes > Scyliorhinidae > Scyliorhinus > Scyliorhinus canicula. The sequence goes on from NC_052149.1 coordinate 15,181,816, forward strand.
ATCGCTCCCCTATGCCCTGACCAACATTGAGCCCTCAATAAACATGACAAGAAATCAGATAATCCCATTGCAGTGGTACCTTACAGTGCTTCAATTAGATTTGGATTTGTTTATTGTCACGTGTACCGAGGTACAGTGAAAAGTATTTTTCTGCGAGCAGCTCAACAGATCATTTAGTGCATGAAAATGAAATAAAATAAAAAGAAAATACAAAATAGGGCAACACAAGGTCTACAATGTAAATACATAGACACCGGCATTGGGTGAACTATATAGGGGTGCAGTATTAATCAGGTCAGTCCATAAGAGGGTCACTTAGGAATCTGCTAACAGCGGGGAAAAAGCTGTTTTTGAGTCTGTTTGTGCGTGTTCTCAGACTTTTGTATCTGCTGCCCGATGGAGGAAGTTGAAGAGTGAGTAACCTGGGTGGGAGGGATCTTTGATCATGCTGCCCGCTTTTCCCAGGCAGCGGGGGTACTGATGGAGTCAGTGGATGGGAGGCAGCTTCGTGTGATGGACTAGGCTGGGTTCACGACTCTCTGAAGTTTCTTGCGGTCTTGGGCAGTTGCCATACCAGGCTGTGATGCTCTTCCCCACCACTGTTCCTCTCGCCCCATTGCTGTTCCTGTCTCCCCGCTGCTGCTCCTCTCCCCGCTGCTGCTCCTCTCCCCCCGCTGCTGCTCCCCTCTCCCCGCTGCTGTTCCTCTCCCCCCGCTGCTGCTCCTCTCCCCCCACTGCTGCTCCTCTCCCCCCGCTGCTGCTCCTCTCCCCCCGCTGCTGCTCCTCTCCCCCCACTGCTGCTCCTCTCCCCCCACTGCTGCTCCTCTCCCCCTGCTGCTGCTCCTCTCCCCCTGCTGCTGCTCCTCTCTCCCCGCTGCTGCTCCTCTCTCCCTGCTGCTGCCCCCTCTCCCCGCTCCTCTCCCACCGCTGCTGCTCCTCTCCCCCCGCTGCTGCTCCTCTCCCCCCGCTGCTGCTCCTCTCCCCCCACTGCTGCTCCTCTCCCCCCGCTGCTGCTCCTCTCCCCCCACTGCTGCTCCTCTCCCCCTGCTGCTGCTCCTCTCCCCCTGCTGCTGCTCCTCTCTCCCCCGCTGCTGCTCCTCGCCCCCCGCTGCTGCTCCTCTCCCCCCACTGCTGCTCCTCTCCACCCGCTGCTGCTCCTCTCCCCCCACTGCTGCTCCTCTCCCCCTGCTGCTGCTCCTCTCCCCCTGCTGCTGCTCCTCTCTCCCCCGCTGCTGCTCCTCGCCCCCCGCTGCTGCTCCTCTCCCCCCGCTGCTGCTCCTCTCCCCCTGCTGCTGCTCCTCTCCCCCTGCTGCTGCTCCTCCCCCCCCGCTGCTGCTCCTCGCCCCCCGCTGCTGCTCCTCTCCCCCTGCTGCTGCTCCTCTCCCCCTGCTGCTGCTCCTCTCCCCCCGCTGCTGCTCCTCTCCCCCTGCTGCTGCTCCTCTCTCCCCGCTGCTGCTGCTCCTCTCCCCCCGCTGCTGCTCCTCGCCCCCCGCTGCTGCTCCTCTCTCCCTGCTGCTGCCCCCTCTCCCCGCTCCTCTCCCACCGCTGCTGCTCCTCTCCCCCCGCTGCTGCTCCTCTCCCCCCGCTGCTGCTCCTCCCCGCTGCTGCTTCCTCTCCGGCTCCTCTCCCACCGCTGCTGCTCCTCTCTCCCCGCTGCTGCTCCTCTCCCCTGCAACTGCCCCTCTCCACCCGCTGCTGCTCCTCTCTCCCCACTGCTGCTCCTCTCTCCCCCACTGCTGCTCCTCTCCCCCCCACTGCTGCTCCTCTCCCCCGCTGCTGCCCTCCTCCCCCTGCTGCTGCTCCTCTCCCCCCCGCTGCTGCTCCTCTCTCCCCCGCTGCTGCTCCTCTCTCCCCCGCTGCTGCTCCTCTCTCCCCGCTGCTGCTCCTCCTCTCCCCCCGCTGCTGCCCTTCTCCCCCTGCTGCTCCTCCTCTCTCCCCGCTGCTGCTCCTCCTCTCCCCCTGCTGCTGCTCCGCTCTCCCCGCTGCTGCTCCTCCTCTCCCCCCCCCGCTGATGCTCCTCTCTCCCCGCTGCTGCTCCTCTCTCCCCCGCTGCTGTTCCTCTCTCCCCACTGCTGTTCCTCCTCTCCCCTCGCTGCTGCTCCGCTCTCCCCGTGGCTCCTCTCCCCCCGCTGCTGCCCTTCTCCCCCTGCTGCTCCTCCTCTCTCCCCGCTGCTGCTCCTCCTCTCCCCCTGCTGCTGCTCCGCTCTCCCCGCTGCTGCTCCTCCTCTCCCCCCCCCGCTGATGCTCCTCTCTCCCCGCTGCTGCTCCTCTCTCCCCCGCTGCTGTTCCTCTCTCCCCACTGCTGTTCCTCCTCTCCCCTCGCTGCTGCTCCGCTCTCCCCGTGGCTCCTCTCCCCCCGCTGCTGGTCCTCTCTCCCCGCTGTTCACTGTGACACTAACAGCGAGGACACCGTTCCCAGACTGCTTCACTGTGACACTAACAGCGAGGACACCGTTCCCAGACTGCTTCACTGTGATACTGACTGCAGGCCACTGTTCCCAGACTGCTTCACTGTGACGCTGACTGCAGGCCACTTTTCCCAGACTGCTTCACTGTGACGCTGACTGCAGGCCACTGCTCCCAAATTGCTTCACCGTGATGCTGACTGCAGGATACGGTTCGCAGACTGCTACACTGTGACACTGTCAGGACACCATTCCCAGACTACTTCACTGTGACGCTGACTGCGAGGTCACTGTTCCCAGACTGCTTCACTGTGATGCTGACTGCGAGGTCACCGTTCCCAGACTGCTTCACTGTGATGCTGACTATAGAAGGACACCGTCCTTCTCCTCTCTCCCCCAACTTTTTTTTTCAAAAAAATATACTTTATTCATAAATCTATAATAAATTATTACAGAACATTTTTTTTTTAATAAACAATTTTATTGAGGTAGTTTTTGGCTTTATAAACAGTTACAGACATCATCAGAAAGAAAGCAAAAAAAGGCAAAAATGTGCAAACATCCACGTACTTTCATAGAACATAGAACACTACAGCGCAGTACGGGCCCTTCGGCCCTCGATGTTGCGCCGACCTGTGAAACCATCTGAAGCCGATCTGACCTACATTATTCCATTTTCATCCATATGTCTATCCAGTGACCACTTAAATGCCCTTAAAGTTGGCGAGTCTACTACTGTTGCAGGCAGGGCGTTCCACACCCCTACTACTCTCTGAGTAAAGAAACTGCCTCTGATATCTGTCCTATATCTATCACCCCTCAATTTAAAGCTATGTCCCCTCGTGTTGGTCATCGCCATCCAAGGAAAAAGACTCTCACTGTCCACCCTATCTAACCCTCTGATTATCTTATATGTCTCTATTAAGTCACCTCTCAGCCTTCTCCTCTCTAACGAAAACAACCTCAATTCCCTGAGCCTTTCCTCGTAAGACCTTCCCTCCATACCAGGCAACATCCTAGTAAATCTCCTCTGAACCCTTTCCAAAGCTTCCACATCCTTCCTATAATGTGGTGACCAGAACTGCACGCAGTACTCCAGGTGCGGCCGCACCAGAGTTATGTACAGCTGCAGCATGACCTTGTGGTTCCGAAACTCAAACCCCCTGCTTATAAAGGCTAGCACACCATATGCCTTCTTAATAGCCCTATTAACCTGGGTGGCAACTTTCAGGGATTTATGTACCTAGATGCCGAGATCTCTCTGTTCATCTACACTACCAAGAATCTTGCCGTTAGCCCAGTACTCTGCATTCCTGTTACTCCTTCCAAAGTGAACCACCTCACACTTTTCCGCATTAAACTCCATCTGCCACCTCTCAGACCAGCTCTGCTGCTTATCGATGTCCCTCTGTATCCTATAACATCCTTCAGCACTATCCACAACTCCACCGACCTTTGTGTCATCTGCAAATTTACTAACCCATCCTTCTACACCCTCTTCCAGGTCATTTATAAAAATGACAAACAGCAGTGGCCCCAAAACAGATCCTTGCGGTACACCACTAGTAACTGAACTCCAGGATGAACATTTGCCATCAACCAGCACCCTCTGTCTTCTTTCAGCTAGCCAATTACTGATCCAAACCGCTAAATCACCTTCAATTCCATACTTCCTTATTTTCTGCAATAGCCTACCGTGGGGAACCTTATCAAACGCCTTACTGAAATCCATATATACCACATCAACAGCTTTACCCTGATCCACCTGTTTGGTCACCTTCTCAAAAAACTCAATAAGGTTTGTGAGGCATGACCTACCCTTCACAAAACCGTGTTGACTATCGCTAATCAACTTGTTCTTTTCAAGATGATTATAAATCCTATCTCTTATAACCTTTTCCAACATTTTACCCACAACCGAAGTAAGGCTCACAGGTCTATAATTACCAGGGTTGTCTCTACTCCCCTTCTTGAACAAGGGGACAACATTTGCTATCCTCCAGTCTTCCGGCACTATTCCTGTCGACAAAGACGACATAAAGATCAAGGACAAAGGCTCTGCAATCTCCTCCCTGGCTTCCCAGAGAATCCTAGGATAAATCCCATCTGGCCCAGGGGACTTATCTATTTTGACATTTTCCAAAATTGCTAACACCTCCTCCTTTTGAACCTCAATTCCATCTAGCCTGGTCGACTGAACCGGAGTGTTCTCCTCGACAACATTGTCTTTCTCCAGTGTAAACACTGACGAAAAATATCCATTTAACGCTGCCCCTATCTCCTCTGATTCCACACACAACTTTCCACTACTATCCTTGATTGGCCCTAATCTTACTCTAGTCATTCTTTTGTTTCTGATATACCTATAGAAAGCCTTAGGGTTTTCCTTGATCCTATCCGCCAACGACTTTTCGTGTCCTCTCCTCGCTCTTCTTAACTCTCCCTTTAGGTCCTTCCTGGCTAACTTGTAACTCTCAAGTGCCCTAACTGAGCCTTCATGTCTCATCCTAACATAAGCCTTCTTCTTCCTCTTGACAAGTGCTTCAACTTCCTTAGTAAACCACGGTTCCCTTGCTCGACAACTTCCTCCCTGCCTGACAGGTACATACTTATCAAGGACACGCAGTAGCTGTTCCTTGAAAAAGCTCCACATTTCGATTGTACCCATCCCCTGCAGTTTCCTTCCCCATCCTATACATCCTAAATCTTGCCGAATAGCATCATAATTGCCTTTCCCCCAGCTATAATTCTTGCCTTGCGGTATATACCTATCCCTGCCCACTGCCTATCTCTGTTCTTACAGAAACATCTAAATCCTGGAACCTGCAACAACCATTCCTGTCCCTGCTCTACCCATGTCTCTGAAATCGCCACAACATCGAGATCCCAGGTACCAACCCATGCTGCAAGCTCACCCACCTTATTCCGGTTGCTCCTGGCGTTGAAGTAGACACACTTCAAACCAGCGTCCTGCTTGCCGGTGCCCTCTTTCGAACTTTTAACCAGATCCCTGACCTCACTACTCTCAACATCCTGTACACTGGGACTACAATTTAGGTTCCCATCCCCCTGCTGAATTAGTTTAAACCCCCCCGAAGAGCACTAGCAAATCCCCCCCCCCCCCCCCCAGGATATTGGTACCCCTCTGGTTCAGGTGAAGACCATCCTGTTTGTAGAGGTCCCACCTACCCCAGAATGAGCCCCAATTATCCAGGAAACCAAAACCCTCCCTCCTGCACCATCCCTGTAGCCATGTGTTCAACTCCTATCTCTCCTTATTTCTCACTTCGCTAGCACGTGGCATGGGTAACAACCCAGAGATAACAACTCTGTTTGTTCTAGCTCTCAGCTTCCACCCTAGCTCCCTGAATTTCTGTCTCAAATCCCCATCTCTCTTCCTACCTATGTCGTTGGTACCTATGTGGACCACGACTTGGGGCTGCTCCCCCTCCCCCTTAAGGATCCCAAAAACACGATCAGAGACATCACGAACCCTGGCACCTGGGAGGCAACACACCAACCGTGAGTCTCTTTCGTTCCCACAGAACCTCCTGTCTGTTCCTCTAACTATGGAGTCCCCAATGACAAGTGCTCTGTTCCTCTTCACCCTTCCCTTCTGAGCAACAGGGACAAACTCTGTGCCAGAGACCTGTGCTCTATTACTTAACCCTGGTCCCCCGCAACAGTATCCAAAACGGTATACTTGTTATAGAGGGGAACGACCACAGGGGATCCCTGCACTGCCTGCCGGTTCCCTCTCCCTCCCCTGACGGTAACCCATCTACCTTCTTCTTTTACCTGAGGTGTGACTACCTCCCTATAACTCCTCTCAATAACCTCCTCCGCCTCCCGAATGATCCGAAGTTCATCCAGCTCCAGCTCCCTAACGCGGCTCTCGAGGAGCTGGAGTTGGGTGCACTTCCCGCAGGTGTAGTCAGAAGGGACACTAGAGGTGACCCTTTCCTCCCACATTCTGCAGGAGGAACATTCAACTGCCCTAGCCTCCATTCCCACTGAACTAACTTCCCAACTACTGAAAAATAAAAATAAAAAACTTGTTAGTTTAGCAATCCAACGGACAGAACTTTTTTTTGGTTAGAGGAAGAGGATGGGTGGGAAACACTACGTCGGGTAAAGCTGTCACTCGAGAACAGCCCCTTCACAAACCACCTTCAACTTACGCTGACCGCACTGCACGTATGCAAATCTCCCCGGAACAGCCAATCAGAAGCTCTGCTCTGCTGCCCCCTGCTGGATGCTTGACTTCCGTCGAACTCCTCAGGTCACTGATGCAGGTGCACCTTCAACTTACGCTGACCGCACTGCACGTATGCAAATCTCCCCGGAACGGTCAATCAGAAGCTCTGCTCTGCTGCCCCCTTCAATACTTCCATCGTAACATATTGCACAAGCCCGCTCCTCTCCCACTGGTACTACCCGCCATATTTTCCCTCCTACTCTACTCTAGAGTACTTTGCACATCCGAGCCACCGTCATATGGGCCTGGTGAACGACCTTAAATTGAATCAGCCCGAGCCTAGCACATGTCGTGGTCGAATTTACCCTACTCAGGGCCTCTGCCCACAGCCCATCCTCCATTTCCCCGCCTAGCTCCTCCTCCCATTTAAGTTTCAGTTCCTCTGCCTGGGACCCTTCCTCCCTCTTGAGCACTTTATATATACCCGAGACTCTACCCTCCCCTTCTTCCCTCCTAGAGACTATTCTGTCGAGGATCCACATTGGCGGGAGGCGTGGAAAGATGGGACATGTCTACGAACAAAGTCCCGCAACTGTAGGTATCTAAAATCATTTCCCCTTACCAACCCAAATTTCTCCTCCAAGCTCCTCAGACTCGCATTACAGAACATTTTTAATTGGCTTGACTGTACATTTCCATCAAAGTTACACATTCCCTTGACTTTCTTCCATTCAATTGGGATGACATTACACACATATCCCTCTTTACATTACAGTTCTTTCTTAAATATTTACATTGTCATGTTTCTTTTATACATTGGAGTGTTAATGACCCAGACCGAGGGGTTTTACACTGTTACCAACCCCTCGGTGTACATTTTCTGGTCAGACCTTACACTGTGGTCTTCCCCCATTGCGCCTTGGCGGCAGCTGCCCCAAGCTTGAGTGCGTCCCTCAGCACGTAGTCCTGGACCTTGGAATGTGCCAGTCTGCAACAATCGGTCGAGGACAGTTCTTTGCACTGGAAGATCAGCAAGTTTCGGGCAGACCAAAGAGCATCTTTCACCGAGTTGATGACCTTCCAGCAGCAGTTGATATTTGTTTTGGTGTGTGTCCCCGGAAACAGTCCGTGGAGCACAGAGTCCTGTGTTACTGAGCTGCTCGGGATGAACCTTGACAGATACCACTGCATCTCTCTCCAGACCTTCTTTGCAAAGGCACGTTCCACAAGGAGGTGGGTGGCCATCTCATTTCCCCCACAGCCACTCCGAGAGCAGTGTGCAATGATGCTGAGCCTTCGGGTGTACATGAAGAATCTGACGGGGAGGGCCTTTCTCACCACCAGCCAAGCTAGGTCTTGGTGCTTATTTGAAAGTTCTGGTGATGAGGCATTCTGCCAGATGGCTCTGACAGTCGGCTCAGGGAACCATCCAACGTCCTCCACAGTCTCCTTTTCCCTGAGGGCCTCGAGGACATTACGTGCTGACCACTGCTTCATTGCTTTGTGGTCAAAGGTGTTTTGCTTCAAATGTTTTTCCATGAGGGACAGGTGTTTCGGCACGGTCCAACTATTTGGAGCGTTCCGCGGCAATGAGGCCAGGCCCATCCTTCGTAACACCGGGGACAGGTAGAACCTCAGTATGTAGTGACACTTGGTGTTTGCATACCCGGGGTCTACGCACAGCTTGATGCAGCTGCACACAAAGGTGGCCATCAGGATGAGGGAGACATTGGGTACGTTCCTCCCTCCTTTATCCAGAGGTTTGTACATGGTGTCCCTTCGGACACGGTCCATCTTGGATCTCCAAATGAATTTGAAGATGGCCCGGGTGACTGCTGCGGCGTAGGTCCGAGTGATGGGCCAGACCTGCGCCACGTACAATAACACTGAGAGTACCTCACACCTGATGCCCAGGGTTTTGCCCGCAATGGAAAGGGAGCGTTGCTCCTACCTGCCCAGTTTCTGTCTTACCTTGGCAATGTGCTCCTCCCAGTTTTTGGTGCACTCCCCAGCCGCTCCGAACCATATCCCCAGAACCTTCAGGTAATCTGACCGTGAAGGGGACAAAAGACCGGTCGCCCCAGTTCCCAAAGAACATGGCCTCGCTCTTGCCGCGGTTTACCTTGGCTCCTGAGGCCAGTTCAAAACTGGTCACAGGCGTTCAAGAGCCTGCGTACGGACACGGGATCCGAGCAGAAAACGGTGACGTCGTCCATGTACAGGGAGGCCTTGACTTGCCTCCACTGCCTGGGATCGTCACTCCTTTTATACCCGGATCCTTCCTGATGGACTCGGCAAAAGGTTCTATGCAGCACACAAACAGGGCCGAGGAGAGAGGGCAGCCCTGCCTGACTCCAGATTTGATCTGAAACTTTTCTGATTCCCACCCATTGATTGAGACTGCTCTATAGATGTTTGTGTAGAGCAGTTTGATCCAATTGCGGATTCCCTCCCCAAACCCCATTTTGGAGAGCACATCCATCATGGAGGTGTGCGATATTCTGTCAAAAGCCTTCTCCTGATCAAGGCTGATGAGGCAGGTATCCACCCTCCTGTCCTGCACGTAGGCGATCGTATCCCTGAGCAGCGCGAGGCTGTCAGAGATCTTCTTGCCGGGTACAGCACAGGTCTGGTCAGGGTGGATCACCGACTCCAGAGCAGACTTGACCTGATTGGCTAGAATTTTATAATCCACATTCAACAGTGAAATGGGTCGCCAATTTCGAATTTCTTCCCTTTCCCCCTTCTGCTTGTAGATGAGGGTGATGATGCCTTTCCTCATGGATTCTGACATGCTGCCATCCAGAAGCATACTCTCGTACACTTCCAGCAGGTCTGGGCCCATCCAGTCCCACAGAGCCGAAAACAACTCAGCCGGTAAGCCGTCGCTTCCGGGGGTTTTGCTCGTCTCAAAGGACTTGACGGCCTTTGTCAGCTCGTCCAGAGATAGCGGTTTGTCCAGGTTTTTCCCCTCGTTGTCGTCCAAGACCTCCGTGATAGACGACAGGAAGGTCTGGGAAAAAGTACTATCTGTTGGCTTCAGATCATACAGTCCGGCATAAAAGGATCTACTGATCCTCAGGATGTCAGACTGCGATGACTTTACAGAGCCATCTTCTTCCTTCAGGCTGCTGATCACAGAGCTCTCCCTGTGCACCTTTTGGAAGAAGAAGCGTGAGCACTTTTCATCCTGCTCCACGGAGCGGACTCTGGACCGGAAGATAACCTTGGAGGCCTCCGAGGTGTAGAGCGAGGCTTGCTGGCTCTTCACCTCTTGGAGATCCTCCTTGACATCAACCCCCATCGACTGCAGCTGGAGCAAATTCTGCATACTTTTCTGGAGCCTGGACATGACCCCTCGTCTCTCTCTCACCTTTTGAATGCCTTTGAGGATAAAAAACCTTTTGATGTTCCCCCTGATTGCTTCCCACCAGAGATGTGAAGACTCAAAGAGGGGTTTCACGGTTCTCCAACCTTTGTAATCCCTTTTAAGTTCCTCGAGGTTCTCTGGAGTCAACAGTTTTACATTCAGCTTCCATGTCCCCCTGCCCATCCCCTGGTTTTCCTGCAGGTGGCAGTCGGCCAGTAGGAGGCAGTGGTCAGAGAAGAACACCGGCTTAGCATTGGTGGGCCTGACCGTGAAAGTACGGGACACAAAGAAGTCTATCCTGGAGAAGACAGACCTATCTTGCCGTGACCATGTGTATCTACGCTGCGCTCCATCTGCAGGGTTGCTGAAGACGCCGAGCAGCTTGGCGTCCTTTACCGTTTCCATCAGCAGTCTGGACATAGCGTCTAGTTTGCTGTCGGCTCTGCCGGATCGTCCAGCCGCATCGATGATGCAGTTGAAGTCACCGCCCAGAATGACCGGCTTGGAGGTGGCCAACAGCAGTGGGAGTTGCTGAAGGACAGCCAGCCGCTCACTCTATACGGTCGGAGAGTACACATTAATAAGTCTGAGAGGGGCGTTTTTGTATTTGACGTCTGCTACGAGGAGGCGTCCACCCACCACCTCCTTAACGTCGGAGATGGTGAAATTGCCTCCCCGTAGCAGAATACCCAGGCCGGAGGAACGACAATCGTTTCCTCCTGACCAGATGGATGGCCCGTGGGACCACCAGCTCAACCAGCGCCTGTAGTTGCTGAGGTGCGGGATTCCGCACTCCTGCAGGAACAGTAGGTCGGCTTTCACGTTTGCTAAGTAGCCGAGTGTGGCTACAGACCGCAAAGTATCTTTAATGCTTCGCACATTAATAGATGCAATTTTAAACCCCATTTTAAAAAGGTAGATTTAGCAGTCTCAGAGTCTGTACAGTTGGGTGTTCCAGCTGTTCAATGTTCCCCAGCATGCCAGCGGTGCTCGCAAACTGTTGCACAGTTGCAGGGCTGAGGAAGCTGTCCTGGTCCGCAGTGGGCCCGTGACCTTGACGGATGTGATTGGGGGGGGGGTAGTGTAGCCCTGGCGTCTGTCGTGGCAGTCAGTGGGTGTTGGGGTTGCAGGCCGGCTTTCGCTTGGGTTGTTGCTGCTTCTTAATTTCTGGAGCTGGTCTGTGACCTTGCTTTCAATATCCGGCGTTTGATGGCCGTCGGTCACATTGTTGTTCCCATTGGCCAGAGGTTGGTTGTCTCGTCGTGTTTTATTTCCTTTATTATCTGTCTGTGGTCTGGGGGGTCTGTGCATCCCGTTCCACATTGCTGCTTTGCCTCTTAAATTGAGGCCGATTCTTCGTTTGTTTTTCCTCATCGGAGGAGGTGTCGGCGCTAAGGCCGCCAACTGGAAATGGCCGCTTTTTGCCATTCACATTCAGGGGTTTCTTCGGGTTATTTTTCTGTTTCCTCTTTCGTTTGTCCCTGCTCGGCATTTCCCAGCCCCCTTTATTCTTCGTTCCATCCTCTTCCATTGAGCCTTCCTCGTCAGATGAGGTTGGGGTTGAGTTGTCAGGGTGGAGCCTCCACTTTCTGTTGAGAGCCCTTCTGTTGGTTTTCAGCATTCTGTGCTGTGGTGTCTTTGTCGATGGAGGGTGCCTGAACCTCCTCTGTGGTCACCTTTTTGACTCCGCCGCTGATGATTTGTGCGTACGTTGCCCCACGTTTTGGGCAGGTCCTGTAAAGATGGCCGGCCTCCACACACAGGCCACAACACTTGTCTTCCTTTCAGTCCTTTGTCATGCGTCCCTCCTGCTAGCAGTTTTTGCAGAAGGTGATGTTGCAGTTGGCAGCAACATGCCCCGTTTTGCCACAGGTGCGACACACTCGTGGCTGCCCCATGTAGTAGAGGTAGCCTCGATTTCCTCCAATGGCTAAACTGGAAGGGGGGATGTAGGATGGTTCCGTTGCCGTCCATTCTCAGGGTCACCTTGACCTGGTGCTCACTTGTCCCGATGCCAAAGGTGTCCTTCAGTTGCACGCTGTCACTTTTCAGCTCGACGTACCTGGCGAGGAACGTAAGCACATCAGACACGGGGACGTGGGGGTTGTACGTGTGCAGTGTAACAACCCGGTTTTGCTGCGATGGTAGCATGAACAGAGGCTCCACAGTCAGGATAGACAGGGGGCTCTGGTTGCCTTTTTCTTTGAACACGTTCCAGAATTTGATGCAAGCTGCAACACTCTTGTAGGTGACGTCAAAATATCCATTGTGGGGGAGGTTTTACAAGCAGAAGATGTCTGATCCTTGAAACCCGCAGCACTCGAGCAGCACCCGCTTCACGAAGAAATTCCGATCCACAGGCGACTCCCCTTCCGACTTCTTCACTGTAACTCGTACAGTGTTTCGCACTTCCCCAGCCTGGTGGTCGGGTTGCAGCTGCAGCCATAGCTCACACGTTGAGTCTAAACTCTATCGGCGGTAGGCCTAAACCAGAGGCTTAGACCAGCATGAAGATCCACCAATAGCAGCAGAGCTCTAAACATTTCCTCCTTGATGCCTTCAATCCCTCCATGTTGTCCAATTCACGATCAACGTCAAAATCCTCAGCTTCCCTTGATCAAGTGGCACTTTATCTGAGCCAAAAGGCCGAGAAGCGATCGTGACGCAGACTGCAGGACACCGTTCCCCGACTGCTTCACTGTGACCCTGACTGCAGGACGCCTGTTCCCCGACTGCTTCACTGTGACCCTGACTGCAGGACACCGTTCCCCGACTGCTTCACGGTGACCCTGACTGCAGGACACCGTTCCCCGACTGCTTCACGGTGACCCTGACTGCAGGACACCTGTTCCCCGACTGCTTCACGGTGACCCTGACTGCAGGACACCGTTCCCCGACTGCTTCACGGTGACCCTGACTGCAGGACACCGTTCCCCGACTGCTTCACGGTGACCCTGACTGCAGGACACCGTTCCCCGACTGCTTCACGGTGACCCTGACTGCAGGACACTGTTCCCCGACTGCTTCACGGTGACCCTGACTGCAGGACACCGTTCCCCGACTGCTTCACGGTGACCCTGACTGCAGGACACTGTTCCCAGACTGCTTCACGGTGACCCTGACTGCGAGGACACTGTTCCCAGACTGCTTCACGGTGATGCTGACTGCAGGACACTGTTCCCCGACTGCTTCACGGTGATGCTGACTGCAGGACACTGTTCCCAGACTGCTTCACGGTGATGCTGACTGCAGGATACTGTTCCCAGACTGCTTCACGGTGATGCTGACTGCAGGATACTGTTCCCAAGCTGCTTCACTGACTGCAGGACACCGTTCCCAGACGGCTTCAGTGTGATGCTGACTGCAGGACACCATTCTCAGACAGCTTCACTGCGACGCTGACTGCAGGACACCGTTCCCAGACTGCTGGACGGTGATGCTGACTGCAGGCCACTGTTCCCAGACTGTTTCACGGTGATACTGACTGCAGGACACTGTTCCCAGACTGCTTCACTTTGACGCTGACTGCAGGATACTGTTCCCAGACTGCATCACGGCGATGCTGACTGCGGGACACCGTTCCCCGACTGCTTCACATAGAACATAGAACAGTACAGCACAGAACAGGCCCTTCGGCCCTCGATGGTGTGCCGAGCAATAATCACCCTACTCAAACCCACGTATCCACCCTATACCCGTAACCGAACAACCCCCCCCCCGAACCTTACTTTTTTTTAGGACACTACAGTCAATTTAGCATGGCCAATCCACCTAACCCGCACATCTTTGGACTGTGGGAGGAAACCGGAGCACCCGGAGGGAAACCCACGCACACACGGGGAGGACGTGCAGAATCCGCACAGACAGTGACCCAGCCGGGAATCGAACCTGGGACCCTGGAGCTGTGAAGCATTTATGCTAACCACCATGCTACCGTGCTGCCCTCATGCTGACTGCGGGACACTGTTCCCAGACTGCTTCACGGTGATGCTGACTGCGGGACACTGTTCCCAGACTGCTTCACTGTGACACTGACTGCAGGACACTGTTCCCAGACTGCTTCACTGTGACGCTGACTGCAGGACACTGTTCCCAGACTGCTTCACTGTGATGCAGACTGCAGGACACCGTTCCCAGATTGTTTCAATGTGACACTGACTGTGGCAGGACACACTTCCCAGACTGCTTCACTGTGACGTTGACTGCAGGACACCGTTCCCAGACTACTTCACCGTGACGCTGACTGCAGGACACCGTTCCCAGATTGGTTCAATGTGACACTGACTGCAGGACACCGTTCCCAGATTGGTTCAATGTGACACTGACTGTGGCAGGACACACTTCCCAGACTGCTTCACTGTGACACTGCGAGGACACTGTTCCCAGACTGCTTCACTGTGACGCTGACTGTGATGACACAGTTCCCAGACTGCTTCACTGTGACGCTAACTGTGAGCACACTGTTCCCAGACTACTTCACTGTGACGCTGACTGTGATGACACCGTTCCCAGACTGCTTCACCGTGATACTGACTGCAGGACACCGTTCCCAGACTGCTTCACTGTGATACTGACTGCAGGACACTGTTCCCAGACTGCTTCACTGTGACACTGACTGCAGGACACTGTTCCCCGACTGCTTCACTGTGACACTGACTGCAGGACCCTGTTCCCAGACTGCTTCACTGTGACACTGACTGCAGGACACTGTTCCCAGACTGCTCACTGTGACACTGACTGCAGGACACTGTTCCCAGACTGCTTCACTGTGATTCTGACTGCAGGACACTGTTCCCAGACTTTTTTTTCAAAAAATATACTTTATTCATAAAATTTATCATAAACGTTACAGAACATTTCAAATTGCCTTGGCTGTACATTTCCATCTGAGCTACATTCATTTTTCTTTCTTCAATTCAATTGGGATAACATTACACACCTATCCTACAATAAGTTACAGTTCTTTCTTAAATATTTACATTGCTTTGTTTCTTTCATACATTGTGGTATTGAAGACCCGGACCGAGGGGTTTTACACTGTTACCAACCCCTCTGTGTACATTTGCTGGGAAGACCTTGCACAGTGGTTTTTCCCTATTGCGCCTTGACGGCAGCTGTCCCAAGCTTGAGTGCGTCCCTCAGCACGTAGTCCTGGACCTTGGAATGTGCCAGTCTGCAACACTCGGTCGAGGACAGTTCTTTGCACTGGAAGATCAGCAGGTTTCGGGCAGACCAAAGAGCGTCTTTCACCGAGTTGATGACCTTCCAGCAGCAGTTGATGTCTCGGTGTGTGTCCCTGGAAACAGTCCGTAGAGCACAGAGTCCTGTGTCACAGAGCTGCTCGGGATGAACCTGGACAAATCCCACTGCATCTCACTCCAGACCTGCTTTGCAAAGGCACATTCCACAAGGAGGTGTGTGACTGTCTCATTTCCCCCACAGCCACTCTGAGGGCAGCGTGCATTGATGCTGAGCCTTCGGGTGTACATGATTGATCTGCCGGGAGGGCCCTTCTCACCACCAGCCAAGCTCGGTCTTGGTGCTTGTTTGAAAGTTCTGGTGATGAGGCATTCTGCCAGATGGCTCTGACAGTCGGCTCAGGGAACCATCCAACGTCCTCCAGAGTCTCCTTTTCTCTGAGGGTCTCGAGGACATTATGTGCTGACCACTGCTTCATTGCTTTGTGGTCAAAGGTGTTTTACTTCAAAAATTTTTCCACGAAGGACAGGTGGTACGGCACGGTCCAACTGCTTGGAGCGTTCCGCGGCAATGAGGCCAGGCCCATCCTTCGTAACACCGGGGACAGGTAGAAACTCAGTATGTAGTGACACTTGGTGTTTGCATACCCGGGGTCTACGCACAGCTTGATGCAGTTGCACACAAAGGTGGCCATCAGGATGAGGGCGGCGTTGGGTACGGTCCTCCCTCCTTTATCTAGAGGCTTGTACATTATGTCTCTTCGGACCCGGTCCATCTTGGATCTCGAAATGAATTTGAAGATGGCCCGGGTGACTGCTGCGGCGTAGGTCCGAGTGATGGGCCAGACCTGCGCTACGTACAGTAACACCGAGAGTACCTCACACCTGATGACCAGGGTTTTGCCCGCAATGGAGAGGGAGCGTTGCTCCCGCCAGCCCAGTTTCTGTTTTGCTTTAGCAATGCGCTCCTCCCAGTTTTTGGTGCACGCCCCAGCCGCTCCGAACCATATCCCCAGCACTTTCAGGTAATCTGCCCTGACCGTGAAGGGGACAAAGGACCGGTCGCCCCAGTTCCCAAAGAACATGGCCTCGCTCTTGCCGCGGTTTACCTTGGCTCCTGAAGCCAGTTCAAAACTGGTCACAGGCGTTCAAGAGCCTGCGTACGGACGCGGGATCCGAGCAGAAGACGGCGACGTCATCCATGTTTTCTTTTATCAAATCCATGACTGTGTTTGTATTTTCTCCTGCTTTCCCTTTGCTTTGGCCATTTGCAGTTGAATCCTGAATGTGTTTCCTTCGTGAGCTCTGTTTTCCTGTTGGACAGAGGGTGTAAACATTGCCTTTCAGTCTGGTTGGGACCACTGACGGTATCCCATCCATTCTCCCCTGTGTCACAGTCAGCTTCACGTCACCGTAGCAACGTGAGCACAAGAGATTGTCTGGGAACGGTGTCCTCACAGTCAGCGTCACAGTGCAGCAGTCTGGGAATGGAGGTCTTGACTTGCACACCTCCGCTGCCTGGGATCGTCACCCCTCTCATACCCGGATCCTTCCTGATGGACTCGGCCAAAGGTTCTATGCAGCATACAAACAGGGTCGAGGAGAGAGGGCAGCCCTGCCTGACTCCAGATTTGATCTGGAACTTTTCTGATTCCCACCCATTGATTAAGACTGCGCTATAGATGTTTGTGTAGAGCAGTTTGATCCAATTGTGAATTCCCTCCCCAAACTCCATTTTGGAGAGCACATCCATCTGACTGCAGACACCATTCCCAGACTGCTTCACTGTGACACTGACTGCAGGACACCATTCCCAGACTGCTGCACTATGACACTGACTGCAGGACACCATTCCCAGACTGCTGCACTATGACACTGACTGCAGGACACCATTCCCAGACTGCTTCACTATGACACTGACTGCAGGACACCATTCCCAGACTGCTGCACTGTGACGCTGACTGCAGGACACCATTCCCAGACTGCTTCACTATGACACTGACTGCAGGACACCATTCCCAGACTGCTGCACTGTGACGCTGACTGTGAGGACACCGTTCCCAGACAATCTCTTGTGCTCACGTTGCTACGGTGACGTGAAGCTGACTGTGACACAGGGGAGAATGGACGGGGTACCGTCAGTGGTCCCAACCAGACTGAAAGGCAATGTTTACACCCTCTGTCCAACAGGAAAACAGAGCTCACGAAGGAAACACATTCAGGATTCAACTGCAAATGGCCAAAGCAAAGGGAAAGCAGGAGAAAATACAAACACAGTCATGGATTTGATAAAAGAAAACAATCAGAAAATGGAAAAAATTACAGGGCTCTGCTGTAAGGTGAGGGAGAATTAAATTAATTGAATAGCCAGGATGTTTAATTCAGTGGTTTCCTGCAGTTCTATGAACGGGTGCATTAATGAAAGTGGAGAAACAGAAGAGCAATTTTTCTCTCTTGTCGTACATTCTGTTTCATTAATCATGGGATGTGCTGTTTTGATACAATACACTTCTCATGATTAGGCTCAGTGCAATTGGAGTGGTAGTTTATAAATTCTGCCGATGGCTTTTTACCAAATCCTGCAAGAGATATCATCCTGTGGTCGTTTCTTTCTGCAAACCTCCCTGAACACTGTCGTCAATGATCCTCACACCTCAATTGAAGAAAGGCACAGAAGACAACAAGCGCTGTCAGATGGGCGAGACAGCTTTTTGGAGTGACGGGGGGGGGGGGGGACTGTTACCAGCATCAAACACAGAAGGGGATTCTTCAGGACAGTGCGACAAGGGGTGGGATGGTGGAGGATGGGGTGGAGGGGATGGGGTAAGGATGGCGAGGCGGGCAATGGAACAGGGATTGAAATTGGAGTGGGGCGGGAATGGAGGAAGGGATAACTGGTGGGGGTCGCGAGGGTTGGGAGAAACAAAGAGGAGATGATTAGATAGGTGAAGAGATACCGTGCAGCAAACAGTCAGGCTGCCATGTAACATCCACATCTTAGGTGGGCATTGAAGAAAAAAAACATTTTCCAATATTTAGTGCTTACCGCAAATAAGTATTTGTGAGCACGAGTGTGTGGACAGAGAGACTACCCACAGGGAATTGATATGCAGGGCATGTTCCCATCTCAGTCTGTCCGGTTCAGATTCATTCAGCTGGAGTATGGTTTGGAGACACTCCGACACAGATATGCAGTTTCCGGAAAGTTTGCTTTGGATTCCATTCAGACTGTGCGGAGAGGTCAGGGTTCAGGACAAAGTTGATGTGCAGAACGGGCGAGAGATTTAGGATCCACAGAAATTGATCCTGTTCCAACAGGTACGATCTGCGGGATTCTCCGTCGGCGGTATCCTCCTCTTCGCCGGCAAACACGCCCACGCCCGCGGCTTTCCCGACGGCATGGGGGTGGTTACAATGGGAAACCCCATTAACCAGCTGCAGGAATGAAGAATCCCGCTGGCGCAAGCGGACGCTGCACCAGAAAAGGGGGCTGGCGGGATGGAGAATCCCGCTCAATATATTTGCCACCAGTGAGGAGCAGGATGAAGACGGTCGGAAAGAAAACCAGAATGTAGAACATGACAGGTCGAATCTAATTGGTCAAGGCATTGCCAAGCTTGAGGGGCAGCCATTCCCAGGTTCATTCCCCATAACAATGCCTCGACCTATCAGAATCAACCTGCCTGCTTTGCATTTGAATGAAGCTTGGCAGTTAACTGTTCCGTGCTGCGTTCTCAATGGCAGTGTCTGGACCAATCAGAGGCCCCCTGCCAACCAATCCCCTCTCAGGCAAGGTAAAATATTGTTCCCTCTCTTGCGACCTTTCTCGAAGAATGCAGGATGAGAAGCTTACACAGCAGGTCCCTTTTTTCAGCAACAATCTATATTAGGCCAGGCTGACTTCAATGGGATGATGCAGCATCCAGAGTGAACTGAGCAGATCCACTGATGGGCAAAACAACTGAAAAATCAGTCGGAGGGTTTCAACAAAGAATCTGCGTAATGTGAAACAAAATTAGTTTGGACTCCTGAGGGGCAAGGGCAGTACTTGTCAAAAAAAACTGCCACGGCTGAAACAAGGGACAAGGGACAACTTAAAACTAAAATAAAAGCAAACATAAATACCCGAATCCTGGCGACTGAGAAAGATGCAAAGAACGGCATAAAGGTGGCAAAACAGAAAGAGCCACAAGCAAGGGACGTGATTCTCCCAAACAATCGATATTTGGGCAGGTTTTTGCAGAGTGATTCCCTTCAGGGTGTTTGGCTGCGATCCAGACCATTATTCACAGACACTCAAGTCATTTATTTGGTGCGTGGGCAGTTTCTCACTGGCACATGCCCTCACTTCAATGTTTTTCTGCAGTAGGACGGGCTTATCAGAGATTGGGGCGCCAACTTTAAAGGGTGCCCAGATCTCAAGTGATATTATGGGTCCCCCATAACCCCCACCCACAGACATCACAACCCCCAATACCGCCCCCCCCCCCCCCACACACACAGACATGGACAACACCCCAAAACCTCCCCCCATCACTAAAGGTCCGCATAACCGTCCGCTGCCCCCCCCTTTCCGCCCACCACCCCAGCATGAGGGTGACCCGGCCACACGCCCATCCATCCTCGTGGGGATCGGTGTATCACCACCGTCTTTAAATGAGCATATCCCACTATGGGATTACTGAGCATCCACCCCAACCTTTAGGGCCCCACCCTTTTACCCTCCCACCCTTCATATTCCCCCTTTACCACCCCATCCTGCATATCGCCCTTCACTCCCCTGTCATAGGCATGGCACCCCTCAAGCACCACCCCTTGGCAGTGCCAAGCTGGCACATGGGCAGTGCCGACCTGGCACCACTGCAGTGCTACGCTGGCACTGCCAGAGCACCGGGTTGGTACTGCCCCGTGCCAGGGCACACCCCTGCCCTGTCCCCGACAACCTGGGAGGGGCGCTTCCAATGGCCTACGAGCCCCCCTGCCATGGTCATCACGCCTGGTCTCAGGTGTGGGTTAACACTGGCCTCCACAAACGGAGTGAGGACAGGCCAGATGGCCGGCGATTACCGGGCGCCGGGAGAATGCAGCCTCAAATGGGCTGCGCATATCTAAATTATCCTAATGGCTCATTTAAGTATGATTATCTGGATCATGGCCTGCTAGGATGTGATCCAGATCATGCCGGATGTAGCGAGCACGCCGCATTGCGATTGGCTCGCCGCCCAGCACAGAAACCATTTTGGACATCCGGTGCAATGGGATCGGCGCTGGGAACACTGGAGTGGGAAACTCGGTGACCCATGAAACCATTGCTGAGTTCTTTAAGGAAGGAAATCTGCCGTCCTTACCAGGTCGGGCCTATATGTGACGACAGATCCACAGCAATATATTTGACTCTTAAAATGTCCTCTGAAATCGCCGAGCAAGCCACTCAGTTCAAGGGCACTTGGAACAAAGAACAAAGAAAAGTACAGCACAGGAACAGGCCCTTCGGCCCTCCAAGCCTGCGCCGACCATGCTGCCCGCCTAAACTAAAATCTACTACACTTCCAGGGTCCGTATCCCTCTATTCTCATCCTATTAATCTATTTGTCAAGATGCCCCTTAAACATCACTATCGTCCCTGCTTCCACCACCTCCTCCGGCAGCGAGTTCCAGGCACCCACTACCCTCTGTGTAAAACACTTGCCTCGTACATCTCCTCTAAACCTTGCCCCTCGCACCTTAAACCTATACCCCCTAGTAAGTGACCCCTCTACCCTGGGAAAAAGCCTCTGACTATCCACTCTGTCTATGTCCCTCATAATTTTGTAGACCACTATCAGGTCGCCCCTCAACCTTCTTCGTTCCAGTGAGAACAAACCGAGTTTATTCAACCTCTCCTCATAACTAATGCCCTCCATGCCAGGCAACATCCTGGCAAATCTTTTCTGCACCCTCTCGAAAGCCTCCACATCCTTCTGGTAGTGCGGCGACCAGAATTGAACACTATACTCCAAGTGTGGCCCAATTAAGGTTCTAGACAGCTGCAACATGACTTACCAATTTTTATACTCAATGCCCTGGCCAATGAAGACAAGCGTGCCGTATGCCTTCTTGCCTGCCTTCTCACCTGTGTTGCCCCTTTCAGTGGCCTGTGGACCTGTACACCAAGATCTCTCTGACTGTCAATACTCTTGTGGGTTCTACCATTCACTGTATATTCCTTACCTGTATTAGACCTTCCAAAATGCATCACCTCTCATTTCTCCGGAGTAAACCCCATCTGCCATCTCGCCGCCCAAGTCTCCAAACGATCTAGGGGCTGGTTTAGCTCACAAGGCTAAATTGCTGGCTTATAAAGCAGACCAAGCAGGCCAGCAGCATGGTTCGATTCCCGTACTAGCCTCCCCGGACAGGCGCCGGAATGTGGCGACTAGGGGCTTTTCACAGTAACTTCATTGAAGCCTACTCGTGACAATAAGCGATTTTCATTTTCATTTTTCATTTCATAAATCCTGCTGTATCCTCCGACAGTTTTCATCGCAATCCGCAATTCCACCAACCTTTGTGTCGTCCGCAAACTTACTAATCAGACCAGTTACATTTTCCTCCAAATCATTTATATATACTATGAAAAGCAAAGGTCCCAGGACATACCCCTGTGGAACACCACTAGTCACAGCCCTCCAATCAGAAAAGCACCCTTCCATTGCTACTCTCTGCCTTCTATGACCTAGCCAGTTCTGTATCCATCTTGCCAGCTCACCTCTAATCCTGTGTGATTTCACCTTTTATACCAGTCTGCCATGAGGAACCTTGTCAAAGGCCTTACTGAAGTCCATATAGACAACATCCACTGCCCTACCTGCATTAATCATCTTTGTGACCTCCTCGGAAAACTCTATCAAGTTAGTGAGACACAACCTCCCTTTCACAAAACCGTGCTGCCTCTCGCTAATACGACCACTTGCTTCCAAATGGGAGTAGATCCTGTCTCAAAGAATTCTCTCCAGTAATTTCCCTAACACTGACGTAAGGCTCACAGGCCTGTAGTTCCCTGGATTATCCTTGCTACCCTTCTTAAACAAAGGAACAACTTTGGCTATTGTCCAGTCCGCCGGGACATTACCTGAAGACAGTGAGGATCCAAAGATTTCTGTCAAGGCCTCAGCAATTTCCTCTCTTGCCTCCTTCAGTATTCTGGGGTAGATCCCATCAGGCCCTTGGGACTTATCCACCTTAATATTTTTCAAGACGCCCAACACCTCGTCATTTTAGATCTCAATGTGACCCAGACCCTTCACCAGACTCAACATCCACCAATTCCTTCTCTTTGGTGAATACTGATGCAAAGTATTAATTTAGTACCTCGCCCATTTCCTCTGGCTCCACACATAGATTCCCTTGCCTATCCTTCAGTGGGCCAACCCTTTCTCTGGCTACCCTGTTGCTTTTTATGTACATGTAAAAAGCCTTGGGATTTTCCTTAACCCTATTTGCCAATGACTTTTCGTGACCCCTTTTAGCCCTCCTGACTCCTTGCCCAAGTTCCTTCCTACTTTCCTTATATTCCACACAGGCATCGTCTGTTCCCAGCCTTCAAGCCCTGACAAATGCCTCCGTTTTCTTTTTGACGAGGCTTACAATATCCCAAGTTCATCCAAGGTTATCCAAGGTTCCCGAAATTTGCCGTATTTATCCTTCTTCCGCACAGGAACATGCCGGTCCCGAATTCCTTTCAACTGACATTTGAAAGCCTCCCACATGTCAGATGTTGATTTACCCTCAAACATCCTCCCCCAATCTAGTTTCTTCAGTTCCTGCCTAATATTGTTATAATTAGCCTTCCCACAATTTAGCACATTCACCCTAGGACCACTCTTATCCTTGTCCACCAGCACTTTAAAACTTACTGAATTGTGGTCACTGTTCCCGAAATGCTCCCCTACTGAAACTTCTACCACCTGGCCGGGCTCATTCCACAATACCAGGTCCAGTACAGCCCCTTCCCTGGTTGGACTGTCTACATATTGTTTTAAGAAGCCCTCCTGGATGCTCCTTACAAACTCTGTCCCGTCTAAGCCTCTAGCACTAAGTGAGTCCCAGTCAATATTGGGGATGTTGAAGTCTCCCATTACAACAATCCTTTTGATTTGACTCCTTTCCAAAATCTGGCTACCTATCTGCTCCTCTATCTCCCGCTGGCTGTTGGGAGGCCTGTAGTAAACCCCCAGCATTGTGACTGCAGCCTTCTTATTCCTGATCTCTACCCATATAGCCTCGCTGCCCTCTGAGGTGTCCTCCTGCAGTAGAGCTGCAAACCTCGCAGCCAGGGTATTTATGCCTCTCCAGTTTAGATGCAACCCGTCCTTCTTATACAGGTCACACCTGCCCCGGATGAGCTCCCAGTGGTCCAGATAATGGAAACCCTCCCTCCTACACCAGCTGTTTCGCCACATGTTTAGCTGCTCTATCTTCCTATTTCTACCCTCATTGGCACATGGCACAGGGAGTAATCCCAAGATTACAACCCTAGAGGTCCTGTCTTTTAACTTTCTGCCCAGCTCCCTGAACTCCTGCTGCAGAACCTCATCCCCCTTCCTGAATATGTCGTTTGTACCAATATGTACAACGACCTCTGCCTGTTTGCCCTCCCCCTTCAGGGTGCCCGCTACCCATTCTGAGACATCATGGACCCTGGCACCAGGGAGGCAACATACCATCCTGGAGTCTCTTTCACGTCCACAGAAGCGCCTCTCTGTGCTCCTGACTATAGAGTCCCCTATGGCTATTGCTCTTCTGCGCTTTGACCCTCCCTGCTGAACATCAGAGCCAGCCGTGGTGCCACAGCTCTGGCTGCTGCTGTTTACCCGATAGGCTATTCCCCCCCGACAGTATCCAAAGGGGTATACCTGTTCGAGAGGGGGACAACCACAGGGGATTCCTGCACTGACTGCCTGCCCTTTCTGGTGGTCACCCATTTCTCTGCCTGCACCTTGCGTGTGACCACATTTATATAATGAAAATTGAAATGAAAATCACTTATTGTCACCAGGTGGCTTCAAGTGAAGTTACTGTGAAAAGCCTCTAGTCGCCACATTCCGGCACCTGTTCGGGGAGGCTGTTACGGGAATCGGACCGTGCTGCTGGCCTGCCTTTGGTCTGCTTTCAAAGCCAGCGATTTAGCCCTGTGCTAAACAGCCCCTGTTTAATTGCTATCTATGACGCTTTCCGCCACCTGCCTTCTCTGAAGTGCATCCAACTGCTGCTCCAACGGAACCATGCGGTCTGTGAGGAGCTCCAGTTGGGTGCACTTTCTGCAGATGAAGCCATCCGGGACACTGGAAGCCTCCTGGACCTGCCACATCTCACAGTCAGAGCTCTGCACCCCTCTAATTGACATTGCATTAATTAATTAGTAAATTAAATTTTAAAAAACATTTAAAAAGTTACTGCTAACTATGTTTCCTAGCACTAGCTTTCTACTATAAATGTATATGCTAAATACAGTACTCTCCAATCTCTGGCTTAGATACCCCTCAAAATTATGATTAAGTAATTAATTAATTACGTTTAATTAGTTCAACAATGTTTAATTTTTAAATTCATTGCAGTTTCCCTATCAGCCAATCAGGTCACAGCTTACCTGTGATGTCTCTTTTCAACCCCCCCCCCCCCCCCCCAACCCATTCGGATCACTCAGAATAGCCGAATATCTATCACTTACCTGTTCCCAAGCTGCTCCCCAGCTTTCTCTCTCTCTCGCTCCCGAAAATGAAGGCCGCTGTAACCTGGGGGTAAGATTTTATATCACCTACCTTCCCAGGATGCTCCCTGGTTTTCTCCCTGCTTCCCGGAATGCACTCTGAATTCTCCCTGCTGATTACCAGTTCCAAATTCAAACGAATGAAACAAAAGGGGAAACAGCACTTCCGCCCACTCTGCCGAATTACCATACTGCCCAAATTACCCAAGTTCCAATTCCCACTCTGGCTGTGTCTCCTTCACCTGCGCAAAGCAATAAATGCAGGCCCAGCCAGTGACGCCCATATCCCATGAGCAGATCAACCGCACCATTTGGCCCTTCGAATCTCCTCTGCCATGAACTGGCGGCATCGAGGTTCAAGTCTGTGGTAACCTTCATGGCCAACGGAAGCAGCTATCCTCCACCTTCACCCATGACCATGGCCGATTGTTTATCTCAACACCAGACTCCAACCCCCCCCCCCCCCCCCCTCACGCCCTTTGACACTGTCATGACCTGGGGTTAAGCAGGTCATGGGACACTAATGAAACCTTAAGGCGGTCATGGGACACTTATGAGACTGGGGAATTGATATACTGTGGGGAACACACCCCCCCCACTGCCCTTTCTACATCCTGTATCAAACCCAAGGATCATGAACTGTGAGGTGGCCCCTGGAGTAGAGTATCTGCCCTGTAATCTTATTCTGTTGCATTAAACCTTTTTCATTTGACTCAACCTGTTTGGCTTGGTGTGGACTCCCAGGTTATGACAGGTCAAAGGGCGGGGGTAACGGGAATATGGTGTTGAGACAGAAGATCAGCCATGGTCATGGGGGATGGCAGAGGAGGTTCGAAGGGCCGAGTGACCTACTCCTGCATCTATTTTTTATGCTCCATGAGACTTGGATGTCCAGTATACAGATCATTAAAATGTCATGAGCAGGTACAGTCGACAACCAAAAGGTCCAAAAATGCTAATGGAATGCCGGCCTTTATATCTAGAGAAATGGACACAAGGCGAGTAGAAGTTATGTTTCAGCTGTACAAAGCCCTGTTAGACTAAAACTGAAATAGTGTGAGCACTTCTGAGCACTGCACCTTAGGGAGGATTTCCTGGCCTTGGAAAGAGTGCAGTATAAACGTTTTAGCATGATACCTGGATCATCCATGGGTCAAATTACAAAGAGAGATTACTGACAATTGGGTGGTGTTTCCTGGAATTTAGATGGTTACAAGATGATCTGTTCAACGTTTTCAAGTAGTACAGTGGTGTTGTCACTGGACTAGTAATCCCGAGGCCCAGGATAATGCCTTGGGGACTTGGGTTCGAATCCCACCATGGCTGATGGTGTAATTTGAATTCAATAAAGTTTTGGAATTAAAGTTTAATAGGGACCTTGAAACCATTGTTGAGTTCTTTGAGGAAGGAAATCTGCCATCCTTATCTGGTCAGGTCTATATGTGACTACAGATCCACAGCAATATATTTGATTCATAAAATGTCCTCTGAAATGGCCGAGCAAGCCATTCAATTCAAGGGAACTTGGAGATGGAGAATAAATGCTGGCCCAGCCAGTGACGCCCATATTCCAGGAACAGAATAACAAGAGATCAAGGGAAACAGACAGAGTCGATAGGGGGAAACTACTTTTGTTGGCTAGGAGTCTAGGACTCAGGGTCATAGTCTAAAAATTTCATAGAATTTACAGTGCAGAAGGAGGCCATTCAGCCCATCGAGTCTGCACCGGCTCTTGGAAAGAGCACCCTACCCAAGGTTAACACCTCCACCCTATCCCCATAACCCAGTAACCCCACCCAACACTAAGGGCAATTTGGGACACTAACGGCAATTTATCATGGCCAATCCACCTAACCTGCACATCTTTGGACTGTGGGAGGAAACCGGAGTACCCGGAGGAAACCCAGGCACACACGGGGAGGATGTGCAGACTCCACCCAGACAGTGACCCAAGCCGGAATGGAACCTGGGACCCTGGAGCTGTGAAGAGATTGTGCTATCCACAATGCTACCGTGCTGACCACTAGGGAGCCAGTCCTTTCAGGAGTGAAATTAGGAAAGGTTTCTGCAAAGGGTTTGAGAAGTTTCGAACTTCCTTCCACAAATATCTACTGATGCCAGATTAATTCTTAATTTCAATTTCAAAATTGATAGATTTTTGTCAACTGAAGATATTGAAGGGTCTGTCTGGGACAAAGGGTTCCGTCACAGGTCATCCATGGCTCAATTGAATAGTGCAACCGGCCTTCCTGTGATCTTCCAACATTGATTCTTTTGATGGAAGAACCTGCCGCTTTTAGTGAAAGAGCAGCTACAGTGAAGTTTGAATTATTTTTACAGCTAGTACAATGTTGTTTGGAGGACGATGACTCAATCTGCCTCGGTCCTCGTCAGCCCATAGTCCCAGTGCCTATTTGTTGACGTTCTACTTTGACGCTGAACTATTTTCAGAACACCAATGGTCATTTTTGCCTTTCATCTGTCTTGATTTCTGAGGGTTTTTTTTTTAAACCGCGGCAATTGATGGCTTCATCCATCAGAAGAAGCAGGAGAGCATTTTCTTCAGCGACTATTCCCAGCTCAGGTGCAATTCATCCTGCGGACAATTGACCAAGTAGCTTCAATTCATTTCCTTGTCATGGTTTCATTGTTATTTGTGAAGTTCAATTTAAGTAGAGACCAGCTCCTTTCCGCCCCCCACACCCCCCCCCCCCCCCCCCCCCCCACCCTCCTCTCCCCACTTACCCATATCCTTTTAGATGGACGTCCTTCTAGAAAGTCAGAAGATCGTGGGATCACTTTTGTCGGGGCCGGAAGATCCCACTGACGGAGAGGGCGGGAAAATCCTGCCCCTCAATCCTTTCAGATGGACGTAAAAGTTCCCACAACACTATTCTGGCGCAGGGTTGGGAGTCACCACCGCAGACCTAACTATGGTAAACGTCATCATCATCACCCCTATACCAAAAAATAGCCAAGCAGTGTGCCTTAATGACTATCATCCAGTGGCTCTGACATCCATTGTCATGAAGTGCTTCGAAATGTTATGATGTGGAGATGCCGGTGTTGGACTGGGGTGAGCACAGTAAGAAGTCTTACAACACCAGGTTAAAGTCCAACAGGTTGTTTCGAATCACTAGCTTTCGGAGCACTGCTCCTTCCTCAGGTGAATGAAGAGGTAGGTTCCAGAAACATATACATAGACAAATTCAAAGATGCCAGACAATGCTTAGAATGCGAGCATTTGCAGATAATTAAGTCTTTACATATCCAGAGATAGGGGTAACCCCAGGTTAAAGAGGTGTGAATTGTCTCAAGCCAGTACAGTTGGTAGGATTTCGCAAGCCCAGGCCAGATGGTGGGGATGAATGTAATGCGACATGAATCCCAGGTCCCGGTTGAGGCCGCACTCATGTGTGCGGAACTTGGCTATAAGTTTCTGCTCGGCGATTTTGCGTTACCGCGCGTCCTGAAGGCCGCCTTGGAGAACGCTTACCCGGAGATCAGAGGCTGAATGCCCTTGACTGCTGAAGTGTTCCCCGACTGGAAGGGAACATTCCTGCCTGGTGATTGTCGCGTGATGTCCGTTCATTCGTTGTCGCAGCGTCTGCATGGTCTCACCAATGTGCCACGCTTCGGGACATCCTTTCCTGCAGCGTATGAGGTAGACAACATTGGCCGAGTCGCACGAGTATGTGCCGCGTACCTGGTGGGTGGTGTTCTCACGTGTAATGGTGGTATCCATGTCGATGATCTGGCACGTCTTGCAGAGATTGCCCTGGCAGGGTTGTGTGGTGTCGTGGTCGCTGTTTTGAAGGCTGGGTAGTTTGCTGCAAACAATAGTTTGTTTGAGGTTGCGCAGTTATTTGAAGGCAAGTAGTGGGGGTGTGGGGATGACCTTGGCAAGATGTTCATCTTCATCCATGACGTGTTGAAGGCTGTGAAGAAGATGTTGTAGTTTCTCCGCTCCGGGAAAGTACTGGATGATGAAGGGTACTCTGTCGGTTGTGTCCCGTGTTTG
Source organism: Scyliorhinus canicula (assembly GCF_902713615.1). NCBI lineage: Eukaryota > Metazoa > Chordata > Chondrichthyes > Carcharhiniformes > Scyliorhinidae > Scyliorhinus > Scyliorhinus canicula. The sequence goes on from NC_052149.1 coordinate 15,210,756, forward strand.
TCTTCTGAGGAGGTCGGTGCCGTTTTTTGCTGTGGCGCGTTGGAACTGTCGATCGATGAGTCAAGCGCCATATCCTGTTCGTACGAGGGCATCTTTCAACGTTTGTAGATGTCTGTTATGCTGCTCCTCGTCTGAGCAGATCCTGTATATACGGAGGGCTTGTCCATAGGGGATGGCTTCTTTAATGTGCTTAGGGTGGAAGCTGGAGAAGTGGAGCATTGTGAGGTTATCCGTGGGCTTGCGGTAAAGCGAAGTGCTGAGGTGACCGTCCTTGATGGAGATGAGTATGTCCAAGAATGCAACTGATTTTGGACAGTAGTCCATGGTGAATCTGATGGTGGGACGGAACTTATTGATGTCATCGTGTAGTCGTTTCAGTGATTCTTCGCCAAGGGCCGAAATGTTAGTCATGGCACGAATCAACTCCAGCCTCCCGGATTGCCTTGATCCACTACAGTTCGCCTACCGCTGCAGCAGGTCCACAGCAGACGCCATCTCCCTGGCCCTGCACTCTACCCTGGAACACCTAGATAACAAAGACACCTATGTCAGACTCCTATTTATCGACTACAGCTCAGCCTTCAACACCATCATTCCTACGAAACTCATCTCCAAACTCCGTGGCCTAGGCCTCAGCTCCTCCCTCTGCGACTGGATCCTGAACTTTCTAACAAAACAAAGGAGATTGTCATCGACTTCAGGAAGCGTAGTGGAGAACATGCCCCTGTCTACATCAATGAGAACGAAGTAGAAAGGGTCGAGAGCTTCAGGTTTTTAGGTGTCCAGATCACCAACAGCCTGTCCTGTTCCCCCCATGCCAACACTATAGTTACAAAAGCCCACCAACGACTCGACTATCTCAGAAGACTATGGAAATTTGGCATGTCAGCTACGACTCTCACCAACTTCTACAGATGCACCATAGAAAGCATTCTTTCTGGTTGTTTCACAGTTTGGTGTGGGTCCTGCTCTGCCCAAGACCGCAGGAAACTACAAAAGGTTGTGAATGTAGCCCAATCCATCACGCAAACCAGCCTCCCATCCATTGACTCTATCTATAATTCCCGCTGCCTCAGAAAGGCAGCCAGCATAATTAAGGACCCCACGCACCCCGGACATACTCTCTTCCACCTCCTTCCGTCAGGAAAAAGATACCAAAGTTTGAGGTCACGTACCAACCTACTCAGGAACATCTTCTTCCCTGCTGTCATCAGACTTTTGAATGGACCTACCTCGTATTAAGTTGATCTTTTCTCTACACCTTGCTATAACTGTAACATTATATTCTGCAGTCTCTCCTTCCTTCCCTATGTACGGTATGCATTGTTTGTACAGCATGCAAGAAACAATACTTTTCACTGTATACTAATACATGTGACAATAATGAATCAAATCAAATCGATGTCTAAGAACGTCACATGGTGAACAGTGATTTTTTAAAGTATAAGTATAAATTTAGAGTACCAAATTCTTTTTTCTCAATTAAGGGGCAATTTAGCCTGGCCGATCCACCTACCCTGCACATCATTGGGTTCTGGAGGTGAGACACACGCAGACATGGGGAGAATGTGCAAACTCCACACGGACAGTGACCCAGGGCCGGGATCAAACCCAGGTCCTCGGTGCCATGAGGCAGCAGTGCTAACCACTGCACCGCCATGCCGCCCTACATGGTGAACAACGATATAGGTTGTGTAGTTTAGGCAATGACAGCGGGGTGGAGAGATTACTAATGGGCTAGATTTTAAATGTGCTTTTTATTTTGAATCGCTGCTTAGCTCTGGTCTTCGACCGCACCATTGTTTGTTTAAAAAAAAAAGCTATTTCCAAATGGGCAGATAGAATTGAATCCATCGCAAAGAAATCACTGTGAGTGACTGCTGGGCAGGATTGTGTCAATCAGATGACTTGGCTCTAAGATAGGCAAACAAAGACTGATCGACTACAACTCAGACTGAACCAATTATTCCTTTCCCAAGTTGACCTAGTCCTGTTAAGGATTTCCCTTATATTTACGATTAACGTTCAGAATGAGGATATCGCATGACTTAACATTCACTGATGGCCTCTGTTGTATTAGATTTGTGGATAAAATGCTTCTTTCCTTCCCTTGTTTAAAATGTGAACAATTGGTATTTTACTCCAGCCTATGTAAAACATGAATTATGAATCATTTGAAGTGCGGCTGGCTGTCAATTAGTGAATAGAATACATTTGATAAGTCATAGACACTGCTCTCGCAGACTCCCATTGGGCCTTCCGGCAGTGCAGCCACTTTTAACTATAATTGCATAGTTTATTTCCGGAGTGACTGAGGACCCTCCAGCCTCAGGCCCTTCCTGTCGACCTTCAGATGTTGACAATTTATTTCTTCTCTCTCTCTCTGTCTGGCAGTCACATTTAGAATCTGCCATTCCCCCAGCCAGTCGTCTGACCCTTTACGACTCGATTGAGAACAAGTAGCACATGCTCATAACTCGGCGAAACGGCAAGAAAATCAGAGAATAATGCAGCCCAGGGGCGTCACGGTAGCACAGTGGTCAGCACTGTTGCTTCACAGCCCCAGAGTCCCGGGTTTGATTCCCGGCTTGGGTCACTGTGCGGAGTCTGCACGTTCTCCCCGTGTCTGCGTGGGTTTCCTCCGAGTGTTCCGGTTTCCTCCCACAAGTCCAAAGGTGAAGTGAGAACACTTCCCAGCTGCAGGTTTTGTTTGCAACTTGCTCCTGCTGGTGGCTGCTAATGCCTGGAGGCTGCTGTTATTGTTTCCTTCCTTTTCCGCAGACGGAAAGATGGACAATTTCTTTTCTAGCACACCTGAATCCTGGAACATCGGGCTCAGAGGGATGTATGATCCAAATGGGCCACCTGCTAACCCTGTTGAAGAAATGCTTTTGCAGATTGCTGGTGCTTTTCTGGTTGGTGCAGTGAGTGCTGCCTGTAACTGGCACGTCACCGCGGGTTAAACACGTTGGAAGTCAAGGATGTTCAAATGCACCTTGAGCGGCAGTGGAATATGTGGATGCCAGGGTTTGGTTCCGGTGAGATTGGGCCGTGTGGGAGGGGCCTGCACAGCTGCGGCTCCTGGACGGAGAATGGCTCTGATACGTGGAACTAGTCACACATTGATGGACAGATCATTTCTGCAACAAAGTCCTGGACATGAGAACACGTCCTCTGTTTCTGTTGAGGACCCTGCGGGGGCTGATGCTGTCTGTTTTTTTTTCCCGAAAATAAGCTGATGAAGCTTTGGATTGGTACCAATATGGAACGGTGACGTTTCCTTGCTGTTTAATGGTTAGTGTGATATATGGAAAGTTACGTCGTTGATTTTCAAATCTTTGTCACTGTTGACAATTTAATAAACAAAATATTTAAGTGGATTATTGTGGGGTACACGTGCTATGTCTCAGATGATCACTTTTCAATCAAACTTTGAAGCCTGAACAGTTTCTTGACCTCTGGAAGCGTCAGCACCATGGAGGCAGCAGCCAACAATCAAACACTCGAGAGCTGGGCTTCAGCACTGGGAGATCCTCGTGACGAAAGGGTGAATCAGTGGAGGGCACCTGGACACAGTCTCCCTAATGTCCTCCGCAGGGGTCTGGCGTCTCGGGGCTCCTGCTGTGGCCGGGGGTGCGTCTGCAGAGCAACATTCTCCAACACAACTAATTCGGTGGATGGCATTCTGAGAGAAGGCAGGACACAAAGTGTGGAGGAAGTCTGGGGATTTGAGGATCCTGGGGTGTAAGTCCTAACTGATATTCGGTCTGTCCCCTTCTCCAGGTGGCGAGGTGCTGGGGAAGGCAGCAGTCTTGATTCAGGCTGGAGGCAGCACCCCATGTGCAAGGGGCTACCACACACCAGCCGCCCATCAGGCTGAGGAGGAACCCAGAGGGGAATGACAATGATGGCCCAATGTGTACAGGCCTTTTGAGGAGGTGGTGGACAGCATGTGTCGCAGGAAATTTTGGGGGATAACCTATCGGCCTCATAGTCCATTCCTCGCCGAGGCCTGGAAAAGAAGCAGAGTCCCGTTTAATAGCGAGGTCGCTCTCAGTGCTGCAACAAAGTGCGGAATCTGTGCCATGCCCCGCAGACTTGGCATCCCGGGAGGAGGAGGATAGCTGCTCCCGTTGGCCGTGAAGGTCACCGCAGACTTGAACCTCAATGCCGCCGGTTCATTACTGGGTGTAGGCGGGGACTTGTGTGGCATATCACAAACCACAGCCCACACGTGCATCCATCAGGTCATGGATGCCCAGTGTGCCAGGCAGCTGACTATGTCAACTCTGAACTGACCAAGTCCACCAAGGTGCCGGGGCTGCATGGTTCTCCAACATCGCTGGGATGCCCCAGGTCCAGGGGACAATCAGTGGCATGCATGTTGCCCTGCGAGCATCAGGGCATCAGGGAGTGCCCGTCATTAGCAGGAATGGGTTCCACTCCCTGAATGTTCAACCCATTGGCACCACCGCCTCTGGATCATGCGCATGTGTTTCCGCTTCCCAGGGAGAGTGTATGACAGCTACATCCTGGGAAACCCGGAGATCCCCGGCATCTTCGAGGACCACCCCAGGATCACGGGGATAGGAGGTACCCATTGAGGTCCTGGCTGATGACGCCAGTGCAGATGTCAGAGACCGAGGCGGAGACCCGATATAACGAAGGCCAAGTTGCCACCCGTGCTGTCAGTGAGTGCTGCATGAGACAGCTCAAAATGTGACTGCGATGCCTGGACAGCGCTGGCGGTGCGCTGCACTCCACCCCCCAGAGGGGCTCCCACTTTGAACCTACCCCCTACTCCACGCTCACCAACCTGGCACAGCAGCGGGACGACATGCTGGAGGAGGAGGAGGGACATGCCGCCTCGTTTGAGGAGGAGAAGCCGGACCAGGAGGGGATGGCGGACGAGACGGGGATGAGCCGCACGAGGAACTGGAGGGTGAAGACAGACAGCCGCCAGGGTCTGGCATCCCAATGGACTAGGGAGGCCCTCATAGTCACCCGAGTCTCATAGAAAGAGGCTCTGTCCGTCAGCCCACCCCCTCCACAATTATCCTCCTTTCCCCTGCCATTCTCCAAACCTCCCCCCCCCCCCCCCCCACACACACACACACACCCCCACCCCTCTGACTACCCTGTTCCACCCTCCAAGGATCTGAGTAACATCCCCTGGGGGGATGGGCCTGAGCCGGCACTGTCAGTGAGCCACTTTACAAGACAGGAGAGTACAAGACAGGAGAGTGCATCAAAAACTGTGTGGTGCTCACAGATTGTGCTTGAGAGGCCTGTCCACTAATGTTGCCCGCAGAGGTGTGTGGGTCTGCGCTGGTGGAGGGTGGGGGTCATAGCTATGACGCTCTATTGGGGTCTCCTTGAAGCTTTCCTCTGAGATGGTCTCTTGGGTGGGAGGGGGGGGGGAGGGGGTGGGGGGTGATGACTCCAGATGGCCAGGCCCCATCAGATGGAGATCCTGTGAGACAATGGACATGTGGTCAGTGAGAGAGAAGGATCATTTTGTCTGACATGAACAACTCCCTTGAGACAGGCCATCTGGGTGAGGGGGCAATGTGGATCCTCACCTCTGCGGCACAGGCCAACCTCAATGTTGGTGGCTGCTCTCTCCTCAGACCACACCGCGATCGCCAGTGCCCGTCCCTCATAGGGGATGGGGACTCAGATGTACTTCGCACTGCATCCCCCCTCTTGGCCCTTACCCACTTCTCCTGAGGGAACAAAGAGAGCGCTTTGTGAGCCACGTGCTTGATGGATCAGGGGTCTATGGCAGGTGGCATGTGTGGGCACCGCACATGACGTGGTTGTGCTGGTGAGTCCCAGTGGGCGCTGAGGAACAAGCATCAAGATCAGATGTTGGGAGGGAGCGAGGTGTTAGCCAGTGATTTGTGGCGGGTGGGAGTTTGAGGGGCGTCAGGCAGAACTGATGCCAGGAGAGAGGTGGTAACTTAGTCTTGCAGCTCGGTGAAAGCCTTTGGGCTTCTTCCAACATTGGACAGTGGTCCACCTGGCCATGCTGACAGAACTGACGGCCGCAGCCACTACCTCCCAGGCGGCACTGGGTGACCCTGCTGCTGGCCGTCCAACCCCTTCATGGGAACAGGATGTCCCGTGTCTCATCCACAGTATCGGGAAGCCGGTTGATCAGCTCTAATGAAGTAAAATAAGGGACGTTGGAGCATGGGACTGGGCATGGAGGGAGGGGGGTTACTGGTGACCAATTGAGGGAGGGAAGTTGCTGGTGAGCGTGGAGGCGGGTGGGGGGGGGGGGGGGGGGGAGTGGAATGGGGTTAGTTTCTGGCACCATCAGAGGCAATTACTACTTATTTCATGGAGTCACCACATTATCAACTCTCTCCTGGCTAATTTACAGACATGACGTCCAGCTCAGATCACTCCACTGATTCAGACGTAAGCGAGCCAGCCACTGAACTACAGGTGGCAAACACATGTGGCAGATAGATTCTCTACTCCCCAACTTGTATTGAGCATCTTGAGCTGGCAACAAACACTGCGATCCAATATTGCTGGGTGGGATCTGTCACTGGCATTGTTAAAAATGGGAGCAGATTAAGGGGATGAATTAAGACTGTGCATTAGCACATCATTAAAATAAATTGATTTAAGTGTGTGTCCCTTTAGAATACCAAAGGGAAATAAATTAGAGTGTTATCGGAACAGGATGGAGGAGTGAGATTAATTTGGCAACTTGAGCTGCCACAGCTGTGCTGGGCTGAACGGCCACCTTCTATGCTGTATTATTCTACTATTCGATTATCTTTAATTTGCTTATTCGAGGCACCGATGGCTCGGGGCAAGCTGTCGACACTCGGTGCAAGCTGTCGACACTCGGTGCTGTAGACGTGATGGACCAACACTCTGGGAAAGCTGCTTAGGCACGGTTTCATTGAGGAGCTTTTTGCTCACCTTCTTGCCTTATCTTTTCACTTTGATCAGGTTTCAGGGCAGTGCTGCTTTCCGCTTTACTCCCTTGAGCTGCAGAGTTGTGGGTTTGAGCCCAACTCCAAATTTACACCCAGCAACAAAGCTTGAATGGAATTTTAACATGTCTTCGTAACTCTGGTGTTCTTTCTGTTGCTAATTTTAAAGATGGTTGGCATAAGAACATAAGAACTAGGAGCAGGAGTAGGCCATTTGGCCCCTCGAGTCTGCTCCGCCATTCAATGAGATCATGGCTGATCTTTTGTGGACTCAGCTCCACTTTCCGGCCCGAACACCATAACCCTTAATCCCTTTATTCTTCAAAAAACTATCTATCTTTACCTTAAAAACATGTAATGAAGGAGCCTCAACTGCTTCACTGGGCAAGGAATTCCATAGATTCACAACCCTTTGGGTGAAGAAGTTCCTCCTAAACTCAGTCCTAAATCTACTTCCCCTTATTTTGAGGCTATGTCTCCTAGTTCTGCTTTCACCCGCCAGTGGAAACAACCTGCCCGCATCTATCCTATCTATTCCCTTCATAATTTTAAATGTTTCTATAAGATCCCCCCTCATCCTTCTAAATTCCAATGAGTACAGTCCCAGTCTACTCAACCTCTCCTCATAATCCAACCCCTTCAGCTCTGGGATTAACCTAGTGAATCTCCTCTGCACACCCTCCAGTGCCAGTACGTCCTTTCTCAAGTAAGGAGACCAAAACTGAACACAATACTCCAGGTGTGGCCTCACTAACACCTTATACAATTGCAACATAACCTCCCTAGTCTTAAACTCCATCCCTCTAGCAATGAAGGACAAAATTCCATTTGCCTTCTTAATCACCTGTTGCACCTGTAAACCAACCTTCTGTGACTCATGCACTAGCACACCCAAGTCTCTCTGCACAGCGGCATGCTTTAATATTTTATCGTTTAAATAATAATCCCGTTTGCTGTTATTCCTACCAAAATGGATAACCTCACATTTGTCAACATTGTATTCCATCTGCTAGACCCTAGCCCATTCACTTAACCTATCCAAATCCCTCTGCAGACTTCCAGTATCCTCTGCACTTTTCGCTTTACCACTCATCTTAGTGTCATCTACAAACGTGGACACATTGCCCTTGGTCCCCAACTCCAAATCATCTATGTAAATTGTGAACAATTGTGGGCCCAACACGGATCCCTGAGGGACACCACTAGCTACTGATTGCCAACCAGAGAAACGGCCATTAATCCCCACTCTTTGCTTTCTATTAATTAACCAATCCTCTCTCCATGCTACTACTTTATCCTTAATGCCATGCATCTTTATCTTATGCAGCAACCTTTTGTGTGGCACCTTGTCGAAGGCTTTCTGGAAATCCAGATATACCACATCCATCGGCTCATCCAGGTATCCCACATCCATCGGACATAATGTCCACAAAGACCACAAATAGCTTTTAACCTGAACAAAGCTACAAATTTATTGACACTACTTAATTGAATTCAACTTGCTCCTGTATAATACACAGTTGATAATAAACATATAATCTACAACTGATCTCTACACTATTACGTTAACTATGATCTGCTCTCACTCACACTATGTTTCCTTCAGTCTGTCATAGAACATTACAGCGCAGTACAGACCCTTTGGCCCTCGATGTTGCGCCGTCCTGTGAAACCCTTCTAAAGTCCCTCTACACTATTTGCTTATTGTCCATATGCCTATCCAATAACCATTTGAATGCGTTTAGTGTTGGCGAGTCCACTACTGTTGCAGGCAGTGCATTCCACACCCTTACTACTCTCTTGAGTAAAGAACCTACCTCTGACATCTGTCCTATATCTAGCTCCCCTCAATTTAAAGCTATGTCCCCTCGTACTGGACATCACCATCCGAGGAAAAAGGCTCTCGATGTCCACCCTATCTAATCCTCTGATCATCTTGTATGCCCCAATTAAGCCACCTCTTAACCTTCTTCTCTCTAACGAAAAGTCCTCTCGCATTATCCTCAACCTCTCACCCACAAGGCTCAGCATCGATGCCTTACAGAGTTGTACATCCAGCTCCCTCAAGTGGTTGATTTCGACATTACATTAACCCTTACAGTTCTCTACATTTATGATAATGTCACAGTAACCTCATCGCAATGACTCGGGAAAGAGCGGGAATGGGATGCGGGACAATTCTTCAACCTTATGAAGTAGCGAAACCTCAAAGGAATGTGCCTTTGGAATGTCTGACTGAAATGCTCTTCTTAAAATTGATCTTCCATTGTGACTGATTTTCCTGATGTGAAACCAGAGGCCTGACGACCGTGGTGCCGTGCTGCATACCCAAGCAGCTAACTTTTCAGGGGTGTTTATTAACATTTTCATAATTGGCGTGTTTAGCACTGTGAAAATCGACTTTAGGCTTGATTGAGGTCAGACGATTTATTTTCAGTTTCCTGTTTTGCTCTCAGAGGCCTGGCCTGCCGATAGGCAAGGCTTCCCTCTGTAGCAGAACGATAAGGCGGATGTTGCTAACTCCCTCAGAAGCAGCTGTCATGGTTAAAACGATGTGCAAAACATGAGCACACAGAACCTTCCTCGGTTTTTGTTTTTGTAGCCAGCGTGTAAATGCTGGCGCTTCCCAGAAGCTGAGATTAAAAGGGCTGAGATGTTAATGGATGTGCTTAAAAACTGTGATCCGTTCTAAATACAAAATGCCGGGATTAATGTACAGGGGACCAGATAATCATCTTCTTTCAAGCTGAGCCGATTTGAGTTGATGAGCACCCCGTGATAGCTCCATCTTCTCGGAACACAATATGGGGAGGAGCCGGTTTGAAGAAAAAGAGATTAGTGTCGAAGATTATGGGGACGGTGGGCTGAAAATGTAGAAAAGGTTTGACAGGGTAGGTAGACAGCGCAAGCGTTCCCTCAGAGACGGGAGAAGGTGAGCAAGTTTTCCTTCGAGCCCGGGAAGCCCGATACGATTCTGTGAAGAGTTTGGAAGGGAGGGGAAGTTAGAGAAAGGAAAAGCTTGTTTCCCATGGCCCAAAGCTTCGATGATGAGAGGCGATATCTAAGGCAGGGAGGCGGCACGCTGAGGAAAAGCTAGGGATGGGACTTGGCATCGGATAACAGGAGGAGGCCATTCAGCCCATCGAACCTGCTCCGCGCGATCAGATAAGCAGAAACAAGTTCAGTCGTGGATTCAAAAGGGAATTTGATAAAGATGTGATGTGGGGGCTTAAGAAAAAATGCAGGGATGTGAGAAAAGTGGAGGGGGGGTTGTCTAACCGGGTTTCTCTTCAAAAGAACCAATGAGGGCCTGATCATAGAATTTCATAGAATTTACAGTGCAGAAGGAGGACATTCAGCCCATGGAGTCTGCACTATCCCTTGTAAAGAGCACCCTACTTAAGCCTACTACTCCACACTATCCCGTAACCTAGTAACCCAACCTAACCTTTTTGGACACTAAGAGCAATTTAGCATGACAACAAGGCCAATTCCTTCTTTGCACAACCTTCAGCTGTAAAGTTGGAGGCTGCTCACAGTCAAAGGGAGTTAAACCTACCTTCAGCATATAACCAAGAACAGGGCTTTGTCCTGGAAATGTTTGGTAGGACAGACAGTCAGCAGCTGTAGTTGCCTCTGTTAAGGGTACCCACAGTTTTAAAGATGGCTTGAAGACCTCACAGATGAATTCCCCCTCAACCGCCTCCCCCACCCTGGCCCAGGGGCAACTCCCAACTTGGAATCAGCCCCCCCCACCAAGTCCAATCCCTCTGAGGGGACCCCACCTCCGTGAACACTGGGGGAGAGCTCCAGTGCTCTGAGCTGCATGCTGGAAAATGGAAATGGCTGCTCACCTCCTGAACTCCCCTCAGAAAGTAGCCATTGCTCCTGCTTCACATTTTTAAACAGGAGTACTGTACTAAACGACACCCACGTGATTTCTCGTTGGGGAGCTGGTTAATTCCCAGGAGGCCATTACATTGGACTTTAATCTCGCTAATGAGATGGAAATTGATGCAAATTTGGGTTAATGATATGCGCGCCATATTTGGGTGTGATCCACAACTCATCTTCGGGAGCGGGCCGGGTAGATGACAAACTGATCCACGCCCGGATCTCTGTTTCTTTGCCTTTCCCGCTATTAGCGGCTGATCCAGATCTGCACCAGGTGCAATGCGGCGGTTAAATCGCGTTCATTAACTCGGCTTCTCTCCCCACAGATGCTGCCCAGCCTGCTGAGTTTTTACTGAAAGTTCCGTTTTTATATCCTCCCTCTCAGATTGTCCTTGAAGCACGGGACAAAAGATGTCCCTCACGGGACACAGGGCAAAGAGTCAAAAATAAGGGACAGTCGCTTCATATGCGGGGTATTGGTCACCGTTCTTGGCAGGTCTGGAAGGCAAGTGCCTTTACTCAACCTCCTGGATACAAGGGTTGGCCTTGAGGAACCCCAATGATCAGGAAGCTCCTCATTCCCTCCCACAAACCATTTTCCACGAGGATCCCACTTACCCTCCCCTCCACACAGGCCTCTAAACCCCCCAACCCTGGCTCTACCCTGTTTCTCTCTCTGCAGAGCCTGACCACCTGAGTGTTTTCTGTTTTAATTTTATATTTCCGGCAGCCTCGGGTGTTTTTTATTCATGCTGTTCAGGTTTCCTTTACCTTCAGGTCGCGGTCAGAGATATCTCCACCCCAAAGCAAAGAGGTGGTCTGGATGGGGGAGGGAGAGTAAAGTTGATCTCGCTCGTGGAAGGATCGGGAACGAGGGGGCAATTGGCCAAAATACATCCCAACTCCAAACAGCTGACAGCAAGCTTGGAATTGGGGCCTGTGCTGTACATCATCTGAATCAGCCTTTGCTCCACTTTCCCCCTGCCCGCTTCCTTTCTTAACAGCATAGGACCCATCGCATTACTGCCTCTCTTCAGAACACCAGAACTAGGAGCGGGTCATTCGGACCCCTGAACCCGCTCCACCATGGAGCAAGGTCGTGGATCGACCTTTGACCTCAACTCCACTTTCCCGTCTGATCCCCAAGCCCCACCTCCACAAATGTCATTCTTTTTTTGGAGAGTTCAGATGCCCCTACACCACCGACTGAAATACCCTCCTTATATTCATCTGAAGCCTTCAGCAGTCGATGAGTACTAAGAAAAGCCTTTGTGTAAACTACTCAAGCATTATGTCATAACTCAGTGTCAGTTTGGATACTTGTTCTCCTGTGAATTCCTTGGCTTGTAAACAGTGCAGCAAATCAACACTTGTTAATTTGAAGCAAGTCACTTCCAGTCATGAGGCACATGCTGAAGTGGGCTGGCTGTCTCCTTATATTCACTAGAGATATTCGTCTTCCACATCTTGAAAAATAGCTAAGTCTTGTGAGCTTTTTTGTCTTTATATATTGGTGAGCTTGACCTTCTGAATGAAAAACATTCTTGGGATGCCCAAAGGTCTGCAAGTTAGGTGGGTTGGCCATGTTAAATTGTCCCTTAGTGTCCAAAGATGTGTGGGTTCGGTGGGGTTATTGGGTTACAGGGATAGGGCAGAGGAGTGGGCCTGGGTGGGGTGCTCTTTCAGAGGGTCAGTGCAAACTCGATTGGCTGAATGGCCTCCTTCTGCACTGTAAGGATTCTACAAATGAAAGACGCCCTCATAAGAACGGGATTTGGCGCTCGACTCATCGATCGACAGTTCCTACGCGCCACAGCAAAAACCCCACCGACCTCCTCAGAAGACAAACACGGGACACAACTGACACTTCATCATCCAGTACTTCCCCGGAGAGGAGAAACTATGACATCTTCTTCGGAGCCTTCAAAACATCATTGATGACGTCACACATCTCGTCATGGCCATCCCCACACCTCCACTACTTGCCTTCAAACAACCGCCAAACCTCAAACAGACCATTGTTCGCAGAAAACTACCCAGCCTTCAGGAGAACAGCGACCACGACACCACACAACCCTGCCATGGCAATCTCTGCAAGACATGCTGGGTAATCGACATAGACACTACCATCACACATGAAAACACCACTCACTAGATACACAGTACATACCCGTGCGACTCGGCCAATGTTGTCTACCTCATACGCTGCAGGAAAGGATGTCCCCAAGATGAAATGGTGAGACAATGGAGATGCTGCGACAACGGATGAACGGGCATCGGGCAACAATTGCCAGGCAGGAATGTTCCCTTGCAGTCGGGGAACACTTCAGCAGTCAAGGGCATCCAGCCTCTGATCTTCGGGTAAGCGTTCTCCAAAGGCGGCTTTCAAGACCCACGACGATGCAGAATCGGCGAGCAGAAACCGGTAGCCAAGTTCCACACGCATGAGGACGGCCTCAACCGGTATCTCGGGCTCATGTCACAATACATGTAACCCCCACACCATATTGCCTGGGTTTGCAGAGTCCTTTTAAATGTCCTGGCTTGAGACAATTCACACCTCGATTTCCTGTGATTATCACTCATTCCACTCACACTGTCTGTTCCTGTAAAGACTCACATTCCAAACATTCTTCACATTCCAATCTGTAATTACCTTGCAATTACCTCTCCTATATATGCTGCGTTTGAAACCCTACCTCCACTTCACCTGATGAAGGAGCTGCGCTCTGAAAGCTTGTGATTTCGATTAAACCTGTTGGACTTTAAACTGGTAAGAAGTCTCACAACACCAGGTTAAAGTCCTGATGTGGAGATGCCGGCGTTGGACTGGGGAGAGCTCAGTAAGGGGTGACCAACACGAGGTTAAAGTCCAACATGTTTGTTTCAAACACGAGCTTTCGGAGCACTGCTCTTTCCTCAGGTGAACATTCCCTTGAGAAAGGAGCAGTTCTCCGAAAGCTAGTGATTTGAAACAAACCTGTTGGACATTAACCTGGTGTTGTAAGACTCCTTACTGTGCCCACCCCAATCCAATGCCGGCATCTTCACATCAGGACTTTAACCTGGTGTTGTGAGACTTCTAACTAGGTCCCGTCAGACAGCCGTTTGAAATCAATCACCTTCGCAGGACCCACAGAAAGGCCGGACCGGACGATAGGACTGGACATTTCCTTCACGAAAGGACATTTGGGGAATCAGTTGAGATTTTAGGTGTATAAATGTTAGCTACCTGCTGTCCCCCTTTTCCAACCCCCCCCCCCCCCCCCCCCCCCCCCGCCCCCCCCCCCCCCCCCGGGGTCCAGGACTGTGCTAGCCACCGTGAAAGCCACCCTCTTCTTGAACAAGTTCGCACCTCCTCTTGACTTTGAATCGAAAGATGAATGGGACACCTCCCACCCATCCCTTCCTTAGCCTCGCCTGACCTCCCATCCCTTCCTTAGCCTCGCCTGACCTCCCATCCCTTCCTTAGCCTCGCCTGACCTCCCATCCCTTCCTTAGCCTCGCCTGACCTCCCATCCCTTCCTTAGCCTCGCCTGACCCTTCACCCTCAAATGTGCCTCCTGCAGGAAGAAAACGCCTGCCTTCAAACTCTTCAAATGAGCAAACACCCGGGATCCTTTAACCGGGCCATTCAACCCCCTCAAGGTCCATGTCATCACCATCACGGGGGCTCTCTGAACCCCACCCCCCCCTCCCCCTTTCTGCTAGGGTCCGCCATCCCAACCTAATACGGGGATCTCATTAGATCCCAACTCCCCTTGAGGCCGGCCCCACCCAAGATGGCCAGTTGAGATTTTCATGATGACCCCGGTCACTTACACCGATTCCAGCTTTTGAAATATGAATTCTTAGACATGTTAAATGGCCTGCAGTTCTCGAAACGGTGACTGCTACATAAAGGGGGACAGCAGGTAGCACAGTGGTTAGCACAGTTTCTTCACAGCTCCAGGACCCCAGGTTCAATTCCCGACTTGGGTCACTACCTGTGTGGAGTCTGCACGTTCTCCCCGTGTCTGCGTGGGTTCCCTCCGGGTGCTCCGGTTTCCTCCCACAGTCCAAAGACATGCAGGTTAGGTGGACTGGGCTAAATTGCCCTTAGTGTCAGTAAAAGGTAGGTGGGGTTACGGGGATAGGGTGGAGGTGTGCGCTTAAGTACGGTGCTCTTTCCAAGGGCCAGTGCAGACTCAATGGGCCGAATGGTCTCCTTCAAATTCTATGATTCCAAATCAGCAGGACTGTGATAAACAGGAGACACCTTTGTGGAGGGGTTATAGCCCCGGAAAAAAAAAAGCAGGTGGAGTTTGGGTCAGGTGGGAAATTTGAAACTTTTAACCTGTTGTTTTGTCATGTGAGAGTACCTTTAAGAAATGGGTGTTTATAAATGGGTGTGCATATAAATATCTGTAGTGAGAGTAGCTTTAAGAAATGGGTGTTTACTAATGCAGTGATGTCAGAGAGTGGGTGGAGCTGGGCTGTCTGTCAGCTTTTTACTTTCGTTTTAGGCTGTTTGCGGCAGGATGTGTTTTAGTTTTGTTTTCAGTGTTGGAGCTGAAGCCAGACAGAGCAGGTGTACTGCTGTTCTCTCTGCCATCAAAAGACTATCTCTTGACCATTTGGTGAATTCAGAATTATAAATGTTCTCAGTGGTGAATGTAAACCTGATGTCTTTCTGTTTTGAATTTTTAAAAAGTCTTATGGATGTTAAAAGGAAAGTAAGGATTACTTAGTGTTTTTCCTCGGATGGTGATGACCAACACGAGGGGACATAGCTTTAAATTGAGGGGTGAGAGATATAGGACAGATATTAGAGGCAGTTTCTTTACTCAGAGAGTAGTAGGGGTGTGGAACGCCCTGCCTGCAACAGTAGTAGACTCGCCAACTTTAAGGGCATTTAAGTGGTCACTGGATAGACATATGGATGAAAATGGAATAGTGTAGGTCAAATAGGCTTCAGATGGTTTCACAGGTCGGCGCAACATCGAGGGCCGAAGGGCCCGTACTGCGCTGTAGTGTTCTATGTTCTATGTTCTATGTTCTATTCTTTGGGGTTGTATTTGAATTAATGGTTGCTAAGATGTTCACCGTATGTTTTAAAAAGCTAAACTTGAGTTCATAGAATAAACATTGTTTTGCTTTAAAAAAATGTTTTTCCATTTCTGCTGTACCACACATGTAGAGTGGGCCGTGTGCTCCCCATACCACCATCTATTAAAAGTTGTGGGTCAGGTGAACTCCATGATACACGTTGGGGTTCTCTAAACCCTGGCCCCTAACAGTATTATGAACCCCCGACATCTGGTATTCACAGAAACAAACAACCAGCCCATTACCCCGGCAACAGGTTCTTCAATTAAATATTTCAACGAGGCGGTGGGCTTTCCGATAATTTCTCTGTTTTAGCTTTAACGCTGGCTTACTGAGTGAAACCAGGCAGCTGAAGGGTAGTCAAGGGCAACTGCTTGGTACAGGTACCAGCACTGCTTGTGAGCCAAGAGGAACAGTAGTGCTTGCCCTCTGACCCCTTCAAATAAACAGCTAAGCCCCGCCTCTCAATTGGGCTGCGGCTCGGAAGCAGATTCCGAAAATGGCAATCAGATCATTTCAGCCAATACCTCTCTCTGCCATTGGGCTAATATTCTCCGTGACACCTGGAAAACTATGAACCTTTCCAACCAGCTCCCACAGCCCAATACCTCTCCCATCACCATTATGATCGACGGCACGATCCTGGCAAATTGTGAACCATTTTCCGTGTCCTGGAGCCTCCCCCCTGGCGAAGGCAGACATAATGAAAACAAAAATTGTTGCTTCCTCCAATGTGGCAGCTCAGCATTTGGCCAGCTGAGGAAGAGAGTGTTTGACGACCAGGACCTCAAATTAGAATCGCTACAGTGCAGAAGGAGGCCATTCGACCCATCGAGTCCGCACCAACCCTCTGAAAGAACACCCTACCTAGTCCCACTCCTGCGCAATCCCGTAACCTAACCTACACATCTTTGGACACTAAGGGGCAATTTATCACGGCCAATTCACCGAACCTGCACGTCTTTGGACCGTGAGAGGAAACCGGAGCACCCGGAGGAAACACACGCAGACACAGGGAGAACGTGCAGACTCCCACACAGATGGTCACCCAAGGTGATTAAGGTCAAGGGTTTACCAGGCAACAGTGATCCCCGTGCTTCTAGATGGTCCGGAGACTTGGACAATCGACAGCAGACACCTCAAAGCACTGGGACAGTACCGGCAGCAGTGCCTTCGCAGGATCCTCCAAATCTGGCGGCAAGAAAGGTGATCCTCCCCCAAGTCATCTTACCCAGCACTGAGGCGCCAATCATTCAATAGCAGCGCCGCCCAGTGGGGCATTTCGTCTGCGCGCCTGGCACCAGATTGCTGAAGAAATTGCTTTTCCCTGGGCTCTGTCACAGCAGATGACTTCCAGGAGGTCAGTGGGAATGCTTTAAGGATGTCTTAAAGTATCCCCCGAAGGGGGTCAACCATCCCGGTGGAGAAGGCTCGTCTGGGAAGGCGGCAAACGCATCGAGAGGCTTCGTCAGGAAGGTGCAGGGGCGAGGCCGAGGTGGCAGAAGGAGTACACAAACCTCCAAACAGCCCAACGACCTGACCCTTCAAACACCACTAACCCCACTTGTCTTTTTTAATATAAATTGAGAGTACCCAATTCATTTTTTCCAATTAAGGGGCAATTTAGCGTGGCCAATCCACCTACCCTGCACATCTTTTGGGTTGTGGGAGGCGAAACCCACGCAGACACGGGAAGAATATGCAAACTCCACGCGGACAGTGACCCAGAGCCAGGATCGAACCTGGGACCTCGGCGCAGTGAGGCTGCGGTGCTAACCACTGCGCCACCGTGCCGCCCCAAAGCCCTGCTTGTAGCAGAGTCTGCAGATCACCCATTGGGCCGATTAGCTGCCTCAGCGCCCATTTAACTGGAGTGGGAGCAAAGTTAACCTCAGTCCCGAGGGGCTGCTTAAGGAGGGAAGAGATGGGGGCCATTAATACATTGACGACGATAAATAGGAAACACATTCATGTAGCCACTGAAATGACACCAGGATTTAAAACTTTAAACTTAGTTCGAAAGAAGCATGAGAATAGTTAGCCACCGCCTGTTTCAAGTTTTTGTAAAAGTTAACTACAGCCAGATGCAGACAATTAAACCCTGAAGGAACCACGACAGCATCGATTCCTTGACTCCAGCCCCCCACCCCCGCCCCCACCGTCTCACACACACACACACACACACATGCAGACAATTCCTTTGAAAGAATTCAGCCCCGGCGAAGTAGTTCGGCATTTGGGGCCTCCTGTCTTGCAAGACCCGACAAGGCAGACCCCTTTTCTGACCTCTTGAAAGAGGGTGAATAGGCAGTCAAAAGGAAGACGGGGAGGGTTAAAACATCAGAGCAGAATCGATCGGCAATCAGTCTGCAAGTTGGAGCGAGCGTGGAATGAAAGCAGCTTCAATTACCTGCCTTGCAGAAGAAGGGGAAAGAAAACGAATCCCTCTTCCTCGAGGGTAACCGGTTGATTTAGAGACGGATGATTTACCTTGCCAAGACAGGACATTTCTTCTCTTCTTAGGCACAGCGCCAGGGAGGAGAATTCCCCACCCCCTTTTTAACAGACACAGTCCCAGTGTGTTTTCCACGGAGGGATCGCAGGGGCTGTGGAAAGCTCTCTGCTGCTGCTGCTTGTCCAGCAGGAACAACTGGAGAGGCTACACAGCTGAAATCCGTTACTCATGTTAGTTTTTTTTTTCTTCCCATGCTCTGTTGGCTTTTTCCCCTCCTCTTACTGGCTGGAAGCCAGACTAAATACCGTCTCTGATCACGTGACTCACAAGTTGCTCCATGGACCCACAGGCAGTCTCCTCCGAGGCCCAACACATTAACCCCTCTCAGAGGCCTGATTGTTACTCTCCTGTCTAGTTTGTGTTATTTTTATCCCGTTGCCGTGCACGCGGCGTCCGTCCCTCTCCAGATCGCAGGACAGGGCATGCCCGGCAAGGGGAGGAACGCAGCAACGTTTCGGGCAGAATCCCGCCAGCGGTGGGATTTGTCCGGGGCGGAAGATTCGGCGAGAATCGAATGACCGGTTCTCCGACGTCAGAATCTCGTTCTCCCGACCTCCGCGGCGAGTTAATGGCGGGCTGACTTTCCGGCCGACCAACTTCGGGGGCTCATTTTGCGTCTCACGAACGCCCGTTGCCAGGCCGACAGACCGGAATCTTGTCGTCCCCCCCCACCCCCCCCCGGCCCGTCAAATCGTCCCAACCGTCAGTGGAAATTTACTCCGGTCTGTTTCATGACTCAATGCAGGCGGCCGCGCGCCTGGTGGTGGAGGTTTCCGAGGCTTGCTGTGCGCCCGACGCTGTCTTCCCCATTCTCGAAGAGTACCCTCGGATGCCAGGAGATGGACTGCGCGTGAAGGGGTGGGGAAAGCACAAAATTGGGTGGAAGACACGAAGTGAGGGTTGAAAGCAGGAAGGGGGGTGGGTGGAGTGTCTTTGTAAGGGAAGGGGAAGAATATTTTGTGGGACGGGCCTTGTAGTGTCCTGTGGGGAGAATTGAGGGCAGTCCGGGTAAGTTGTGACAACAGTAGTGAGAGGGGGAAGTGGGATGTGGTAGGGTGGGGGATCGGTCAGGGTGTGTGTGTGTGAGTTGTGTGTGAGTTGTGTGCTGTGTGTGCGTGTGCTGTATGTGTGGGTATGCGCATGTGCTGTGTGTGCGTGTGCTGTATGTGTGGGTATGCGCATGTGCTGTGTGTGCATGTGCTGTATGTGTGGGTATGCGCGTGTGCTGTGTGTGCGTGTGTGTGGCAATCGCACATCTCACTGGGAGGGCCTTTGAGGGGGACAGGATAGGTGGCACGGGAACAGGGGCGGGCAGCGTCAGGGTAGGCACTGGCACCATAACATGTGTGAGTTCTGAGGGATAGGAAGCCATTTGGAGGTGGAAGATGATGAGCTCCCTGGTAACGGAGGGAGGTTCAAGGGTTAGAGGGGAAAGTAAAGGTCACATTGGATGGGTCAGTGATGAAGGAGGGGATGTTGATAGGTGACAGGAGGAGGGTACAAGGATGTGGAGGGTGTTTGATAGGAGACGTTCACTGGCAGCAGCTCACCAGCAAAGCAAAGCCCTTGATATCCAATTGCCATGCACTGAGATGGGAGGAGGGTCTTCTCGGGTGTATGGGACTTTGGTCAGCACAGCCGGCCAAATAAAGGGTCACCATAATAATCATGGTGCATGAGAGCTCTGGGCATTTAAAATCCTCACTGTAGGATGAAGCCTACATGGCGGTGGGTCAGGCCTGGCCAGAGGGTTCCCATAACAACGAGATCCCAGAGCTTCCGTTCACTCAGAGCCATTTGTCATTGGCTGCAGTCAGGAGTAGGGATGGAGGAAGCTGGATGTGTACAAGGGCCGTGCTGATGAATGGCAGCCATGGCTACAAACCACCTTCCTCCCAGCAGAATGGACCAGCCTGATAATGGCTCAAGTCATGAGGCTTTCTATTATGACAAGGAAAAGGTCTCTCAACAGCAGGCTTCTCTTAACCTTTCGCTACACACTCTCACTCCAAATACACACTCTCACTCCAAATACACACTCTCACTCCAAATACACACTCTCACTCCAAATACACACTCTCACATACACACTGTCACATACACACTCTCACCCCAAATACACACTCTCACTCCAAATACACTCTCACCCCAAATACACACTCTCACATACACACTCTCACCCCAAATACACACTCTCACTCCAAATACACACTCTCACTCCAAATACACACTCACCCCAAATACACACTCTCACATACACACTCTCACTCCAAATACACACTCTCACATCCACACTCTCACCCCAAATACACGCTCTCACATACACACTCTCACCCCAAATACACACTCTCACTCCAAATACACTCTCACCCCAAATACACACTCTCACATACACACTCTCACCCCAAATACACACTCTCACTCCAAATACACACTCTCACATCCACACTCTCACCCCAAATACACACTCTCACATCCACACTCTCACCCCAAATACACACTCTCACGTCCACACTCTCACATACACACTCTCACCCCAAATACACACTCTCACCCCAAATACACACTCTCACATACACACTCTCACCCCAAATACACACTCTCACGTACACACTCTCACATACACACTCTCACCCCAAATACACACTCTCACCCCAAATACACACTCTCACATACACACTCTCACCCCAAATACACACTCTCACATACATACTCTCACCCGAAATACACACTCTCACTCCAAATACACACTCTCATCCCAAATACACACTCTCACTCCAAATACACACTCTCATCCCAAATACACACTCTCACCCCAAATACACACTCTCACATACACACTCTCACCCCAAATACACACTCTCACATACACACTCTCACATACACACTCTCACATACACACTCTCACCCCAATGCACACTCTCACCCCAAATACACACTCTCACATACATACTCTCATCCCAAATACACACTCTCACCCCAAATACACACTCTCACATACACACTCTCACATACACACTCTCACACTCTCACCCCAATACACACTCTCACTCTAAATACACACTCTCATCCCAAATACACACTCTCACTCCAAATACACACTCTCATCCCAAATACACACTCTCACCCCAAATACACACTCTCACCCCAAATACACACTCTCACATACACACTCTCACCCCAAATACACACTCTCACATACACACTCTCACCCCAATACACACTGTCACATACACACTCTCACCCCAAATACGCACCCGAAATACACACTCTCACTCCAAATACACACTCTCATCCCAAATACACACTCTCAACCCAAATACACACTCTCACATACACACTCTCACCCCAAATATACACCCTCACTCCAAATACACACTCTCACTCCAAACACACACTCTCACCCCAAATACACACTCTCACCCCAAAGACACACTCTCACCCCAAATACACACTCTCACATACACACTCTCACATACACACTCTCACCCCAAATACACACTCTAACCCCAAATACACACTCTCACATACACACTCTCACATACACACTCTCACCCCAAATACACACTCTCACATACACACTCTCCCCCCAAATACACACTCTCACATACACACTCTCACATACACACTCTCACCCCAAATACACACTCTCACATACACACTCCCCCCCCAAATACACACTCTCACATACACACTCTCATACACACTGTCACCCCAAATACACACTCTCACCCCAAATACATACTCTCACATTCACACTCTCACCCCAAAAACACTCTCACACAAACACTCTCACCCCAAATACACACTCACACATACACACTCACTCCAAATACACACTCACCCCAAATACACACTCTCACATACACACTCTCAGCCCAAATACACACTCTCAACCCAAATACACATTCCCACATACACACTCACTCCAAATACACACTCTCACTCCAAATACACACTCTCACATAAACACTCTGACCTCAAATACACATTCTCACATACACACTCTCACCCCAAATACACACTCTCACCCCAAATACACACTCTCACATCCACACTCTCACCCCAAATACACACTCTCACATACACACTCTCACATACACACTCTCACCCCAAATACACACTCTCACCCCAAATACACACTCTCACTCCAAATACACACTCTCACATACACACTCTCACCCCAAATACACACTCTCACATACATACTCTCACCCGAAATACACACTCTCACTCCAAATACACACTCTCATCCCAAATACACACTCTCACTCCAAATACACACTCTCATCCCAAATACACACTCTCACCCCAAATACACACTCTCACATACACACTCTCACCCCAAATACACACTCTCACATACACACTCTCACATACACACTCTCACATACACACTCTCACCCCAATGCACACTCTCACCCCAAATACACACTCTCACATACATACTCTCATCCCAAATACACACTCTCACCCCAAATACACACTCTCACATACACACTCTCACATACACACTCTCACACTCTCACCCCAATACACACTCTCACTCTAAATACACACTCTCATCCCAAATACACACTCTCACTCCAAATACACACTCTCATCCCAAATACACACTCTCACATACACACTCTCACCCCAAATACACACTCTCACATACACACTCTCACCCCAATACACACTGTCACATACACACTCTCACCCCAAATACGCACCCGAAATACACACTCTCACTCCAAATACACACTCTCATCCCAAATACACACTCTCACCCCAAATACACACTCTCACCCCAAATACACACTCTCACATACACACTCTCACCCCAAATACACACTCTCACATACACACTCTCACCCCAATACACACTGTCACATACACACTCTCACCCCAAATACGCACCCGAAATACACACTCTCACTCCAAATACACACTCTCATCCCAAATACACACTCTCAACCCAAATACACACTCTCACATACACACTCTCACCCCAAATACACACCATCACTCCAAATACACACTCTCACTCCAAACACACACTCTCACCCCAAATACACACTCTCACCCCAAAGACACACTCTCACCCCAAATACACACTCTCACATACACACTCTCACATACACACTCTCACCCCAAATACACACTCTAACCCCAAATACACACTCTCACATACACACTCTCACATACACACTCTCACCCCAAATACACACTCTCACATACACACTCTCCCCCCAAATACACACTCTCACATACACACTCTCACATACACACTCTCACCCCAAATACACACTCTCACATACACACTCCCCCCCCCAAATACACACTCTCACATACACACTCTCACATACACACTCTCACCCCAAATACACACTCTCATACACACTCTCACCCCAAATACACACTCTCACCCCAAATACATACTCTCACATTCACACTCTCACCCCAAAAACACTCTCACACAAACACTCTCACCCCAAATACACACTCACACATACACACTCACTCCAAATACACACTCACCCCAAATACACACTCTCACATACACACTCTCAGCCCAAATACACACTCTCAACCCAAATACACATTCCCACATACACACTCACTCCAAATACACACTCTCACTCCAAATACACACTCTCACATACACACTCTGACCTCAAATACACATTCTCACATACACACTCTCACCCCAAATACACACTCTCACCCCAAATACACACTCTCACATCCACACTCTCACCCCAAATACACACTCTCACATACACACTCTCACATACACACTCTCACCCCAAATACACACTCTCACCTCAAATACACACTCTCACTCCAAATACACACTCTCACCCCAAACACACACTCTCACCCCAAATACACACTCTCACCCCAAATACACACTCTCACATACACACTCCCCCCAAATACACACTCTCACATACACACTCTCACATACACACTCTCACCCCAAATACACACTCTCATCCCAAATACATACTCTCACATACACACTCTCACCCCAAAAACACTCTCACACAAACACTCTCACCCCAAATACACACTCTCACCTACACACTCACCCCAAATACACACTCTCACATACACACTCTCAGCCCAAATACACACTCTCAACCCAAATACACATTCCCACATACACACTCACTCCAAATACACACTCTCACTCCAAATACACACTCTCACATACACACTCTGACCTCAAATACACATTCTCACATACACACTCTCACCCCAAATACACACTCTCACCCCAAATACACACTCTCACATCCACACTCTCACCCCAAATACACACTCTCACATACACACTCTCACATACACACTCTCACCCCAAATACACACTCTCACCCCAAATACACACTCTCACTCCAAATACACACTCTCACATACACACTCTCACCCCAAATACACACTCTCACATACATACTCTCACCCGAAATACACACTCTCACTCCAAATACACACTCTCATCCCAAATACACACTCTCACTCCAAATACACACTCTCATCCCAAATACACACTCTCACCCCAAATACACACTCTCACATACACACTCTCACCCCAAATACACACTCTCACATACACACTCTCACATACACACTCTCACATACACACTCTCACCCCAATGCACACTCTCACCCCAAATACACACTCTCACATACATACTCTCATCCCAAATACACACTCTCACCCCAAATACACACTCTCACATACACACTCTCACATACACACTCTCACCCCAATACACACTCTCACTCTAAATACACACTCTCATCCCAAATACACACTCTCACTCCAAATACACACTCTCATCCCAAATACACACTCTCACCCCAAATACACACTCTCACCCCAAATACACACTCTCACATACACACTCTCACCCCAAATACACACTCTCACATACACACTCTCACCCCAATACACACTGTCACATACACACTCTCACCCCAAATACGCACCCGAAATACACACACGCACTCCAAATACACACTCTCATCCCAAATACACACTCTCAACCCAAATACACACTCTCACATACACACTCTCACCCCAAATACACACCATCACTCCAAATACACACTCTCACTCCAAACACACACTCTCACCCCAAATACACACTCTCACCCCAAAGACACACTCTCACCCCAAATACACACTCTCACATACACACTCTCACATACACACTCTCACCCCAAATACACACTCTAACCCCAAATACACACTCTCACATACACACTCTCACATACACACTCTCACCCCAAATACACACTCTCACATACACACTCTCCCCCCAAATACACACTCTCACATACACACTCTCACATACACACTCTCACCCCAAATACACACTCTCACATACACACTCCCCCCCCAAATACACACTCTCACATACACACTCTCACATACACACTCTCACCCCAAATACACACTCTAACCCCAAATACACACTCTCACATACACACTCTCACATACACACTCTCACCCCAAATACACACTCTCACATACACACTCTCCCCCCAAATACACACTCTCACATACACACTCTCACATACACACTCTCACCCCAAATACACACTCTCACATACACACTCCCCCCCCAAATACACACTCTCACATACACACTCTCACATACACACTCTCACCCCAAATACACACTCTCATACACACTCTCACCCCAAATACACACTCTCACCCCAAATACATACTCTCACATTCACACTCTCACCCCAAAAACACTCTCACACAAACACTCTCACCCCAAATACACACTCACACATACACACTCACTCCAAATACACACTCACCCCAAATACACACTCTCACATACACACTCTCAGCCCAAATACACACTCTCAACCCAAATACACATTCCCACATACACACTCACTCCAAATACACACTCTCACTCCAAATACACACTCTCACATACACACTCTGACCTCAAATACACATTCTCACATACACACTCTCACCCCAAATACACACTCTCACCCCAAATACACACTCTCACATCCACACTCTCACCCCAAATACACACTCTCACATACACACTCTCACATACACACTCTCACCCCAAATACACACTCTCACCCCAAATACACACTCTCACTCCAAATACACACTCTCACCCCAAACACACACTCTCACCCCAAATACACACTCTCACCCCAAATACACACTCTCACATACACACTCCCCCCCAAATACACACTCTCACATACACACTCTCACATACACACTCTCACCCCAAATACACACTCTCATCCCAAATACATACTCTCACATACACACTCTCACCCCAAAAACACTCTCACACAAACACTCTCACCCCAAATACACACTCTCACCTACACACTCACTCCAAATACACACTCACCCCAAATACACACTCTCAGCCCAAATACGCACTCTCACATACACACACTCACTCCAAATACACACCCGCACATACAAACTCACTCCAAATACACACGCTCACCCCAAATACACACTCCCACATATACACTCACTCCAAATACACACTCTCACATACCCACTCTCAGCCCAAATACACACTCTCAAACCAAATACACATTCTCACATACACACTCACTCCAGATACACACTCTCACTCCAAATACACATTCTCACATACACACACTCATCCCAAATACACACTCTCACATACACATTCTGACCCCAAATATAAACTCTCACATACACAGCCTCACCCCAAATACACACTCTCACACACACAGTCTCAACCCAAATACACTCTCTCACATACACATGCCAAATACACATTCTCACCCCAAATACACGCTCTCACATACACTCTCACATACACAGTCTCACCCCAAATACAAGCTCTCATACACACACTCTCACCACAAATACACACACTCACATAAACAGCCTCAGCCCAAATACACACGCTCACCCGAAATACACAGTCTCACGCCAAATACACTCTTACCCCAAAAACACACTCTCACCCCAAATACACACTCTCACATACACACGCACTCCAACTACACACTCTCACCCCAAATACACACTCTCATACACACACACTCACCCCAGATACACACTCTGACCCCAAATACGCACTCTCATATACGCACTCTCACATACACAGCCACACCGCAAATAAACACTCTCACACACACACTCTCATCCCAAATACACTCTCACACACACACTCTCACCCCAAATACACACTCTCACATACACACTCTCACCCCAAATACTCTCACATACACAGCCTCACCCCAAATACACGCTCTCACACACACACTCTCACCCCAAATACACACTCTCACATACACACTCACGCCAAATACACACTCTTTTATACACTCTCACCCCAAATGCACACTCTCACCCCAAATACACACTCTCATGCACACACACTCACCCCAGATACACACTCTCACATACACACACTCACCCCAAATACACACTCTCACATACACACTCATCCAAATACACACTCTCACAAACACACTCTCACCCCAAATACGCACTCTCACATACACACTCTTGCCCCAAATGCACACTGTCACACACATACTCTCACCCCAAATACGCACTCTCACATACACCCTTTCAACCCAAATACACTCTCACACACATACTCTCACCCCAAATACACACTCTCACCACAAATACACTCTCACATACACTCTCACCCCAAATACACACTCTCACATTTACACTCTCACCCCAAGTACACACTCTCACATACACACTCATCCCAAATACACACTCTCACATACACACTCTCACCCCAAATACACACTCACTTTCTTACATACTCGTGTGGAAGTGGATTACATTTATTGTCTTGTTATAACCTTGCTGCTATGTTTAATATTAAGGTTCTGAAATGTATCTGTGAAAAAGAGGTTAAAAGGTTGAGGGAATGAAATGAGAGCAGATCTCTGTGTCTGTTAGTGCAGAGACAGCAAAGATGAGTGTGTAAAACCTTGTCAACTGAGACAATGGGCATTGGAATGTGAAAGAGCTGACTCAGGAGCATGAGAGGGAAGGAGATAAGGAAGTTGGACCTGATGGACGGATAGGATAAGAAAACCGTTAGCAGCAGCAGTATTAGTGATGTCATAGTCACCACCCTACCTCAGGAAAAACAACTCCATATAAGTACATGTTCTGGATCCTTGCCAAATCATTGGTGTGTTTAGGAATTTAAGGGGACCACCTCTAAGCTGTGATTGTATAAAGGGACAGTCCGTACTCTGGGACTTTGGCACTTCTCGAAGGTGGTTCCCCGACTACTTAGAGATTTGTCCCGGCCGTGAATAAATGAATATTCGTTACTGACGTGTTCGAGTGTTTTACTTCTGGACTGACGAACGGCTATGTGAAAGCGCAATTCACATTTGGTGGCAGCGGTGGGATCTCCAGAGGTGTCTGCGCTACCCAACCGGCGTAATCGACTGAGCTCGTTCAAAGTAGAGGACGAATCTGGCCCCCAACGTGAGTAAAATTTTCTTTTCCACCTTGGTATTCGCCTACTACTAGTTTGATCGTTGCTCAGCCTTGCCGTTGGTTTGTCGAGAAGCCTCTGCGAGATCCAGGTCAGTCCAGCGAACCCGTTTTAAGGTGGGTAAGTGACCCCTGCAGTTATCGTTACTAGGGGCGGTCTGGGACTGCCGCCATAATTCCGGGCTGTGTTCTCTAGAATTTACAGGCGGGGTTCTCGGGACTGCTAGGAGACGATTCCGGGCTGTGTGCTCCAGACGTTATCGTCACTAGGGGCGGTCTGGGACTGCCGCCATAATTCCGGGCTGTGTTCTCTAGAATTTACAGGCGGGGTTCTCGGGACTGCTAGGAGACGATTCCGGGCTGTGTGCTCCAGACTATTAGGTAATTCTCGGGCAGTGTTCTCTAGACTACTAGGAAACGAGAGTGGAATTAGAATTCCACCATGGGTAATACCGTAGATACTTGTGATGACCCGGGCAGTGCGCTCCGGACTCTCTGTGAACAATACCCCAAAGACTCAAAGCAACTCCGACAATTGTCGGGGGCCCTCCATAAAAACCTAGGCAAGGATAAATGGCCTCTGGGGGGACCTAAAGACTTGGGTCCTGTCCTAGAGGGCCAACAGGTGATCTGGAAAAACAATTGTGGTTCCACCGCAAATAAATTAATTGCTTTATGGAGGGAATACTGTCAGTCATTGAAAGATGCATCTACACTGGCTAGCTGGCAGGCTAATGCCTCGAAATTGGGCATTGGCTTCACCGAAGGGGGAATTGTTAAAACAGTAGAGGTCTTAAAGAAGGAATGTAAAGAACGAAAGAATGCTACTCCTACCCCGACGCCGGTCAGCAATGCGAAGCAAGGTTGGGAGGACGGAGACGATGGGGATGAGGAACATCTGTTCAATTGCGGGGGACGTCGGAAGCCTCCACAGCCACCACAGCCACCGCCTCTACCACCCCTCCCTAAGGCACCGATCCAATTTATTATACCCCTCGCAAGTCAGAATCCACCACCTTATGCACCACCGCCGCCCCAACCAGCATATTCTAGCCCAGGTTCCTGCAGATGCACTATTTTTCTCCCTTGTAGACCTCCAACATGCCTTTTTCGCTCTGCCACTTGATCAATCATGCCAATATCTTTTTGCATTCACTTATAATGGCCAACAGTATATACTTGGACACGTTTGCCTCAAGGTTTTATTCACTCTCCCACTTTTTTCTCCCGCTGTCTCCAACACCAACTACAATCCCTCTCCTTCTCCCAAGGCTCCACTCTTGTTCAGTACGTCGACGATCTCTTGATCGCTAACCCTACTGAGGAGGGATGTCGGGCCGATACTCAACTTTTACTCAATTTTCTGGCCTCCCTTGGTTACATTGTCTCTCCCTCGAAAGTTATGATTGCTCAACCTACTGTTAAGTTCCTTGGTGTTAGGATATCTGCCACCTCTCGTTCCTTAGACCCAGACCGGATCCGCCCTATCTGCGATTTCCCACCCCCAACGACTGCCAAGCAGCTCCGTCAGTGGCTGGGCATGGTCAATTATTGCCGTCAGTGGATCCTGAATATTACTTTGGATTCCCGCCTCCTTACCCCCTACACCAATGAACCCGATACTTTTTCCCTTTCCCCGGAAGCCGCACTGGCCTTTGACCGTCTCAAGACGGCCCTCCTCCAGGCCCCTGCCCTTGGTCGACCCTTATACGATCGCCCTTTTCAGCTCTATTGCACAGTCCTTGCCGACTGCGCCACAGCTGTCCTGACCCAACGCCACGGCGACCGCTGTCGCCCGGTTGCATACTACTCCTCTAAACTCGATCCGGTAGCCCTTGGCTATCCCATCTGTACCCAAATTCTTGCAGCTATCTACAACAGCCTGCAATCGGCTGCTAATATTACCCTCCAACAAGATATCACTGTCTATAGTTCCCATTCTGTTACAGCTCTTTTGGGACAGCTACAAACTCAACATCTCACAATGGCTCATCAGGATAAATATGAGATTGCTCTCCTTAATAACCCGAAAGTCCAGTTTGCCCACTGCACCACTATCAACCCTGCTAACTTTTTGACGTATCCTCCCACGGACATGCTCGACCCAACTCATGACTGCCTACAACTGTTACGAGAGGTCTCCTCGGTCCGAGACGACCTCTCCAACATACCCATCCCGGGTTCAGATTGTTCCTTTTTCACCGATGGTAGTTCGTCCATCGGCGAAAGGGGGGATAGACAATCTGGCTATGCAATCATCGATCAAGACGGTGACGTAGTGGAAGCAGCAGCATTTGAAGTTCCCTTTTCTGCCCAACAAGCAGAATTGTTTGCATTAATACGAGCATGCATATTGGCGAAGGGAAGGAAGGTTAATATTTATACAGATTCCAGATACGCCTTCGGGGTAGTACATGATTTTGGGCAATTATGGAAAAACAGAGGATTTCTAACCTCTGCTGGTACACCCATCTCACACCAGCAGTTAGTAACCCAGTTATTGCAGGCCCTTATGCTCCCAGACAAGATAGCGGTGATAAAATGCGCAGCCCATACAACAGGCACGGGACTGGTGGAAACGGGCAACAGGCAAGCGGACGAGAAGGCAAAAGAAATTTCTAAATCTGGCAAAATAATGGTGCCTAGAATGATGAGGCAGACTAAAACCCCATCGGAAAAGTCCCCCTCTGAAAAACCAATGCCAACCATTGCTGACATAATCCAAATGCAGGAGGACGCTCCTGCAACTGCTGTAAATATGTGGAAGAACTTAGGATGTATATATAACGAAAATAAGCTGTGGGTCACCCCGGTAGGACAAACATGTATGCCCGATGCATTGGCAGCCTGGGTGACCGAATGTGTACACTTTGCAACTCACTGTGGAGCTCGTGCCACAGGGGACATATTGTTAAAAAGCTGGTGGCACCCACGACTGCAAGAGATGGCCCAACAAATTAGCAGTCGGTGCCTAATCTGTCAACAGCACAACCCCGGTAACCCCTGTGATCCTGGCACAACCCCCTTACCTGAGGGTCCATTTGAGACCCTACAAATGAATTACATTGAGTTGGAAAGATGTCAATGCTATAAATATGTGTTAGTCATTGTGGACACTTTTAGCAAATGGATCGAGGCCTACCCGACTACGGATAACAAGGCCTCGACAGTAGTTAAGGTGTTGATGCGAGAAATTGTTCCGCGATTTGGAATCCCAGCCCGGCTGAGCTCTGACAATGGTCCCCACTTCATAGGTCAAATCAATAAGGAATTCTGTGCTCTGCTAGGAATAAAGCAACAGTTTCATTGTGCCTACAGACCACAAGCCGCTGGAGTGGTGGAAAGGGCTAATCAGACTCTAAAGACTAAACTCGCTAAACTACAAGCAGACACTGGGGCCACTTGGCTCAAACTCCTGCCTTTAGCACTCTTCCAACTACGTGCCACTCCCGCAGGAAAAACTCGCCTAAGCCCAGCGGAAATACTATATGGAAGACCCTTTCGCACGCCCTGGGACAGCAGTGTTCCACGGAATGTTCAATTTCATTACATGACTACCGAGATGGCTAATTATATATTAGCACTAACTAGAATTTTGAAAGGATTACATTCCCGGGTCCGTGCCACCCAGGAAGAGATCCCGTCCATTACCCATGACATCTCTATCAACCCTGGGGATTATGTCCTAATCCGAAATTGGACACGTAAAGGTTTGGAACCTCGATGGGATGGTCCCCTACAGGTTCTACTCACTACCCCCACTGCAGTAAAAGTGGAGGGGCGAAACGCATGGGTACATATGCACCATTGTAAGTTAATTAAGTATCCATGATGTTTTAAACTTTTCCTTTAAGTCTTAGGGACACGGACACCAGGATGAAGTTCCTCCTCGTCGCCACAGTACTCGCTACCCTACTCTCTTTCACTGCATCCAGAGGAGGGGGATATCTACCTGGGGGCCGACGTCTACCTCTGTGCCGAGAAGAGACCTCACGATATGGAACGACGCCAGATCTCTGATGGATCACCACCCCTGGCCGCACCTGCACGACCATCAACGACCAGCAGCCTCGATTCCTGACTATGCAAATGTCTCTGATCCACGATCGCCTCACTTGCCGGTGGAACTACCAGTTAACCAAGAAAATCAGGCTGCAAGGTCCTGACCGAAGGACTATTCTCACCCACCCGCCTTCCAGGAGGAAGCGGGCAGCGCACCATATAACTGCAAATTCATTTCTGTTTATGTCTTATGTTTATGCTAAGAAAGTGAATGTCTCCTCTTGTTGGGTATGTACACATGTCCCCACCCATGCCCATGGAGGCGTTCCCTTGGTACCTGTTCCTTTTTCATTAGAGCAGACGGCTGAATGGGTTATATACCAGAACAGGACAGTATCTAATCACTTTGACTTACCAACCAGGTTCTCCAAGTCCTCCTCTGTTAACCACAGGAAAGCAGCCCAGGACTGGCAAAGCGCCGGTTACCAGTTACGTGCTTTTACTGGTTGGCGACAGCCACCCTACTCATCAGATCACACACCCCCGTTCTTTCATATTCAGAACCCCCAGACCGGATCAGTCTGCTTACTCCGGGAAGTAAAAACCCCCGGAACCCTCGTGTTAGGATCTAGTTCATGTAACTACACTCTTGGTTTTTCCAATTGGAAAGGCTTCGCCCTCATTAATAACATTGCTAACCATACAGGGGGTCCTGACTGGACTCAAATATGGACCTCCTCGATGGTAACTAGCCTCACACCCTATAATGGCACCTACTTTATTTGTGGCCATAAGGCCTACCCCTGGCTCCCCACTAATTGGGCAGGGTCTTGCTACCTGGGTTTCGTTGTTCCGGGCATTACGCACTATCCGCAACTCGGACATCATCCCCTCCATCGGGCTCAGAGGTCAATACCACCATTGGAGGTGGTGACTTCCCTCTTCTGGCCCCAGATAGGCGCCATCTGGTCCCTCAAGAAGTACGAGCTCCTCCGCGACATATTGGAACAGGTTGCAAACGACACCGCGGAGGGACTTAGTGAACTCAGTGCAGAGTTAGTAGCCATACGAACGGTTGCCCTACAGAATCGCATGGCCTTGGATTACTTACTGGCCAAGGAAGGGGGCACCTGTGCTGTCATAGGGATCGAATGCTGCACTTACATTCCTGACAGTTCAGAGAATATCACGCAGTTGGTGACCCATATCAGAGATGGAGTGCAGCGCCTGCGACTCACCAGTAATGATGACTGGTGGAACTGGATGTGGTCCAGTTCTTGGGCCACTTACCTGTTCCACGGGCTTATTATCTTTGTTGCCCTCTGTTTGTTGCTCTGTATCATAGCTACCGGTGTGAAATGCCTGTGCAACCGCTTAGGTGCTGTTGCATTACCACAAATGCTTCAGAAATCTGCCCTAGATGAAAAGGAAAAATTGGTTCAACCTGCCTCCGACCTACATAAGGAGATGGCGTCCCGCCAGAACCCAGTAGAGAAGGAATTCCTCCGCCTCGCTCACATTTCCACCTAACATATCTTGAGTGTTATATGATCATGGAATGATCAAAGGGGGGAATGTGGAAGTGGATTACATTTATTGTCTTGTTATAACCTTGCTGCTATGTTTAATATTAAGGTTCTGAAATGTATCTGTGAAAAAGAGGTTAAAAGGTTGAGGGAATGAAATGAGAGCAGATCTCTGTATCTGTTAGTGCAGAGACAGCAAAGATGAGTGTGTAAAACTTTGTCAACTGAGACAATGGGCAATGGAATGTGAAAGAGCTGACTCAGGAGCACAAGAGGGAAGGAGATAAGGAAGTTGGACCTGATGGACGGATAGGATAAGAAAACCGTTAGCAGCAGCAGTATTAGTGATGTCATAGTAACCAGCCTACCTCAGGATAATAATTCCATATAAGTACATGTTCTGGATCCTTGCCAAATCATTGGTGTATCTAGGAATTTAAGGGGACCACCCCTAAGCTGTGATTGTATAAAGGGACAATCCGTACTCTGGGACTTTGGCACTTCTCGAAGGTGATTCCCCGACTACTTAGAGATTTGTCCCGGCTGTGAATAAACGAATATTCGTTACTGACGTGTTCGAGTGTTTTACTTCTGGACTGACGAACGGCTATGTGAAAGCGCAATTCACACTCGCACCCTCAAAAACACACTCACCCCAAATACACATTCTCACATACACATTCTCACCCCAAGTACACACATGCACACTCTTACTTTCTTACACCCACTGACCCTCAAATATACACGCTCACATTCTCACCCTCTAATATGCAGTCTCACTTTCTTGCACACATTCTGTCACACACATACTCTCACAGAGATGCTCTCTCACACACACACACGCAAAACACTCACACGCATTCACTCTCTCTTTCACAGACTCTCTTTCACACACTGACTCACTCACACTCTCTCACACACACACTCTCTCACACACACACTCACTCTCTCCCTTTTCCACACACACATACACACTTATTAAAGAATTGCCCCGTGTTGCAGCCTTGAACTCGCATCCTTCTCTCGTTTTGTCTCACGCCTCTGAACACCCCAGGCACACGCCCTGTTCCTGTTCCCTCAACCCTATTTCCATTTAACTGCTGGCCACCCAACTTTTCATCCTGGCATTGTTTGCAGTTCTCTCTTCAGGTACGTAATCCGTCTCTCCTTCAAATCAAGGGAGTCACATGAATTTGAGAGTGAGTACATGAATGTGAATGTGACAGAGAGACAGCAGCAGAGAGAGATAGATGAAAGTTTGAGTATAGTGACACAGAGAAATACCAGCAGAGGGGCATAAAGGAGGGGATGTGGGGAAGGTTTACTCATTTGGCCGGGACCATCCATGAGCCCGGGTTCAGAGAGGAGAAACAAGGTGCCGAAAGACTGGAATTGACAAATAGCACAAGACTAATTTGGACGGCACGGTCCCAGGTTCGATTCCCCGTTGGGTCACTGTCTGTGCGGAGTCTGCCCTGTGTCTGCGTGGGTTTCCTCCGGGTGCTCCGGTTTCCTCCCACAGTCCAAAGACGTGCAGGTGAGGTGGATTGGCCATGTTCAATTGCCCTTGGTGATCAAAAAAAGGTTAGGAGGGGTTATTGGGTTCAGGGGATAGGGTCAAAGTGAGGGCTTAAGTGGGTCGATGCAGACTCGATGGACCGAATGGCCTCCTTCCGCACTGTATGTTCTCTGTTCTAATAAAGATTCCTTCAGAAATAGTGGGGTAAAGGCGAGGATTAGTTTGGAATCCATCTGCTTAAAAGCTCAGAGTGTGGAAAATAAAACAATGATTCAGAGATAGAATCTGATTGGTTAGAGTTAAGGAACAATAGAGGAACTATTACACTATGGGCAGCATGGTAGCATAGTGGTTAGCACAATTGCTTCACAGCTCCAGGGTCCCAGGTTCGATTCCCGGCTTGGATCACTGTCTATGCAGAGTCTGCACATTCTCCCTGTGTCTGCATGGGTTTCCTCCGGGTGCTCCGGTTTCCTCCCACAGTCCAAAGATGTGCAGGTTAGGTGGATTGGCCATTTAAATTGCCCTTAGTGTCCAAAATTGCCCTTAGTGTTGGGTGGGGTTACTGGGTTACTGGGTTATGGGGATAGGGTGGAGGTGTGGGCTTGGGTGGGGTGCTCTTTCCAAGAGCCAGTGCAGACTCGATGGGCCGAATGGTCTCCTTCTGCACTGTAAATTCTATGAAATGCTCTACGAAATGACGAGATACTATAAGCTACCTAATAGTGGGAAGGAGATGGGAGGAGCAATTTTCAGAAATGTGCCAGAACTACACTGGGACCCTGCTACAAACACAGGGTGCAGATCTCAAGACTGTGTTATTAATGAGACCAAAGGGCGGCATGTGGCGCAGTGGATAGCACTGGGACTGCGGCGCTGAGGACCCGGGTTCGATCCCAGCTCTGGGTCACTGTCCGTGCGGAGTCTGCACGTTCTCCCCGTGTCTGTGTGGGTTTCAACCCCACAATCCAAAGATGGGAAGGTTAGGTGGATTGGCCACACTAAATTGCCCCTTAATTGGAAAGGAAAAATAATTGGCTACTCTAAATTTATAAAAGAAAATAAAAATTAATGAGACCGTGTTATAATAAATAATTTCAAGAAGTGTCAAGCTAATAGAATAACACAGAATGACAGGTAAATTGGCTAAAACAGCCTAATAAAGGGTCTAACCACCTGGTCCAATGTAAACAAATATGATGAAGATAATCAATTCAAAAAATTTAAAAAATATATATTTAAAGAACCCAATTATTTTTTTTTTCCCCAATTGGGAGGCAATTTAGCGTGGCCAATCCACCTAGCCTGCACATCTCTTTTGGGTTGTGGGGGCGAAACCCACGCAAACACGGGGAGAATGTGCAAACTCCACACGGACAGTGACCCAGAACCGGGATCGAACCTGGGACCTCGGCGCCGTGAGGCAGCAGGGCTAACCCACTGCGCCAGCCCTCAAATCAAATAAATTAAATGTTATTTCTTCTGGTATCAGCGTGCACAACTGATCATTTAAATCCACAGGCAATCATTAATGTGGGAAGAAATCAGTAATATTTAACTCTTTGCGTTGACTTGCCTATCCATAGATCCTGCCTAGCATATTTATTTTGGGTGGGGGGTGGGGGGGGGGGGGGGGATATTTGTTCAACATTTCCTGCACCTGCAGTTGCAGTTTTCTGTTGTTCTATCTTATTAGACTGAGCCGAGTCAGTCAAAGATTAAGAAAAAACAGTAAAAGCAACTTAATGATCAGCACCAACAATATATATTGGGTTATTTAAGTGAAAAGTGCAATTAGAGAACATGTTCACCAGTGCTGAACTTCTGGATAAGGAATGACTTCTTCACATGAAGTCCTAGTCTTAGGGTGCCATCTAGTGTATTAAATATTGAAAGGTCAGAGATCTGGAATGTTAATGGTTCTTGTCGCTCTACAGACGCTGACAGTCCTCCTGAGTATTTCCAGCACTTCGTTTTTATTGAGCGCCGCCAAAGTGTTTGGAACTGAGTCTATTATTCTTTTATCAGAGGGACAATGGTTGAATTGGGAAACATTTTCTCATTTCCTATGTCTTCACAAAAATACACTTTTTGTGTGTCGCAAAGCAGGCTGATGTTACCCGCGAGAGCACCCCGACTTGGAACACTTGGAAAATCGCTTATTGTCACGAGTAGGCTTCAAATGAAGTTACTGTGAAAAGCCCCTAGTCGCCACATTCTGGCGCCTGTTCGGGGAGGCTGGTACGGGAATCGAACCGTGCTGCTGGCCTGCCTAATTTATCGTTTTGTTTACGTTTTGGTGTGAGGAGATAAGTGAGCATAAGCAGCCTAGTCTCCGCGAAGCAATTATTAGGCTATTTATTAAAATAAAGACAAATGCACATGAACAGGTGTAGTCTACTCTCAGACAATTACGGTGTATGAATTACTAAACACAGACGGTTTATGGAGAACATACCCCCGTTCCAAAATATACCTACTATCACTGAGCTCTTTAAGACTTTCCCATTTCCCCAAACACCATTAAAAATAAATAAATCTAGACAAAACCAGCTTACAGTTGCCACACAATTACAGGGATGATAATCTAGTCTGAGAAAGACCGTCTTGCCCTGGTCCAGACAAGATATTTGAACTGCCTTTGTGAAGGTTTTCTGCACTGCCTTGGCTTTTAGACCTCGAGGCTGTTCGATGTGAAACTTGGCCTTCAGGCTGCTAGCTGGTTTGTCTGCTTCTGAGGCTGCAAGGTGTCAACCTTGCTTCTCAGGCTGCTAGAAATTAAACCTTGATTCCACTTTGATCTCGTCTGTATTTGGCTGTCCACCCCAATCAAATTCCTTGACTCTTGACATTGCCATATGCATACCGTGTTGATCTTCCCAATTGTCTCGGTAAACTGTTTCTACTCATAAGCGATTCACATCTGATTCATATCTAAAATCTCATTACTGGGGAGAGACGCATCTTATCCGGCCTTTTGAATACTGGCTACTGCTGTCTCCAGGCAGATTTCTACCTGTTGCTAGGCAGGTCTCCTCCTATTATGGTTTGTTCAATTCGTATCACTGCTGTTGCTAGACAAATCCGTGACCCATGTTTTTGTCAGCATGCTTGCTGTTTTGCAGCACTTTATTTACGAAGCAACTTTCACAGTCTCAGAATACCTCAAAACACTTGGCAAACCAGTACTTCTGAAGTTCAGTCATTTTGTTTTCGTGGACAAAGCAGAAGTCAATTTGTACACAAAAAGGTCACACAAATGGCATTGAGGTGAATGATCAGATCAAACCAGGCGCATTTGTTCAAGGAAAACTGAGTTTGATCAACTTGATTGAACTCTTTGGTAAAGCAGTGGAGGGTGTGGCTGGATTGCCACCAGCTCTCCATACTCCAGGACCATTAAATTTTGCCTAAAAGAGTACAAAAACAAGGAAATTGTTTGACACCTTTATGAAACTGGTTAGCCCTCAGCTGGAGTATTGGAAGCAAAACATTAGGAAGAATATCAAGGCCTTGGAGAGAGTGCAGAAAAGATAGACTAGAATGGTACCAGGAATGGGGGACTTCATTTACGTGGAGAGAAGCTGAGGTTGCCCTCGTTTGATGAGAAGGTTAAGAGGAAATTTGATAGAGCTATTCAAAATCATAAAGGTTGATAACCGGAATCCAGAGATTTAAGGTGTTTGGCAATAGAATCAGAGACAAGATGAGGAAACTTTGTTTTAATCCTTCACGGTATGTTATTGCTCATCCCGAATTGCCCTTGCGAGGGCATTGGGGAGTTATCTTCTTGAGCCGCTGCAATTTATATATTATGGCTGGATTCTCCGTCCAGCAACGCTGGAATCGCGAAGCACGATCGGACGGAGAATAGTGTGGCAGCCGGAAATCGAGGCCGGCACCGGGTACCGGAATGCCAATCTGCGGTGCCTCGACAGCGCCGTGAATTCTTTCCACGCCACATGTACAGTAAATGACATTAACATATCATTAACGGGCCTGCCCCAGTATTCTCCCGGTCTCCCGCGATTATCGCTGTCAGGAGGAATTCCCAATGGCGAGGTTCGCTTGTGGGGAACAGGTGTTGTGGCTGCTGAGGGAGAGAGAGGAGGAAAGACACGTTCCCAAAGGCACAGCCGTGGGCTGCTGGTACTGGGGTGGGGGCTTTTCCAGGGCCGGGGGGAGTAGAGGGGTGTGACCAGGGGATTGGCCGTGGGGTTGGGGTGTCCCCCTGGGACCTAGGTGTCCAGGCACAGACCGCCATTGCCTACAAGGCAGCCACCTTGCTGCGTACCCATCCCACTGACCACCCACTGTAGCCCGTGGTTCCATTGAGCGACACCGGCCGTATAGGTGCCCCCTCCCCCCCCCCACCCACACCCCACCTCCCCCCACAACCAGGCGCCACACTGTTGGCAGGGCATCACACAGCCCCACCCTCCCACCATAATTCCTCGAGGGCGCCGGACGGGGACTAAAGAGTGAACCGCCACGCGGTACCCCTGCCAGCAGGGAAGAGTGCCGGGGCCAGGGGCCTCTGCGATGCCTGCACTGACTGGGCCAGGGGTGTGGAGGGCAGAGTGTCAGAGGAATGGGTGGGGGTGGGTGTGGGGATGAGAGAGGAAGGGGCTGCAGTGCAAGCCGGGCCCATTGTGTAGCCCGATGGACCTGGTTGGGCGCGGGGGATACGCACCAGATTAACATGCCTGCCTTCCACCCCCTGCAGGCAATGGATTTTGGAATCCAACCAGGAATGGTTCGCATCTGCCTTGCTGCCCCAGCTCTTGGGGAGTTACTGAAGCTGTAAGAGCAGCAGCTGCTCAGGGAGGGCCCTGCAGCCGCGGAGCCTGCTCCAGAAGAACAGGAGTCAGCCGCCCAACAGGCCGTGGAGGAGGTGGGAAGGAGGCGCTGTATCAGGCCTTGTGTACATCGGCAGCACTTGTCATGGATACAATAGATAGAATCATAGAATTTACAGTGCAGAAGGAGGCCATCCGGCCCATCAGGTCTGCACCAGCCCTTGGAAAGAGAACCCCACACAAGCCCATGGCCCCACCCTATCCCCCTAACTTTTTTTGGACACTAAGGGCAATTTATCATGACCAATCCACCTAACCTGCACATATTTGCACTGTGGGAGGAAACCGGAGCACCCGGAGGAAATCCACACAGACATGGGGAGAACGTGCAGACTCTTTAGTGACCCACACCGGGAATCGAACCTGGGGCCCTGGCGCTGTGAAGCAACAGTGCTTATCACTGTGCTACCATGCTGCCCCTGTTATTCGAGGACCTGCCAGACCAGGCATGTCATTGAAGACTCTGGCTGAGTAGAGGGACAGTGCGACATACCTGCTGATGTACACAAGGCCTGATGCAACGCCTCCTTCCCACCTCCTCCACGGCCTGTTGGGCGTCCGGCTCCCTCATGTTGCACCTGGCACCGCAGGGGTATGGGGGAAGGATGCCTTCTTCCGGTGGCCGTCAAGGTGACGGTTGCCCTGAACATTGTCACCGAGTGGGAACATGCCTGGGATCTTGCAGATCTCAGTGTACAGGTGCATCTGCGCGTCACGGAGGCCCTATATGCCCAGTTGGCACAATATACTAAGTTCAAAATTGACTGAGTATACCAGGTTACCTGGGCAGTGGGGTTCCCCACCATCACTGCGATTCCCCAGGTCCAGGGATGATCGATGGGACGCAAATCCCCCTACAAACACCGGCCCATGTGGAGGTGGCCTTCCCAAACTGAAAGGGGTTCCACTCCATGAAGATGCAGCTGGTGTGTGACCTCGAGATGCACACCATGCACGTCTGCACCCGATACCTGGGCAGTGAGCATGCCACCTTCATCCTGGCACACTCAACGGTTCCTAACACCTTTGAGGTGCACTCCCGGGTGAGGGTTTTTCGGTTGCGGTTGTGGCTGATGACGCCTATCCGGAGGCCACAGACCAATGCAGAGGCAGCACGGTAGCATTGTGGATAGCACAACTGCTTCACAGCTCCAGGGTCCCAGGTTCGATTCAGGCTTGGGCCACTGTCTGTGCGGAGTCTGCACATCCTCCCTGTGTGTGCGTGGGTTTCCTCCGGGTGCTCTGGTTTCCTCCCACAGTCCAAAGATGTGCAGGTTAGGTGGATTGGCCATGATAAATTGCCCTTAGTGTCCAAAATTGCCCTTAGTGTTTGGTGGGGTTACTGGGTTATGGGGATAGGGTGGAGGTGTTGACCTTGGGTAGGGTGCTCTTTCCAAGAGCCGGTGCAGACTCGATGGGCTGAATGGCCTCCTTCTGCACTGTAAATTCTATGGTAAAGACC
The DNA here is from genome assembly GCF_902713615.1 of Scyliorhinus canicula. Lineage (NCBI taxonomy): Eukaryota > Metazoa > Chordata > Chondrichthyes > Carcharhiniformes > Scyliorhinidae > Scyliorhinus > Scyliorhinus canicula. Next base: position 15,253,084 of record NC_052149.1, read on the forward strand.
AGGGCGGTGTTTTGGTCAATCAGGAGGCAGGTTATTCGCTGCAAGTTCCCAGACTCCGACCTGCTGTTGTGGCCACGATGGTCCATGGCTAGCCCAGTTAGATTCTGGGCAATGGTCTCCCGCAAGACATTATTGGTGGGGAAATCAGTGATGATATTGTCCTTGAATGTCAAGGGGAGATGCTTTAGTTGTGTTGACGTCACAGGCCAATATCTCTATTCTGCCAAATTTACTTGGGTAGTAATGGTTAATCCAAGCTGCTGAGATAATAGTCCTGATAAGGAAAACTTTTAACTGGAAATAATCTAGAGATGTGTCTTGAAGATTTCCAGGGATGGGGCTCTGACTTTTTCCTTTGCCATCTTGTTCCATTGTGGGATTGTGCTTGGGATGAATGTTATTTGCTACCTATCAACCCAAGCCTAAATGTTATCCAGGTCTTGCAGGCTCGGATTGCTTCAATATCTGATTTTTCTTTTTAACATGGATTGTTGTGACCTGGGCTCCAGTCCCTGAATAAGGAAAGAACAAATTAAATAAATACTTGAAAGGGGGAAGAAAAAGACAAAGGTGAGAGGACAGTGGGTGGAATTAATTGTACAGATCCAGCACAGAGCAAGGACTGGCTGCATGGCCACCCCTGTGCTGTATCGTTCTCGGAATCCAAGGCAGATGAAGGCCCGCCACTGGTGAAAGGGGCTGGGAGTGGCAGACGGATTGGAAAACTGTGAAAAGTGCAAGTCGGTATATGGGCCTCGAGAAGGTGGATGGTGCAGTGCTGTGGAGGGGCTGTAAGCAAAAACTTTTAATTCGATACATTTGAGGAGAGTTAAGGACAGGGACAATAGGGGAGGTTGCAAAAGCTGGAAGCTCTCAATAATTTTGAATGATGCAGAATGGTTTTGAGAGAACTGCACTCCAAATCATCAGAATTACAGGTGTCCCTTGCATCCCATGAATGATCTGAATGCAGAAAATGACCGGAAGGTTATGTGGGTGCATATGTATATATCAAAACTGGCTCAACTTAAAACAGCTTTCTCAGTCGACCTTTGGCAGCTGTTTGTTCTGAAAGATTGCCAGTAAGTCATCTCCTCCAAGCCTATGTATCATAGATTATCCTATATCTTGACAACACAGTGAGTTAATGCAGTTGTATTTGGCCTCTGATGAACCACCTGCTGTCAGATTTTGCGATGCCAGCAGGGCCAAGCCTCAGATATCCATACATGCATGACAATCAGCGCCCGGATGTAAAATTTCTCCCTCTCGTCTGTACTCTTGTTCTTTTTTTTGGGGGGAGAACAGTATTTTATTAATTTTTGCTCAGCTGGATTCTAGGCTCTATTGACGTGTCAGATGAAGCCGTCTAAAACGTACGACTTTAATTTTCCAGCAAAGTGCAAACTCAAGCCAAGCTTGCCAGGGGCCAGGCCGCCAAAGAATTTAGAAGACAAGGGCAAAGACTGCAAACACTCAACTCCAGGGAAACTTCCAAATCCTGAAGTGATGCATGGCATCGACTCAAGTGAAGGATGACTCATTTGCTTTAATCGTCGACCAGTGGGATGACAGAATTGACACAGGCCAAGGTGAACAAACTTCAATCCAAAACAGGTGGCAGAATTTCAAAACTGATTTATCTGCATGTCAGAATTTGAGGGTTTTGCAAACATAAGGTGCGAGGGGCAAGGTTTAGAGGAGTTGTACGAGGCAAGTTTTTTTTACACAGAGGGTAGTGGGTGCCTGGAACTCGCTGCCGGAGAAGGTGGTGGAAGCAGGGACGATAGTGACGTTTAAGGGGCATCTTGACAAATACAAGAATAGGTTGGGAATAGAGGGATACGGACCCCGGAAGTGTAGAAGATTTTAGTTTAGACGGGCAGCATGGTCGGCGCATGCTGCCCTGTTCCTGTGCTGTACCTTTCTTTGTTCTACTGAAACAATAAGAGGAGACGTGCAGACCCAGCAAAACTGCTTCCCCGTTCAATTCGATCATGCTTTACATCTTCCACTTCAACTCCGTCTTCCCAAAGTTGAGGAGTCAGCCAGGACCATTTTAGAGAAGATAAATATATTAAACTTTGAACAGTGATAAACGTCATGGGGACATGGACAGACCAGTGGAATGGGGACTCGTAACATGAAATCCGATGCAAAGCAGCGAGAGGTGATACAATTTTAAAGCAGCGAGATAGGAACAAATTGAGCGCTAGGACATGTGTGCAAATCATTGAAGGTGGCAGGGTAAATATTGATTGAAAAGGCTTGCAAGATCCTCGGCTTTGTAAATAGAGGCAGAGTGCACACAAAATCAAGGATGGGGTGAAACAACAACAACTTCTATTTATGTAGCATCTTCAAAGTAATGAAATATCTCAAGGTGCTTTATGATAATCTTTATTATTGTCACAAGTAGGCTTACATCAACACTGTAATGAAGTTACTGTGAAAAGCCCCTAGTCGCCACACTCCGGTGCCTGGTCGGGTACACAGAGGGATAATTCAGAATGTCCAAGTTACCTTCAGAATGTACAAGTCTTTCGGGACTTATGGAAGGAAACCGGAGCAGCCGGACTAAACCCACGCAGTCACGGGGAGAATGTGCAGACTCCACACAGACAGTGACCCAAGCCGGGAATCGAACCCTGGTGCTGTGAAGCAACAGTGCTAACCTCTGTGCTACCATGCTGCCCGTGGAACAGGCTTGAGGGGCTGAATGTGGCAAAAACACTCAAAGTTATAGTATCCCAGTAGTTTCCTTAATTACTTTCACAGTGGATTTTTTGTGCGTGGAAATGGAAGATTTCACAAATGGAAGATGCAAAAATAGTGGTTTGAAAAAAACAGGATTAACAATTTTGCTGTAACAAAAATAAAGTTTACACAGCAGCGCAATTTCAAAGTAATGTTGAAAAATATAATATTCCAGCATATTCATTTATAAGCATCAAATACTAGCTTTGTATTGTGCAGTATTTACTTATATCAGGTAATCGGTTTTGAACAAACTATTTACATGATCTTCATTAAAGTTTCATAATAAATCAAAAATAGTTTTCCATAATTAACTATTTAAAAAACATCAACTCTTGAGCATGTAGCCTCTGCAATACTCCCAACAAATCCTTGCGAGATGAAGTCACTCATCTCAATGATGGTTCAGCATGAAATTCTGTCAAGGTGCTGTCTCCAAACATAATGGCATAGGACATTTTGAGAAACTGCACGTAATTCTCAATGCTCTCGTTCTCATTCTCAGACTGCTCGAGACTGAGCTTCAACTCCTGGAGATGAGTTTTATGACTCATTTCGGCCTGAAAAAGCAAGATTATTTCTGTGAGCTTCAGCAGAATATCTTCATTGTTAAGAATGAGTGGCGTAATGTAAATTTCTCCACTTCCAGTCAGCGCGGCAAGAGTTGGCATTTCAGCAGCTGAGGAGGCAGTGGCAAAGAACAAAGAAAAGTACAGCACAAGAACAGGCCCTTCGGCCCTCCATGCCTGTGCCGACCATGCTGCCTGTCTAAACTAAAATTTTCTACACTTCCGGGGTCCGTAGCCAATTCTTATACTCAATGCCCTGGCCAATGAAGGCAAGCATGCCATATGCCTTCTTGACTATCTTCTCCAACTGTGTTGCCCCTTTCAGTGACCTGTGGACCTGTTCACCTAGATCTCTCTGGGACTGTCAATATTCTTAAGGGTTCTACCATTCACTGTATATTCCCTACCTGCATTAGACCTTCCAAAATGCATTACCTCACATTTGTCCGGATTAAACTCCATCTGCCATCTCTCCGCCCAAGTCTCCAAACGATCTAAATCCTCCAGCAGAGGGCAGCAGAGCGGAGCTACTGATTGGCTGTTCCGGGGAGATGTGAATACGTGCAGTGCGGTCAGCGTAATTTGAAGGTGGTTTGTGAAGGGGCTGTTGTCAAGTGACAGTTAAACCTGAAACACTTCCTCAGTGTTTCCCTTCCTACCTCCTCCTCTAACATAAAAATAAAACCGTGGTTGTTGGGAAGGTAAGTTTATCTCTTTAAAAACTTACCTTGAAGGGTGACATCACAGCAAAGCAGTGACCTGATTGGCTGGCAAGGAAATCAGTTAGCAGTTGCTGGGAGAAATTTAACTCTTCGTGCGTTCGTGAGTATTGTGATTGGTAAGTAAAATCTTTATTCCTTTCACTTATTAATTATTTGATACTATATTTGTAATCAGTTAAGGTACTGATTAAGTTAAAGTACAAACCGTCCTTCTTATACAGGTCACACCTGCCCCGGAAGAGCTCCCAGTGGTCCAGATAACTTAAACTCTCCCTCCGACACCAGCTGTTTAGCCACGTGTTTAGCTGCTCTATCTTCCTATTTCTGGCCTCACTGGCACGTGGCACAGGGAGTAATCCCGACATTACAACCCTAGAGGTCCTGTCTTTTAACTTTGTGCCTAGCTCCCTGAACTCCTGCTACAGGACCTCATCCCCCTTCCTGCCTACGTCATTAGAACCAATATGCTCCACGACCCCTGCCTGTTTGCCCTCCCCCTTCAGGATGCCCGCTACCCGTTCTGAGACATCCTGGACCCTGGCACTAAGGAGGCAACATACCATCTTGGAGTCTCTCTCATGTCCACAGAAGCGCCTCTCTGTGCCCCTGACTATAGAGTCGCCTATGACTATTGCTCTTCTGCGCTTTGACCCTCCCTGCTGAACATCAGAGCCAGCCGTGGTGCCACTGCTCTGGCTGCTGCTGTTTTCCCCCGATAGGCTATTCCCCCCGACAGTGTCCAAAGGGGTATACCTGTTCGAGAGGGGGACAACCACAGGGGATTCCTGCACTGACTGCCTGCCCCTTCTAGTGGTCAGCCATTTCTCTGCCTGCACCTTGGATGTGACCACATCTCTATAACTCCTATCTATGATGCCTTCCACCACCTGCATGCTCCTAAGTGCACCCAATTGCTGCTCCAACCGAACCACGCGGTGTGTGAGGAGCTGCCATTGGTTACACTTGCTACAGATGTAGTCGACCGGAACGTTGGAAGCGTCACAGATCTGCCACATCTCACAGTTGGAGCACTGCACCCCGCTGAGTGACATTTAAGCACTTGTTAATGAATTTAAAATAAACACTTGAATTATTGTCAGATTGAGTTATAATTAACTATATGGCCCTGATGCTAGATTTGTACTGTCATATTAAATGCTAAATGCCGATCACTGCCCTCGGGTTTAGTTACTCCACTATCTAGTTAATCAATTAGATTTGTTTTGGAACATTTGTTTTCCAAATTTAACAGATTCCCAACCAGCCAATCAGGTCACAGCTTTACTGTGATGTCACTCAGTTTCCCCCCCACACAATTTGAAAAGGTAACAAAAATCACTTACCTTCCCAGGTTGCTCTCTGTTTCTCTCCCTGCAGATTAACAGTTACAAGCCAGAAGAAAGAAAACAAAACGGTGGGGAAAAATGTAGGGAGTAATGGCATGGTGGCATTGTTACTGGACAACTTCAGGAGATAGCCAGAGTAATGCTCTGGGGACCCGGGTTCAAATCCCGCCTCTGCAGATTGTGGAATTTGAATTCAATAAAAATCTGCAATTAAAATTCTAATGATGACCATGAAACCATTGTCGATGTGTTGTAAAACCCCATCTGGGTCACTAATGTACTTTAGCAAAGGAAATCTGCCATCCTTACCTGGTCTGGCCTACATGTGACTCCAGACCCATGGCAATGTGGTTGACCTTTAACTGCCCCCTCAAGGGCAATTAGGGATGGGCAATAAATGTGGGCACAGACTGCTACGCCCACATCCCATGAACGACCCAGATGAACGGTTTGAAATAGCTGTCCAATTTAAATTTAGTACCGCAAACAACACTTTTCCCCATAATCCTATAGTATAGTTCTCGTCAAGCACATGACCAATTGCCTTTTTGAAAGTTATTATGCAATCTTGCACAAAGTATATTCCAGATCTTAAAAAATAAACTAAAGAGATGAAATTTCTCCTAATTTTCCCCCTAAGTATTGTTATGGACGGGTTTAGAAAACTCCAAAATATATCATGGAGTTCACCTGACCTACAACTGTTTATCGACTTTTGTTACAGGGAGCACAAGGGCCAGTTTTCAGGTGTTATTCAACAGACTTAAGCACTTTTAATCAAAAACAAGCTTTATTCTATGAATTTAGTTAACATTTTAATAAACACAGACAGTGAGCATTTTTTATCAACTACCAACATAAATACCCCACACAGCTACAGTAATCTATGTATCAACCTTAATAAATTCCCCCCTTTAACTGTTCCAATTTAATAACAAGATCCCATAAACCAGAAACCCCTTTTCAAAGGTGTGGCCCAACACACGGCACTCTTACTATCTTTAAGACTTGGTATGGATACAAAAGCTGCAGATTTGAATTCCTTCCAGAAAACAGTTATCTCTTTTAAGTTAGCAATTAGTCTGGAAACAGCTTTCAAAATGCAGATAGAGACATTTCTTTTCAACCTGTGCAGAACAAATCCACTTCAAACTCAAAACTAAAGTAAAACCAACTCCTAGAGCCACAGCCAGCTCCCAACTCAAAAACGAAAGTAAAAGCCCAGGGCCACAGCCCAGTTCCACCCACACAATGGCATCACTGAAGCCATGTGATAAGACAAACATTTCTTAAAGGGACACTCCCATGACAGTGTTTTGCAAGTTGTTTAAGTGCTTCTCAATAATTTATTCCATGTGAACTAGACTACTTTTTCTCTCTTACTGTCCTGTCTAATTTGGCTCCTTTCTGTTGATCTGTCTTTCTTTGTCGAGAACTCAACCTGAATTCACCCCGAGCTCAATTCCAGAAGCGTTGCACGGATCTTTCCCCCAGGCCTCCCGTAACGCTGAATTTGAAGGCAGCAACTACAGAAAATTTAGAACGCATGTGTTATATTTTGTTGGCAGAAGTATTTAATCAAATGCAGTGAAGACTAATTCTACGGTTTGAAAGCAATTAGGAAGTTCAAAGCCATTTTGTGTTTCACCTTTGGAAAGGAAATAAAAATTGCGGTAGAAAATGTGGTGACAATTCATAATACAGGGAAAAAAAAAATAATAATCTGGGCAGCACGATGGCGCAGTGGTATCACTGCAGCCACACGGCGCCGAGGTCCCAGGTTCGATCCCGGCTCTGGGTCACTGTCCGTGTGGCGTTTGCACATTCTCCCCATGTATGGGTGGGTTTCACCTCCACAACCCAAAGGATGTGCAGGGTAAGTTGATTGGCCAAGCTAAATTGTCACTAAATGGGAAAAAAATGAATTGGGTATTCTAAATTTTTTTTTTTAAAAATCACACTCAACAGAAAATAATGTGAGTACTGTAGCTTAAAGGAAATCTAAATGGTCATCTCAAGTTGGCTTGCACAATGTCATAAAGGTTAATCCATATGTACATTTATTTAGCGTCTGCTCCATATTCACACAAGCTTACAACAAACTCTGTAACCACTATTATTCAGTTTAAATAATAGTTTTCACAACAAGACTTGAGCAGGTTTTTCAATCTGTGACTGAGCGTGTCATGATATCGTTTTCACTTGTTCATCAGTCGGTGTCACTGAATTTAGTTTCTCCAACAAGACTCCTGAACGACCCTCTTATGGACTGAACTGATCTCTTCACGCATCTTCTCTACTGGGTAGTACTCACTCCATATGCTTCACCCGGAGCCTGTGTCTATGTATTTACATTGTGTATTTATGTATGTCCTATGTTTTATCATTTATGGAACGATCTGTCTGGACTGTACTCAGAATAATACTTCTCACTGTACCTCGGTACACGTAACAATAAATAAAATCCCCCCAAAAATCCTAAATCTGCCCTCATCCTATATAATTACCTTGGTTTAACATCAGACCACTAGTGTGGGACTCAAGTTAATCTCCCTTGAACTGAATTTGAAATTCAAGAATGCAATGATCATCTTTCCTCGAGGATCTTTTACCACAAGATCATGAATTAATCCCATCTCATTATACAATACGAAAACCAAAACAGCCTACTCCCTGGTTGATTCGACAACATATTGTTCCAAGAAACAATCTTTAATACTCTCCCTCAAGGCTACCCTTGCCAATTTAATTAATCCAGTCCATACCCAGCCTATATTCATATTTAAAAAATCACCCATGATTATTATCGTACCTTTCTTCCAAGCCCCCAGTATTTCCTGGTTTATATTATGTCCCATTGTGGAACGACTATTATTGGGACCAATAGAGTACTCCCACCAGGGACTTCTTGGCCTTGCTATTTCTTATTTCCACCCAGACTGATTTCTACATCTTGATCTCCAGCGGCATTATCATTTTTTACTAAAGCACTGATCCCTTTCTTTACTAACAAAGCTACACCAAAAGATCGCAATCTGTCAGGATAGTTAACAGCGCCTCCTCCACAATAGTTCTCAACACAGGAGCCCCACAAGGGACTCCTCCCACCCAGGCTTTGCTCTCTTCCAGACCCTTCCATCAGGCAGAAGATACAGAAGTCTGAAGACCTGCACATCCAGACTTCCGAACAACTTCTTCCCCAAAGCTACAAGACTCCTCAACGACTCCCCCTCGGACTGATCTATAGCCTGTAAGAACACTACTCACAACGCCCTATGCCGCTCTTGCTCATGTTGTATTTGCTTTGTTTAGCCCTTGTTCCGCACTGTAACTAATCACTATTTGTCGATGTACTCTGTCGATTATTCTTTTTGTCTATTGGGTACGTACTGTGTACGCTCCCTAGGCCGCAGAAAAATACTTTTCACTGTACTTCGGTACATGTGACAATAAAGCAATCAGTCACCACCTTTTCCTTTCTATCTATCCTTCTGAAACACGGAGTACCCTTGGACATTCTACTCCCAAACCTGGTCTCCTTGTAACCATGTCTCAGTAATTTCCACCAAATCATATCCGTTGTCTCTATTTACACTGTTAGCTACTTAATTTTAGTCTGAATGCTACACACATTCAGATACAAAACCTTTAGGTTTGACCTATTATTGATGTTCCCTACATTGCATTATTCCCTGGTGTAATATGACGTTCACATGTATGTCCTTTATTTTCATTATCTGGTAACAATTCACCTCATCATTAACCTGTACTCCTACCTTCTCCTTACACATTGATTTTTTTAAATTTCCATGCGACTGAACCCTCCCCCCACTATTTAGTTTAAAGTACTATCCACAGTCCTAGTTACTCAATTTGCCAAGGCTGGTCCCAGTATGATTCAGGTGGAGTCTGTCACATCACAACAGCTCCCCCTTGTACTGGTGCCAATGGCCCATGAACTCAAATTCATTTCTCCCACACCAATCTTAGATTTATGCATTTACCTCTTTAATCCTATTGAGCCAATTAGTTTGTGACTCAGGTTGTAATCCAGAGATTAGCTTTATGGTTCTGCTTTTTAATTTAGCTCCTAGCTGCTTGTATTCCCTCCACAGAATCTCTTTTGTCATTCTACCTATATTATTGGTACCTACATTGACCACGACAACTGGTCTTTCCCCTCTCACACCAAATTCATCTGCAGCCCAGATGAAATATCCTTGACCCTGGCACCAGGTGGGCAACACAGCCTTTAGGACTCTTGATCCTGACTACAGAAAATAGTGTCTGTTCACCTATACTATCTCCAACCATAACTACATTTCTCTTTTTTCCCCTCACTTGAATGACTCCCTATCTAATGGCGCTATGGTCAGTTTGATCATCCTCCCTACAGTCCCTACACTCGCCCGCACAAGGGACAAGAATCTCAAACCTGTTGGGCAAAGGATGGGGCTGAGGCTCCTGCAGTGTGACCATTTGGATCCCTCTAACTGCCTCACAAGTAGTCACAGCCTCCTGTCCCAGACCTCTGAATGAATTAAAGGCAATGGAATCACAGATTCTCCCAATTGCACATCCGATTAGAGAACCCCAATGGGTAACAAACTTTTGATACCACAACACTGCTCTGGTCTGTGCCCTCATATCCAGAGGAGGTCTTGTAGACTCCAGTGAACGGTGTGGATGCTTTGTGGTTGCACTAAATTGTCGTGGATGGAGCAATGAAAGTCTTAGAGTGTTATTATTATGCATCCTCTTATTTAAATCCATTGCTGATGTCATCAGTAAGTGGTATGGTGCCATTAGTTGTTGTTACCGGTGTATATTCGTATTTAACTGCTGTTAGTTTTAATTCTATTCTTTTAATATTATTTTGATGTTTAGTGAGCTGCTCCCATTAAGTCTGCACTGTATTTTAAACTCCTTTATTTTAATATATTAACGGAGATTAACTTTATTTATTAACTCTATTAACAGTGCGTTTTGACTAAGTTTATGGTCAAGTTTCCACATCTTGTTTGACGATGGGAATAAAAATATTCGAGTTTCAGCACGTTCAACACAAAGTTTTGCAAAGTTTAACGCTGGAAGACTAATTAGCAGCACCATGGTTGTGTTTGAGTCTATCAGTGAGTTGTGGAAGGGAATGCGAACTGGACTGACTTTGTGGAAAGGCTGGAACACTTTTTCTTGGCAAATGGAATCACAAATGAGGCTAAACAGTGCTCAATTATCCTGCCTGTGTGTGGAGAAAATGAGAAATTTAGCTACACCACAGAAACTGGGAGGGGGGGGGGGAATTTAATTTGCGGATTTAGTTACACTTCTTTAGAATCACCACAATCCTGAGCCCTCAGTAATTGCATGACATTTCAAATTCTATCGTTATTTTCGGAAGATGGGCCAGTCTGCAGCTAACTTTGTTCCTGAATCGCACCAGCTCGCTGAAAATTTAAAGCGTGGGGCAGATTTCGAAGACATGCTTTGGGACAGACTAGTTTGCGGCATTAACGAGGACAGTATTCAGCAGAATTTGCTGGGAGAAGCCACAATTACTTCCAAGAAGACTCTCAAAATTTCTCAGGGCATGGAAATGGCTGTCAAGAATGCAAAAGATATTCATAAGGACAATGGTGGCATGCAGGCAGAGATGCGCTGCACCAAGTAGAAAACGCTGCTGCAAGTAAAAAGGCGTAGACAGTAGAGTTTCCAGTGTGGAGGTTCAAACTATGCAAATTATGGATGCTGTTTGTCACCAGTGCAACAAGAAGGGGCACTTAGCGAAGTAGTGCCAGGATGCAAAGAGAAAGCCAAAGGTTGAGCAGGGAACTTCAAATGCAAGGAAGCCTCAGTCGATGCCCCTTCGCTTGGAAATCTCAGATTAGGCAGAGGAATACTATTACAACATGTTTAATACGAGTGAGGGGTGCGCAGGGCCTATTTATGGTACAAGGTCGATGGACAGAAAACTATGATGGAGGTTGGCTCAGGAGACTCTCATTGGTATTCTGTAAGGAAAATTTGGGGCTCTTAAAAGCAGACACCAGCCCTTACACAGCCAGGAATCAACCTTCAGATGTACACTAGCAAGGCTATATTATTGCTTGGAGTATTAGAGGTGGACATTGCATATAACAGCCAAGCAGCACCAGCACAGCTCCTGGTGGTAAAAGGGTCTAGTCAACTAGGGTGTGACTGGCTCAGGAAAATTCAGTCGAACTGGTGTGAGATAAAACACACAAAAGTGACAAAAGACATCATTCAGAAATGTCCTGAGGTTTTCAGAGGATAAATTGCGGGACACTACAGTTAAATTCTTCATAGATCCTCAGGTTACTCCTCGCTTTTTCAAACTGGGGACCAGGCCTTATGCCACGAAAGGCAAAGTGGAGAAGTTAGAGCGGCTGCAAAGGCTGGGAATCATTGAGCCCTCTCAGTTCCCACGTTGGGCAGCTCCAATTCGTCCTGTTCTGAAAATGGATGGTACTGTGCGCATATGTGGGAATTACAAACTTCATTTATAATAATAATCTCTATTGTCACAAGTAGGTTCACATTAACACTGCAATGAAGTTACTGTGAAAAGTCCCTAGTCGCCGCATTCCAGCGCCTGTTTGGGTACAGAGGGGGAGAATTCAGAATGTCCAATTCACCTAACAGCACGCCTTTCGGGACTTGTGGGAGGAAACCGGAGCACCCGGAGGAAACCCACGCAGACACGGGGAGAACGTGCAGACTCCACACAGACAGTGACCCAAGCTGGGAATCGAACCTGGGACCCTGGCACTGTGGAGCGACAGTGCTAACCACTGTGCGAAGACTGAGGGGGGAGCACCTCAGCAACCGCGATCAAGCTTTAAAAAGGTTTTCAGAGGCGGGACTGCATCTGAAGGGGAGCAAATGCATTTTTTCAGGCACCAAGCCTAGCGTATCTAGGCTACAGAATCACTGCACAAGGCTGATCTCCTATGGAAGGGAAAGTTCAAGCGATTAAGGAAGCTCGGGAGCTCAGGAATGTGGGTGAGCTCAGGTCTTTTGTAGGTTTAATGCAGTATTATGGAAAGTTCTTGCCGGACCTGTTGGCTCCACTGTGCCTGCTTCGGCACAAAGAAACAATTGGAAGTGAGAGTCTGCACAGAAAAAGGGTTTCAAAGCTGTGAAAGCGCTGCTGCAATCGACAAATCTGATGGTCCATTTTGATCCAGGCGGGGAACTTATTCTGTTGTGCGATGCCTCGCCCTACAAACGTGTAGAGCGGTACATAATCATGTAATGGAGCATTTTCAGTGAGTCAGAATGTATTCCTCCCATGGCCTCAGCAGGAATACAGCACTGGGCACTTACATTGTCAGTGTACCGTACAGCATTGTGTATGGAGCAGGGAAGGACATTGTCAGTGTACCGTACAGCATTGTGTACAGGGTAGGGAAGGACAGTGTCAGTGTACCGTACAGCATTGTGTACAGGGTAGGGAAGGACAGTGTCAGTGTATCAGTACAGCATTGTGTACAGGGCAGAGAAGGACAGTGTCAGTGTACCGTACAGCATTGTGTATGGAGCAGGGAAGGACATTGTCAGTGTACCGTACAGCATTGTGTACAGGGCAGAGAAGGACAGTGTCAGTGTACCGTACAGCATTGTGTACAGGGTAGGGAAGGACAGTGTCAGTGTATCAGTACAGCATTGTGTACAGGGCAGGGAAGGACAGTGTCAGTGTACCGTACAGCATTGTGTACAGGGTAGGGAAGGACAGTGTCAGTGTATCAGTACAGCATTGTGTACAGGGCAGGGAAGGACAGTGTCAGTGTATCAGTACAGCATTGTGTACAGGGCAGAGAAGGACAGTGTCAGTGTACCGTACAGCATTGTGTACATGGCAGGGAAGGACATTGTCAGTGTACCAGTACAGCATTGTGTACAGGGCAGGGAAGGACATTGTCAGTGTACCAGTACAGCATTGTGTACAGGGCAGGGAAGGACATTGTCAGTGTATCTGTACAGCATTGTGCACGGAGCCGGGAAGGACAATGTTAACCATTTACTGGATTTGCCAATCCAGGTGTCATATCCTTCCAAGATGATTTTCTTACTGGAGAGACTTGCCCAATCTCCAGTGAGTGCTCAAAAAAATTAAGCAGCGGACGGACAGAGATCCTATTCTGCTACAAGTTAGATTTCAGATGGAAGAATAGCCATCTGTCATGGAAGATGGGTTGAAGCCTTACGTGTGCAGGATGATTGCATACTGTGGGGCTCAAGAGGGGTTGGTCCACCCCCTGGTCTTCATAGAATCCCGACAGTGCAGAAAGAGGCCATTTGGCCCATCAAGTCTGTACTAATCCTCTAGAAGAGACCCACTACCCCTCCCTTTCCACATAACCCCACCTAATCTGCACATCTTTGGACACTAAGGGGCAATTGAGGATGGCCAATCCACTTAAGCTGCACACCTTTGGAGTGTGGGAGGAAACCGGAGCACCCGGAGGAAACCCACGCAACCGCAAAAAGAACGTGCAGACTCCACAGACAGTCACCCAAGGCCAGTATGGAATCCAGGCCCCTGGTGCTGTGAGCCAGCAGTGTGCCACCATGCCACCCTGTGCTACCATGCCACCCTGTGCCACCATGCCACCCTGGCCATTCACAAATAATGCGGAAATCATGAGGCTCATCTCGGTGCCTCTCGAATGAAGAGTTTAGTCAGGTCGTATGTTTGATGGCCTAATATGGACCAGTATTTCGAAAACGAAAAGAAATACATGTTCTCCATGTCAATCCAACCAGAAGATGGCGTCACTAGCACCATTACATCCCTGGGAGTGGCCTGATCTTTTTTGGTCAGAATTCATATGGATTTTGCAGGTCCTTTCGTGGGTTACATGCTGTTAGTAATCATGGGTGCCCATTCTAAGTGGTTAGAAGTATACATCATCAGCGACATTACAGCTCCCAGTACCATAAAGAAGATACTCCAAGTCTTTGCTCCTCGTGGGTTACCGGATTCTCTCGTTTCTGATAAAGGTATAACATTTACGAGTGAGTTTCTCCAATAGTTCATGCAAAGGCATGGAACACTTCATGTTCATGAAGTGCCTTTTCATCCAGCTTCCACTGGTTTGGCTGAGCGAGCTGCTCAGACATTGAAGGAACGATTGAAGAAAATGAAATGAAAATTGCTTATTGTCACGAGCAGGCTTCAATGAAGTTACTGTGAAAAGCCCCTAGTCGCCACATTCCGGCGCCTGTTCGGGGAGGCTGGTACGGGAATTGAACTGTGCTGCTGGCCTGCCTTGGTCTGCTTTCAAAGCCAACGATTTAGCCTAGTGTGCTAAACAGAAGAGGGTGGCAGGTGATACTTTAAGCAGCAGGTTCTCGAGCTTCTCAGTTCAATATCGTATCACACAACAATCACCAGCTGAATTATTGATGGGTAGAAGACCGCAGTCTCACCTGGATCTGCTACATCCTGATGTCAAAGCAAAAGTGGGAAGGAGACAAGAAAAGCAGAAGGAGAGACATGATTCTCATGCTAAGGAGAGAGGTTTTAACCCGAATGATAGTTTTTATATCAGGAATTTTGGCAGTAACCAGCGTTGGCTACCTGGAGTTATTCTTAACCAAAGTGGTGCAGAATCTTTGGTCGTGAAATTGAACTATGGAAGAGTTGTTCGCAGACACGAGGATCATATTCATCTCCATCAATACTCAGACAGCAAATGTTTCAGATAACACAACAGAAGGAAATTCAGCTTTGGAAATTCAATAAGAAGTTGTTCCTGTTGCACCAGGACTTCCAGTGGACTGTACTTCAGGAGAGAGACACGCATGGACGGATACTCAAGCCACTCATGTGCCTGAAGTCACCAGAGTTGACGGATTCACCAGAGGTACTGTGAAGATCACAGTGTAGACGAAAAAGCGTGTAATTAAGGCATTAGTTTCATTGTATTTCTGTGTTTCAAGGGGATTAAAATTTAAGGGGGGTGGGAGGGAGGGAGAACTGTTATAGAGTGTTATTATCATGCATCTTATTTAAATCAATTGCTGATTTCATCAGTAAGTGCTGTGATGTCACTAGTGGTTGTCACCTGTGTACATTCATACTAATTGCTGTCAGTTCTAATTCTATTCTGTTACTGTTATTTCAATGTTTAGTTAACGGCTCCCGTTTTTGAGTCCATGCTGTATTTTAAACTTTGTTATTATTATATGGGCAGCACGGTAGCATTGTGGATAGCACAATTGCTTCACAGCTCCAGGGTCCCAGGTTCGATTCCCAGCTTGGGTCACTGTCTGTGCGGAGTCTGCATGTTCTCCCCGTGTGTGCGTGGGTTTCCTCCGGGTGCTCTGGTTTCCTCCCACAGTCCAAAGATGTGCAGGTTAGGTGGATTGGCCATGCTAAATTGCCCTTAGTGTCCAAAATTGTGCTTATTGTTGGGTGGGGTTACTGGGTTATGATCATAGAATTTACAGTGCAGAAGGAGGCCATTCGGCCCATCGAGTCTGCACCAGCTCTTGGACAGAGCACCCTACGCAAGCCCACACCCCCACCCTATCCCCATAGCCCAGCAACCCCACCCAACACTAAGGGCAATTTTGGACACTAAGGGCAATGTATCATGGCCAATCCACCTAACCTGCACATCTTTGGACTGTGGGAGGAAACCGGAGCACCCGGAGGAAATCCACGCACACACGGGGAGAACATGCAGGCTCCGCACATAGTGACCCAAGACGGGAATCGAACCTGGGACTCTGGAGCTGTGAAGCAATTGTGCTAACCACTATGCTACCGTGCTGCCCAATAATAATTGCGTATTGTCACAAGTAGGCTTCAATGAAGTTACTGTGAAAAGCCCCTAGTCGCCACATTCCGGCGCCTGTTCGGGGAGGCTGGTACGGGAATTGAACCCGTGCTGCTGGCATTGTTCTGCATTACAAGCCAGCTGTTTAGCCCAGTGTGCTAAACAAGCCTCTATAAAGCCTCTATGGGGATAGGGTCGAGGTGTGGACCTTGGGTAGGGTGCTCTTTCCAAGAGCTGGTGCAGACTCGATGGGCCGAATGACCTCCTTCTGCACTGTAAATTCTATGATCTATTATCTATATATTAAAGAAGGTTAACATCACTTATGAACAGCTTGTTTCGGCAACCTTTTTGTGGTCAAGTTTCCACAGCAAGTAACATAACCTTATACTTACTTCGAGAACCTGATTTGTTCCGTATCTAGGTCCCTAAACTATTAATGGCGTCAGGGTGGAGCAACAGCCCCAGGGTATGGGGAGGGGGAATCAGCATTGTCCACATTAAAACAGGCAGGGATAGCTAAGAGAGAAACATTGGCCACACACTGGGAAAACCCGCGATCTTCTTTGATCATATTAAGAAGTCTTACACCAGGTTAACGTCCAACAGGTTTGTTTGGAATCACTAGCTTTCGGAGTGTAGCTCCTACATCAGGTGACTAATGCAATGGTTTTTTTTTAAACATTCATCTAACCAGGCAGTTGAAATCTCATCTCTGACATTGCAAGACCCTACCACACTGCACTGGGACCTCAGGTCTAGATTATATACTTGGGTGCTGGATGTGAAGCTTGGCGTCAAGGTAGCACAGTGGTTAGTACTGTTGCTTCACAGCGCCTGGGTCCCATGTTCGATTCCGGAGTCTGCATGTTCTCCCTGTGCCTGCGTGGGTTTCCTCCGGGCGCTCCGGTTTCCTCCCACAAGTCCCGAAAGACGTACTGTTAGGTGAATTGGACATTGGTACCCGAACAGGCGCCGGAATGTGGCGACCAGGGGATTTTCACAGTATCTGCATTGCAGTGTTAACGTAAGCCTACTTGTGACACTAATAAAGATGATTATTATTATTGGTCCCTTAGCCTCCTGACCTAGGAGCAAGAATGCTAGCACCCAAGTCAAACTGTTACATATTGGGCCATATTCAGGAGGCGAGGTAACAGAACCTTCACTTGCTACACTCAAAACTGCTAGGTGGCACAGATGGAGGCTCTAATCTGGAAGCCAGCCACCACATGGCGAGTTTGTGCCTTTTTAAATTACCTCGCATGTTTCGAACAGATGAACGCTCAAGATGAAGAATATTAAAATGACTTTCCCCAGGATATTTCCTCATTTGCAGTTAGTGCTTCATTAAAAGAATATTAATCTTTACTTGTTTAGTCAGACCTCATAAACCTAGAGGCACGGGTTTCAAACTTAAGCACATTAGAAACTGGATACAAGGTTTGATAAAATACTTGAATCATGTATTTAGCTCATTGCATTAAAAGTGCAACTTATTTTGTTTACAGTCAAATATTAGCAGGAGATGAAATTGCAAAGCATATGCTGCACAAATGCTGCCTGATCAGCTGATCCAATGTCCCTGCAGCATTGCGTATCTCACACATCATAGGATGCTGATGCACCAGTGTGTATCTCAGTGTAGGACGCTGATGCATCAATGCATATCTCAGTGTAGGACGCTGATGCATCAATGCATATCTCAGTGTAGGACGCTGATGCATCAGTGCATATTTCACTGTAGGGCTCTGATGCATCAGTGCATATTTCAGTCGGACTCTGAAGCATCAGTGCATATCTCAGTGTAGGACGGTGATGCATCAGTGCATTTTTCACACAGTGTATATGCATATCTCAGTGTAGGACGGTGATGCATCAGTGCATTTTTCACACAGTGTATATGCATATCTCAGTGTAGGACATTGATGCATCAGTGTATATTTCACACAGTGTATATGCATATCTCAGTGTAGGACGTTGATGCATCAGTGTATATTTCACACAGTGTAGGATGCTGATGCATCAGTGCATATTTCACACAGTATATGCATATGCATATCTCAGTGTAGGACGGTGATGCATCAGTGCATTTTTCACAGTGTAGGATGCTGATGCATCAGTGTATATTTCACACAGTGTAGGATGCTGATGCATCAGTGCATATTTCACACAGTGTAGGATGCTGATGCATCAGTGCATATCTCACACAGTGTAGGATGCTGATGATTCAGTGCATATCTCAGTGTAGGATGCTGATGCATCAGTGCATATCTCACACAGTGTAGGATGCTGATGCATCAGTGCATATCTCAGTGTAGGATGCTGATGCATCAGTGCATATTTCACACAGTGTAGGACGTTGATGCATCAGTACATATCTCACACAGTGTAGGAATTTGATGCATCAGTGCATATCTCACACAGTGTAGGATGCTGATGCATCAGTGCATATCTCACAGTGTAGGATTAAGAACATATACATAGAACAGTACAGCACAGAACAGGCCCTTCAGCCCTCAATGTTGTGCCGAGCCATGATCACCCTACTCAAACCCACGTATCCACCCTACACCCTATACCCGTAACCCAACAACCCCCCCCTAACCTTACATTTATTAGGACACTGCGGGCAATTTAGCATGGCCAATCCACCTAACCCGCACATCTTTGGACTCTGGGAGGAAACCGGAGCACCCGGAGGAAACCCACGCACACAGGGGGAGGACGTGCAGACTCCACACAGACAGTGACCCAGCCGGGAATCAAACCTGAGACCCTGGAGCTGTGAAGCATTTATGCTAACCACCATGCTACCCTGCTGCCCCTTCTGATTCTGATGCATCAGTGCATATCTCTCACAGTGTAGGATGCTGAAGCATCAGTGCATATCTCAGTGTAGGATTCTGATGCATCAGTGCATATTTCACACAGTGTATATGCATATCTCAGTGTAGGATATTGATGCATCAGTGCATTCTTCACACAGTGTAGGATGCTGATGCATCAGTGCATATCTGTGTAGGACGTTGATGCATCAGTGCATATCTCAGTGTAGGATGCTGATGCATCAGTGCATATCTCTCACAGTGTAGGATGCTGATGCATCAGTGCATATCTCAGTGTAGGATGCTGATGCGTCAGTGCATATCTCTCACAGTGTAGGATGCTGATACATCAGTGCATATCTCAGTGTAGGATGCTGATGCATCAGTGCATATCTCACACAGTGTAGGATGCTGATGCATCAGTGCATATCTCAGTGTAGGATGCTGATGCATCAGTGCATATTTCACACAGTGTATATGCATATGCAAATCTCAGTGTAGGATATTGATGCATCAGTGCATTCTTCACACAGTGTAGGATGCTGATGCATCAGTGCATATCTCAGTGCAGGGTGCTGATGCATCAGTGCATATTTCACACAGTGTATATGCATATCTCAGTGTAGGATATTGATGCATCAGTGCATATCTCACACAGTGTAGGATGCTGATGCATCAGTGATTTTTCACAGTGTAGAATGCTGATGCATCTGCATATCTCACAGTGTTGGATGCTGATGCATCTGTGCATATCTCAGTGTAGGATGCTGATGCATCAGTGCATATCTCACACAGTGTAGGATGCTGATGCATCAGTGCATATCTCACACAGCATCGTACACTACACTGAGATATGCACTAGGACGTTGATGCATCTGTGCATATCTGACACAGTGTTGGATGCCGATGCATCAGTGCATATCTCACACAGTGTAAGACTACTCCAGCACTGTGCGAACATTGTGCTTTGGAGGGGCCATCTTTTGGAGGGGGGTGTTAAACCAAGGCTGCGTCTGCTCTCTCACATGGATGTCAAAAGAACCCATGGTGCTATTTCAAAGAGGTATCTCCTTTATAAATCCCTCAACCAACATCACTAAAAAAAATCAGAACATCTGGTCACTATCACATGACTGTTTTTGGGAACGAACCTATTTGTAAATTGTCTGATTGCAACAGCGGCTGTATTTTGTCGGTCTTTCATTCGCTGGCACACAGGGGCTTTTGGAGGTTGTAAAAAGGCCATTATATAAGTATTTTTTCTTATCCCCTCTTCCTTTTGCCACCAGCAATGGAGAATGCTAGCAATGCACAGAACCAGGCTCCTCTAATGGCTCAGTATGTTTCGGCAGGGAAGACATCATGGGGGTAAAAAGCCAGGTGGGTGTATCCCTGGTTTCGAATTACTCGCAGGATGTCTTCACCAAGTCGCGCTCTCTCTCATTTGGGGTCCAGATCTTTGCACGGCCCTTTCTCTTTCTTTTTGGTTTGTGTACTTGTACCTCGGGTCACTTTTGCCCCCCAACTCTTCTTTAATCCACCTTGTGACTCAACAGAAAGGTCCATTCCGCCCTCCCACAGACAGACAGAACACTCACGTTATCCTTGTTCCATCGAAGCTGCTTCAGCTCTTTGGTCTTTCTATTTAATTCTGCTTCAAGGCTATGCACTTTGCTCTGAAGTGCACGTTCTTGAGCTACTGCCTGGTCCTTCACCTCAGTGACCTGTGAATGCAATGGGAACAGGTTTAAAGAGTGACAACGCACGATGGCATAATCACAATCGGTGTGTCTTTGGAATGACAGTCACGTGGATGAAGACATGCCCTGAGGGGGGGGATTCAATGAAATTAATATTCTTCAAAGATAAATTATTTGCTTTGTTGATTATCCACCAGATTTTTGCAGCCATATTCTGTGAAACGTTGCCTCATTGCACAGGTGATGCACTCCCCCTCTTAGCATAAATCAACTTGACCTGCAGAAAGTTAGGGCACATTTGTTGTCGTAACTTTAAATTTATGAACTCTCATCATGAATCCCTGGAGGAAACATTCGTTTTGTATGAAACACTTCATACTTTCAGAAAGCTCTGTAAAAATTCCCTCTTAGCTTCCAATGGAAATAGTCCCAAAGCTCAAATCTCTCTATCTTACTAATTTAGACATTTCCACACTGTATGCTCCCCATTGCAACAATGTCCTTTCTACAATGGTGCACCCAAAACTGCAAACAGTACCCTACCTGTGACCGATCCATTCTTTTTATTTCTCTATAGAAGTTACCATTTTAATGTCTGTTTACTGCAGATAAACTCCAAATTCTGGTTTTCTTGATTGACACGTGCAATTTCACAGAATAACAAGGAATCCCCTTGGGTCCTTCAGCAGCATTCCTGAGGACGATCCTATTTACGTTTGGGAGTTCAGGTCCCACTACAAAAGATATGAACACAAAATTCATCCTAACACTTCGGTGAAGAAGCAGGGGACTGCCTCACCGTCAGAGGCGTCATCTTTCCGACGAGACAGCTGGACAAAACACCTTCAGCTAAACTGAACCAGAGAGTTCTCCCGTGTCTCAGCCAATATTCCCTTATCCAACATCTCTTTAAAAAAAAGACGCTATCCATTCACTATCATATCACTTTGTTTGTAGGACCTTAGTATCCAGAAAATGACTAGACTTCAAAAAGTACTTCTCTTTCAGTGTCTGTAGGGTGCTTTAGATATCCTGAGGTACTGAATGCCGCTATATTAAGTCTTAATTGTAAAGGTTGCGCTTTAAAACTACGAATATGTTATCTTATAGCCTTAAAACAGTGTTTTTCAAACTTTTTGTCTCTGGACCCACTTTTGCCAACCGGCCGATCTTATGGACCCATGCTGGCTGACCCATGCCGGCCAACCTTCGCGATCCATGCCATATTTGATTATCTTTAATGCAAAAGGAGAACCTGCTTGGTCCTCACGCTCTCACTCTAATCAGGTTTACAGGAGGAGAGGGAAATGCGCATATCAGGTACAGCGTCAGTGCTGACTTCAACTTTGTGAGGATGTAAGATCCATCCTCCAACATGTAGGTCGTTGTGAAGGGCACTAGCAACAAGATGCTTGTTTTACTCAGCACTGGATACTCCTGGAAAATGCTCCTCCAGAATGCTGACTTCCTGAAGGACTTTTGGTGTGCTTTTAATATGCGATCACAGATCAGGTATAGCAGTGTAATCTCTTCATTTGGAGTCAGCTGCAATTTTTTAAAGTACCCAATTCATTTTTTCCAAATAAGGGGCAATTTAGCTCGGCCAATCCACCTACCCTGCACATCTTTGGGTTGGGGGGTGAAACCCACGCAAACACAGGGAGAATGTGCAAACTCCACTCGGACAGTGACCCTAGGCCGGGACCGAACCTGGGACCTCGGTGCAGTGAGGCAGCAGTGCTAACCACTGCACTACCATGCTGCCTTCGGAGTCAGCTGCAATTTAATAACTGACTCTGGGGTCCCAAACACAAAAGGAATTTTTCACTCACCACCTCTCTTTCAAAATCAGAAACTTCACCTCATATTTGTCAGTATGTCCCTCCATACAACACACATGGGTTTTGCATCCTTATTTGCACTGACACAATTGACAAAACCATTCCTCAAAGAAATGGTCTTTATATTGCTTTGTTCTCGAGTCAAGTTTCTTCTCTGCAGTCTGTTAACCAGAGGCCCTGGAGCTCTGTACAGAGTGAATACTAGCTCTGCTCTGTCCTGCAGTGGATTCACCTGAGCAGCTCTCCCCAGCAGATTCAGATGTGAATCCTGGTCAGTAGGTACACTTGGCGGGATTCTCTTATCCTGAGGCTAAGTGTTGACGCCGCTGGAAGCGCTGTTGCATCTCTCGACGGTGTCAACACGGCCCCAGGATCAGCAATTCTGGCCCCTACAGGGTGCTGGGGCGGTTCACGCTGCTCCAGCTGTTGATCCGGCCGTGGAATGGGCGTCGCGGGATCCGTGCATTTGCAGTGAGTCTGGCTCGAACCCAGGCATGCACAGTCCCACCATCGTGATTTCCGCGCATGCGCGGTGTCTCCCTCGTCCGCGCCGCCTCCGACACAACATGGCGCAGGAGTACAGGCGCCGGCGCGGAAGAAAGGAGGCCGGGAGACAGAGAGGCCGGCCTGCATCTACCCTGTCTAGTCCTGTTAGAATTTTATAAGTCTCTGAGATCCCCCCTCATTCTTCTGAACTCCAGCGAGAGCAATCCCAATTTAGTCAATCTCTCCTCATATGACAGTCCCGCCATCCCTGGAATCAGTCTGGTAAACCTTCGCTGCACACCCTCGAGAGCAAGAACATACTTTCTCAGAGAAGGAGACCAAAACTGGACACAATACTCCAAGTGTGGCCTCACCAATGTGCTGTGTAATTGCAGCAACACATCCCTGTTTCTATACTCGAAACCTCTCGCAATGAAGGCCAACATACCATCAGCTTTCTTTACCACCTGCTGCACCTGCATGGTTACCTTCAGTTAATGGTGCACAAGGACACCCAGGTCCCGCTGCACACTCCCCTCTCCCAATTTACAACCATTCAGCTAGTAATCTGCCTTCCTGTTTTTGCTTCCAAAGTGAATAACCTCACACTTATCCAAATTATACTGCATCTGTCATTGATTTGCCCACTGGCCCAACCTGTCCAGACCTTGTTGTTGATCCCTACATCCTCATCACAATTCACCCTCCCACCTAATTTGGTATCATCTGCAAAGTTTGAGATGTTACATGTTGTTCCGTCATCCAAATCATTAATATATATTGTGAATAGCTGGGGTCCCAGCACCGATCCCTGAGGTACCCCACTGGTTACTGTCTGCCAATTTGAAAAGGACCCATTGATCCCTACTCTTTGTTTCCTCTCTGCCAACCAGTTTTCTATCCACCTCAATACATTTCCCCCAATCCCATGCACTTTAAATTTGTACAATAATCTCTTTTGCAGGACTTTGTCAAACGCCTTCTGAAAGTCCAAATATACCACATCGACTGGCTCTCCCTTGTTGAGTGTACTGGTCACCTCTTCAAATAATTCCAATAGATTTGTCAAGCATGATTTTCCCTTCATAAATCCATGCTGACTCTGACTGATCCTGCCACTGCTTTCTAAATGCTCCGCTATAAAGTCCTTGATAATAGAGTCAAGCATTTTCCCCACTACGGATGTTAGGCTTACTGGTCTATAATTCCCTGCTTTCTCTCTCCCTCCCTTTTCAATGTCGGAGTGACGTGAGCTACCCTCCAATCTTCAGGGACAGTTCCAGAGTCGATAGAATCCTGGAAGGTGACCACCAATGCATCCACTATTTCCAGAGCCACCTCCTTAAGCACTCTGGGACACAGATCCTCAGGCTCTGGGGATTTATCCGCCTTCAATCCCATCAGTTTTCCCAGCACCTTTTCTCTACTAATGTTGATCTCCCTCAGTTCTTCCCTCTCACTAAACCTTTCATTCTCCAACATTTCTGGGATCTGATTTGAGTCCAAATTTGTGAATTCAGAACCAAAGCGTGTATTCAATTGCTCAGCCATTTTTTTGTTCCTTATTATGTATTCCCCTGTTTCTGTCTGTAGGGGGCCTATATTTGTCTTTACCAATCTCATTCTCTTCACATATCTGTAGAAACTCTTGAATGAAATGAAAATCGCTTATTGTCACCAGTCGGCTTCAATGAAGTTACTGTGAAAAGCCTCTAGTCGCCACATTCTGGCGCCTCTTCGGGGAGGCTGGTACGGGAATTGAACCGTGCTGGTGGCCTGCTTTGGTCAGCTTTAAAAGCCAGCGATTTAGCCCAGTGTGCTGAACCAGCCCCATGTGTGCTAAACCAGCCCCTAAGTGTCAGTCTTTATGTTCCCTGCAAGCTCCCTTTCGTACTGCACTTTCCCCTTCTTAATCAATCCCTTTGTCCTTCTTTCCTGAATTCTAAACTGCTCCCAATCCTCAGACCTATTATTTTTCTTGGCCAATCTGTATGCTTCTTCCTTGTATTGGATACTATTTCTAATTTCCTTTGTAAGCCATGGCTTGGCCGTCTTACCCCCTTTGCTTTTGTGCCAGACAGGAATGAACAGTTGCTGTAGTTCCTCCATGCGTTCCTTGAATGTTTGCCATTATCTACCCACTGTCATCCCTTTAATCAGGTGGGGGTGGGAAAGCGGTGGGGCACCCATCCTGCACCCGCCCTCCCGATCAAATCACCCCCCTCCTAACCCCAACCCCCTCCTGCCTTCAAACCTTCCACTGGGGGTCAGCATTAGATTCCGCCTACAAATTTGCCTCCACTTTTTATGATCTCAATATTAAGTACAAATGGAAAGCATAAGGTGTTAGTGAGGCCACACCTGGAGTATTGTGTTCAGTTTTGGTCTCCTTACCTGACAAAGGACGTACTGGCGCTGGAGGGTGTGCAGAGGAGATTCACGAGGTTAATCCCAGAGCTGAAGGGGTTGGATTACGAGGAGAGGTTGAGTAGACTGGGACTGTACTCGTTGGAATTTAGAAGGATGTGGGGGGGGATCTTACAGAAACATATAAAATTATGAAGGGAATAGATAGGATAGATGCGGGCAGGCTGTTTCCACTGGCGGGTGAAAGCAGAACTAGGGGGCATAGCCTCAAAATAAGGGGAAGTAGATTTAGGACTGAGTTTAGGAGGAACGTTTTCACCCAAAGGGTTGTGAATCTATGGAATTCCCTGCCCTGTGAAGCAGTTGAGGCTCCTTCATTAAATGTATTCAAGATAAAGATAGATAGGTTTTTGAAGAATAAAGGAATAAGGGGTTATGGTGTTCGGGTGGGAAAGTGGAGCGGATTCCACAAAAGATCAGCCATGATGTCATTGAATGGCGGAGCAGGCTCGAGGGGCCAGAGCTCCTGCTCCTAGTTCTTATGTTCTTATAATAGATAAGAAAAATCTCTGGTGAGTTTGGATGCAGAACGCTATCTTTTGATTAATTTAAGAATAAAAACCTCTACAAGCAATTCTCTTGATTGAGAAGAACCTTCACGGGATAAACAAACGATTAATCTGACACCAAGACAAATATAATCTGCTCTCTGGGTTGGTTCCAGGCCGTGCTGCTCCAAGAAACTATCAAGAACGTGTTCTACGAACTCCTCAGCCATACTGCCAATCTGAGTTTTCCATTTTATATGTCGATTAAAATCACCCATGACTACTGTGAAAATTGTAAAAATTTAGTATTCCACAAAGTCAAAGTCAACTAGAAATCGTATAAAGGGGGCAAATTTCCCAGGGAAAACACCACCAGTAAAAATGTGATGTTTTTAGCATCCCTGGTGGTCATACTGCATAAGGTAAGTCAACATCAATTAAACAGAGCACTGGACCATATTGCCACAGATGGATGGTTGAGCAGAAATTGGCAGATATATTTAACGTGGAATTGCACAGAATCTTCATGCAAAGGCGAACATGCAGTTCAATATGACAACCCTGTCACACTGAAGACTTGAATAACCGCCAACGCACCTCCATTCCAGGACCTCTGGTGGTGAAGGTTATCGAGTGTCATAGCACTCACAATTCTTCCTGTGATCATCTTGAAGAAAGATTTATTTGTTATGCGTAACACGTACACCCACACGCTGGCTGATACTTTCAATAGGGGCGGCAGCCATATTGGCAAGAGCTGGATTGGTCAACTAACGTGCCAATGAATGCAATAACATTAAGCCACACAAGAAGATAGAAGGACAGGTGATCACAAACTTAATTAGAAAGAGGTAAATTTTAAATAGCACGTTGAAGGAGGAGAGAGAGGTAAAGAAGTTTTGTAGATTTAAGAAGGGAAGACGGGAATGCAGATATTAGGGCGACAAAATAGTGGGATGCACAAGAGACAAGAATGGGACAAGCACACACTGATTTGTAGATCCAAATGGCTTTCACCTTGTTCAATTGTAAGGCCATTGTCTGAACTCAATAAAAAGCAATGAAAAACTAAAATGGGAAGGATTTCCCCCCCCCCCCGCCCCTCTGCTTTTGGGGGCGGGTTTGGAGTAGGGGAAGGGGTGGAGAATCGAGCGGGACTCCCAATGTGTTTTTTACGCCGATGGTATTTCCCTGCTTGGGTGTCCCCACGCCGCGCCAATGGCTCCATGTCTGGAGTGGTGGGGTTCCATGTGGTGTTTGGGTTATTTATTTTTTACATTGCCGCCCCAATCTTTCAAAAGTTGCTGGCAGGGCGAGCTCTCCAGCCGGACGTAGTCGTGCAGCGCAGAACAGGCCCTTCGGCCCATCGAGTCTACACCGACAATAACTACCCGTAATCTCGCACTAATCCCACTTATCAGATCAAAAGGTTTGGTCTGCTCCATGAAAGTGGAAAAAAAAGACCTGTACCCAAAAAGCACCTTTCGCAACCACCAGACCACTTCACAGCCAATGTAGTGCTTTGCAAAGTGTATGCACAGATGTACTATAGAAAATGCGGCAGTCAATTTATGTACAGCAAGCTCCCACACACAATAATCTGATCAGATAACCCGCTCTTGTGATTGTTGACTGAGGGATAGATATTGGCCAGGTCACCAGGGATGACCCACCTGCTCTTCTTTGAAATATTGCCAGGGGATCTTTCACGGACACACGAGCAGCGGGGTTCAAACTTCTCATTCAGGAGCTGGTACCTGCAACAGAGCGGTGCTCCCTCAGCCCTGCGCTAGACTGGCAGTTTTGAATTATGCGCTGTAGCGGAGTGGGACCTGAAGCCGGAACCTTGTGACACAGGGGCAAGGGTGCCAATGGCGGAACCACAGCTGGCACCATGCAGCACCTGGGCCTGCTTACCGAAAACGGTACATAGCTGTTCTCGATGAGGAAAACTGCAAGCTGGTGGAGAAATCATTTTGCAGGACAGTGACGACTTCATACCTTTTCACGAACGTCGCGCAACACAGCTTCCAGCTGCCGAGCCAATCCTGCAGATTCCCTCGACCTCTCGTCTAGCTGATGTCTGCTGTGCAGGAGAGCTCCTTCTTGTTTTGCCACGGTCTCGGTCAGCTCCTGGTTTTGCAAATCCACCTCCTTTAGTTTCCTTAAATTAATGATAAATGAAATTCTAAAGTAAATTCAAACACGAGGCCACTTTTCACAGAAAGCATTAGAAACTCCACCCCGAGGAAAGCTCATTATTAATAATCCGGTCTCTCAGGGAATCACGGGGATGTGGGGAGCAGGCGGGAAAACGGAATTGAAGATCAGCCATGGTGGTATTGATTGCGGATCAGTATCAATGGGTCGTACCGTCTGCCCCTGCCCCTAACTCGTGTTCTTGAAACAACATTTATTTAGTTTTCTGAGCAGGCTGCCTGTTTCTTTTATGGATCAGGTTTGAATCTAACCTAGACTGATGGAATGAAATCACTCTGCAAAGGGTCCGATACAAAATGTATGTCGCAGCTGCGACGGAGAGACAAGTAGATGCTGAGGAACATTTTCCAGGTGTGGACTGGGAGGTGGATCAGTCTTTGCAGCCTCACTGTCATTTTGCCAATGGCGGAGTGGCCCCCAATACATCAAAATGGCCACCAACTCAATGAAGGTGATCTTCCTGCTGCCCCCTGGGAGGCCATTAGAGCGATAGGCTCCATGGGGCAGCACAGTAGCACAAGTGGTTAGCACTGTGGCTTCACAGCGTCAGGGTCCCAGGTTCGATTCCCCGCTGGGTCACTGTCTGTGCGGAGTCTGCACGTTCTCTTCGTGTCTGCGTGGGTTTCCTCCGGGTGCTCCGGTTTCCTCCCACAGTCCAAAGACTGCAGGTTAGATGGATTGGCAATTATGAATTGCCCCTAAGAGTCCAAAAGGGGTAGGAGGGGTTATTGGGTTACGGGGATAGGGTGGAAGTGAGGGCTCAAGTGGGTTGGTGCAGACTCGATGGACTGAATGGCCTCCTTCAGCACTGTATGTTCTATGTCGCATAGAGCAGGCTGAATTAATGAAAAACTGGGTTTGTACTCCATCCCGGTTCACCCAACCATCAGTTGTTCGATGGCTGAAGCGCAGTCCAGAGAGAGCGCCTCCATTTTGTGGTGGCTTCACGATCTCCAGAGATGACCTCTACCTCAATCACCAGCATTAAGGGCCCGCCCACTGTCCTTAATAGGACACCGAGCTCAGAGGTGATCAATTAGGAGGCGCCCTCCAGGTAGACCGCTATGCCAATCTCGCTGCCGGAGGGAGCAGGTTTGGGTGCCCCATTTGGCCCTGATGTTGAGGCCCCAAAGCAAATGGCAGCTCAAGGAGTCAGTGCTTTAAGGAGATCAAAGTGGAGGATAGAAAAAGGAGGGGGTCAATGAGATCCAGTCTGAAACCCCTTGCATCCAGACTTTGGCAAGTCTCAAATCTAGATTCAGAAATACATGTGAATTAATGAGTATTTTGGCCACATAGGAGAAAACGACAAGATGGTGTAATAAAGATGTTTTAAATTCAGCCCAATAGTCCTTGTGTGATTTGACAATGCGATAATTAAGGCAACTGCTTTAGAATTATGCGTTGGTATTTGCTAATGAATATAACATAATGAGTTTCTAACTGATGGTACCTAATGGGTGCCCAGAACCTCTTCATTCACTCCCTCTCAACCGATTTAAATGGATAACGAGAGAGATTCTGGCAACAGCTGTTTCGTCATCCCTCCCAATGAGAGGTGAATGAGAGATGGGATAATCTGTGAAGAAAGGAATATGAGGAACATTACACGGATTCATTCGCATTGCAGTCTGTAATAGCTGCAGCTTGGGTTCCAGTCAGAATCATCCATATGTTGTCTAGCCCCTGCTTATCTGGAACGTTCTAATGAGTCATGCGCAAGAGGGGGCTGTGTGCAGGCCTGGATACTGAGAGAAGGTTAGGCCTCTGGCAACATATTAGTAATGTGGATGTTTAGATGAATGAAAAATGAAAATCCCTTATTGTCATGAGTAGGCTTCAATGAAGTTACTGTGAAAAGCCCCTAGTCGCCACATTCCGGCGCCTGTCCGGGGAAGCTGGTACGGGAATCGAACCGTGCTGCTGGCCTGCTTGGTCTGCTTTAAAAGCCAGCGATTTAGCTCAGTGAGCTAAACAAGATGTCGGGGAGGACACAATCCCCACATTTAAACTGACATTCAGTGAGTTTTATTCAGTGCCCCACACCGATCAGGGTCCCCTCGAACCTGGTAAACCAGATTTCACAGCGCACTGGATTTAAACTGCATAGGTACTGATTTAAAGAGTGAGGCTGTACCCTCCCCACCCCCAACCAGGGGAATTGATTGGATCATACAATCAGACAGCACATCAGGCCACTCGGCCTGTCATGCCTGTGCTATCTCTCAAACAATAGTTGCGATAAGCCTTACGTCTCTGCATTTTCTGCATAATCCTGCTCACCTCCCTTTTGAAATTGTTCATGGAATCAGTATTCGCTACCTTTTCAGATGGAGTGCTTCAGATACATACAATTGAGTGAAAAAAATTCTCCTCATCCCTCCCCCAGGTCTTTTCCCAATGAAGTTGAACCCATGACTTCTAACTACTGAAGAGAGAATGGGCGGAATTCTCCGCTCCCGGGAGAAATCGGGAGGGCCGTCGTGAACTCGGCCGAGTTTCACGACGGCCTCGGAGGCCGCTCCTCGACCCTATTCTCCCCTCCCGGCGGGGCTAGGAGCGGCGCTCCGTAAATCTCGGCCGCGTGGGCGTCGCACCGAGAATGACGCGGCCGGCGCGCCTAGTGACGACAGCCGTGCATGCGCAGGTTGGCCGGTTCCAACCCGCGCATGCGCGGCTGACGTCATGACGCTGATGGCACGAACCCGCGCATGCGCGGTGGCCGTCTTTCCCCTCAGCCGCCCCGCAAGACGTGGCGGCTTGATCTTGCGGGGCGGCGGAGGGGAAATAGTGCGTCCGATTTGGACGCCGGCCCGACGATCGGTGGGCACCGATCGCAGGCCTGTCCCCTCCCGAGCACAGTCGTGGTGCTCTTTCCTTTCTAGGCCACCTACAAGCCCCAAACGGGCTTCCCGTTCCTGTTTCACGACGGCAGCGACCAGGTGTGTTTGCCGCCGTCGTGAAACGGCCGCGAACGGCAGGCCGCTTGGCTCGTTGGGGTCGGAGAATCGCCGTTCGCCGTCAGAAATGGCGAACGCCGATTCTTCCGAACCGGGGGTGGGGGGGGGAGAATCGCGGGGGGCGCGAGGGGGTGTGTGAATTTTGTCGGGGGGGGGGGCCTCCCGCGATTCTCCCACGCTGCGTGGGGAGCGGAGAATCGCGCCCCATATATTTCCCTAACTACTCTATCATAACCCCATATTCTCGTGAAAACACTATTAGGTCATATTTTAACCATCTCTGAATCATAGAAGTGAACCCCTACAGTGCCGAAGGAGGAATTCAGCCCAGCGAGTCTGCACTGACCCTTTGAAAGAGGAGCTCGCCTAGGCCCACTCCCCCGTCCTATTCCTGTAACCCCCGCCCCATCTCTGATCCAAGGAGAATAGTTTCCAATCTCTCCTCATAACTGAACTCCCCTATTCTTGGTAAGTTCCTGGCAAACCTTGTCTGTTCTCTTTCTAAAGTCTTTCACGAAGTGTGGTTCCTAGAACTGCCCACAGTACACCAGCTGAGGCCCAACCAGTGACTAATAAAATTCCACCAGGGTAGTTTTGGTTTTACATTCTATTTTTCTATTTACAAACCAATATGCTTTTGAACCATCTTATCAACTTGCCTTGCCACCTTTAAGGATTAGTACATATATGGACACCAAGGTCTCCTTGCTTATTTACACGTGACAAAAATCGTGCCATTTATAGTATACTGCCTTGACAAAGTCCATCACTTCACACTTCTACGCACTGAACTTCATCTGACGAGCTTCCACCCATTTCACCAAACTGAAGCTGAAATTTCCCTCTACCCTGGGAAAAAGTCCCTGACTATCTACTCTGTCTATGCCCCTCATAATTTTGTAGACCTCTATCAGGTCGCCCCTCAACCTCCTTCGTTCCAGTGAGAACAAACCAAGTTTATTCAACCTCTCCTCATAGCTAATGCCCTCCATACCAGGCAACATCCTGGTAAATCTCTTCTGCACCCTCTCTAAAGCCTCCACATCCTTCTGGTAGTGTGGCGACCAGAATTGAACACTATACTCCAAGTGTGGTCTAACTAAGGTTCTATACAGCTGCAACATGACTTGCCAATTCTTATACTCAATGCCCTGGCCAATGAAGGCAAGCATGCTGTATGCCTTCTTGACTACCTTCTCCACCTGTGTTGCCCCTTTCAGTGACCTGTGGACCTGTACACCTAGGTCTCTCTGACTGTCAACACTCTTGAGGGTTCTACCATTCACTGTATATTCCCTACCTGCATGAGACCTTCCAAAATGTACTACCTCACATTTGCACGTGAAAGACCTTGCCAAGGTTTGCATCATCTGCAAGCTCTATAACTGTGGTTCAATCTACTCACTCCAGAGTCACATGGAACATGTACATCCATTGCCAGGGTGCTGCTGTTGCAACAACAGCATTGATTATCAACACTAAACTAGTACTAGAAGCAATCTGTTGGTGAGCATGAGTTGGAGCTGTGGAGTGCCTATCCACAGAACCCTAAAGTTAAGACAACCTATGGGATACTTCCCTTTATTAACTGAGGTATAGAATACAAGAGCAGGGAGGCCGTGCTGGAACTGTATAACACGCTGGATCGACCACAACCGGAGTACTGTGTGCATTTCTTGTCCCACACCATAGGAAGGATGTGATCGCACCGGAGAGGGTGCAGAGGGTATTGACCAGGATGCTGCCTGGGCTGGAGGGTCTGAGATATGAGGAAAGATTGGATAGGCTGGGGCTGTTATCCTTGGAGAAGCGAAGGTTGAGAAGGTTAGAGGTATATAAGATCCTGAGGAGCATAAATAGGGAGGATAGGACATTAGCAGAGAGATCAATAACCAGGGGGCATAGATTTAAGTTAAGAGTTAGAAGGCTAAGAGGGGAGTTGAGGAGAAACATTTTCACCCAGAGGGTGGTAGGAGTCCGGAACTCACTGCCTGACGGGTGGTTGAGTCAGAAACTATTGTAACATTTAAGAAGTGTTTAGATATTCACTTGCACTGCCATAACCTCCAGGGATATGGGATTCGTATAGTCTAACACAACAAACAAAGTTATATGAATGATTATAATTAGTAAATTCTATTTTAGTTACCGAGAAAGGGTTTCTAACGCCTTCTGTAAGTTTTGCTTCTCTTCACTCAAGGATTCCACCTTTTCCAAAGAGGATTTCGATTGTAAGCTCCAGTCATCAGCCTGGAACATTAATTATTAACTAATTATAGCACTTCCACAAAATCCACCTTGGTAGAAAACACTAATTATTGCCAACTGTAAATATAGAGGATACATGGGGTAATAAATAACATTCATAGGCAAGCCCAACCAAGGACATGTATAGCAAAACGATCCGAACTAGAAAGACGAGGGACATACTGCTGCGCGAGGGATATATCAATGCAGCTCCAAAGGAGTCAAGGGAGTCGGTGTACTTTGAGAGAGTCCAAGGTCTTTCAGAAATCCATACACAATGATTAGCTTTCAAACCTTTGCGGATTATTAAACAATACAATACAAAGCAGTGTGTAAAAGAGTCTTGTCCCAGGGTTCCAAAACGACTCTCGTGTATGAAGATTGCAGGGTGGATGCAGGAAGCATCAGGGATGTATTCAATAGGTTATAAATATAACACGCTGATACCACTAATCTCAGTTCATGGTGTTTAACACCTCAATACCTTTGTCTGCATCTTTTTTTAAATTGATTGAAGAATCTCCTATAGCGACACAGGAAGTTTACCTCATATCTTTGCAGCGGTTACATTTGACTAATCATCCTACATCCTACATTTGACTAATTTCAGAAACTTAGCAAAGTCTCCCATAATTCCACTTGATTCACTGTCTGCAACACGATAGCCAGCACGGCGGAGGGAGAGGGAAGGAATGGATAGAAGGCAAAAAGGTGAATATTAACCAGGTAAACTAGTGAAGCTCTTGATGGCAACTCTAATTGGATCACCATCATGCAATACTTCATCGGGAAACCGCTGTAATGTTATTCCCCAGTGGTGAAGCAGGCATTAGTAAAGTCCAACGCCGAATCCAAAGGAAAAAAGTCATTATTTCCTGCTGCTTTTTGCTGAACCCCATTAGGTGACTCCCAAGAGGAGTCGTCGGGTTTCACAAGGAGTTTCCCGTCCCCAAGTATTTGGAGACTAATAAATCACTCTTGCAGGCTTCTGAATCTTTGGATTCGATGTTCAGTCAGCGAGTATATTCAACTCTGAAACCAATAGACTTTTGGACCCAAGATAATGGGAGGATTTGGAGTTAGGGCAGGAAAGTGGAGTTGATATAAAAGTTCCACCATGACCTTACTGCAGCAAGCTGGAGTGGCCACCTACACCATTCTCTGATCATTTTCCCATGCCTCAAACAGAGGAACTGCATTGTTTTTTAATAGTTATTATTAAACAAACTTCAGTCAACCTTAGTATTGGCCTTGAATTGATGTCAGTACGTGCCTAAGCTGAGCATCTCCCTAAGAGTAACATTAAGATCAATCACGCTGCGCCCCAGAAATGGTCACTTTAAAACAAGCCAGGTTAGTTTTTCCATTTAGGAAAGGGCCATCAAGATACAAAGAACCCGGGCAGCATGGTTAGCCCCGCTGCCTCACGGCGCCGAGGTCCCAGGTTCAATCCCGGCTCTGGGTCACTGTCCATGTGGAGCTTGCAAATTCTCCCCGTGTTTGCATGGGTGTGCAGACTAGGTGGGTTTGCCATGCTAAATTGCCCCTTGATTGGAAAGAATAAATTGGGTGCTCTAAATGTTTTGTTAAAAAACACGGAGAACCCTCGCTCCATTTTTGTTTAAATTCTCTCATGGGAGGTGGGCAGCATTGGCAAGGCCAGCATTTGTTGCCCATCCCTAATTGCCCTTGAACTGAATGGGGTACTAGGCCATTACAGAGGGTAATTAAGAATCAACCACTTTGGTGTGGGTCTGCAGTCACATGTCGGCCAGACAAGGCACGGACGGCAGATTTCATTCCCTAAACAACATTAGTGAGATGGATGGGTTTTCACAACAATCGATGATAGTTTCATGGTCACTGTTACTGAGACGAGCTGTTAATTCCACAATTATTGATCAGTTGAATTTTATTAATTGAATTTCCCCAGCTCATTAGCCTGGGCCTCTGAATTGTGCGTTGAACTGTGGTAAAACAGTGAATCCTTTGACCCACTGAATCAAAGAATCAATCATTGTTAACATTTCTTTCTTCCGCCTTTTTTCTAGTAGATATCCAGTTCCATTTTCACAGAATTACAGAATTGTTACGGTGCAGGAAGACGCCATTTGGCCCATCGGGTCTGCACCGGCCCTCTAAACGAGCATCATGATTTGGTGCCATCCCCCATGCCCTGCACGTTCTTCCTGTTCAAGTAATTATCCGATGGTTAGCACTATGGCTTCACAGCACCAGGGACCCGGGTTCAATTCCCAGCTCGGGTCACTGTCTGTGTGGAGCCTACACATTCTCACCGTGTCTGCGTGGGTTTCCGCCAGGTGCTCGTGTTTCCTCCCACAAGTCCTGAAAGTCATGCTGTTAGGTGAATTGGACATTATGAATTCTACCTCAGTGTACCCGAACAGGCGCCGGAATGTGGCGACTTGGGTATTTTCACAGTAACTTCAATGCAGTGTTAACGTAAGCCTACTTGTGACAATGTAGGTTATTATTATTATGTGCCCTCTTGAATGACTCAACCGAATCTGCCTCCACCACTCTTGCAGGCTGTGTATTCCAGAGCCCATCCACCCAGTGTGTGGCAATGCTTTTACTCGCGTCGCATTTGCTTCTTTTGCAAATCACTTTGAATCTGTGCCTTCTCGTTGTCAATTTTCGAAGTAATACTGGATTCACCTTCGGGCAGGTCATAAGAACTCAGAGAGATACATTTATACAAATTAATTTGTTGATCGTTTTACTGATACACTACAGCATTTGGTGAGGTGTTATTTTGGATCACTTAAGACACTGTTCTGAAGAAGCCTCCTGCACCTTTTAGTCCACCAAATTACAAGGGAAGGCTCAAAAATACAATGTCGTCATTACTAAATTAAAATTCACCCACGTGACAATCACAGCTGATGAATATACTTTCTCTGTTTCTGTACCTCTCATATTGTTGGGCCCACAATTGTTCACAATTTACATAGATGATTTGGAGTTGGAGACCAAGGGCAATGTGTCCAAGTTTGCAAACGACACTAAGATGAGTGGTAAAGCAAAAAGTGCAGAGGATACTGGAAGTCTGCAGAGAGATTTGGATAGGTTAAGTGAACGGGCTGGGCTCTGGCAGATGGAATACAATGTTGACAAATGTGAGGTTATCCATTTTGGTAGGAATAACAGCAAAAGGGATTATTATTTAAACGATAAAATATTAAAGAATGCCGCTGTGCAGAGAGACCTGGGTGTGCTCGTGCATGAGTCGCAGAAAGTTGGTTTACAGGTGCAACAGGTGATTAAGAAGGCAAATGGAATTTTGTCCTTCATTGCTAGAGGGATGGAGTTTAAGACTAGGGAGGTTATGCTGCAATTGTATAAGGTGTCAGTGAGGCCACACCTGGAGTATTGTGTTCAGTTTTGGTCTCCTTACCTGAGAAAGGACGTACTGGCGCTGGAGGGTGTGCAGAGGAGATTCACTAGGTTAATCCCAGAGTTGAGGGGGTTGGATTATAAGGAGAGGTTGAGTAGACTGGGACTGTGCTCATTGGAATTTAGAAGGATGTGGGGGTCCTTATAGAAACATAAAATTATGAAGGGAATAGATAGGATAGATGCGGGCAGGTTGTTCCCACTGGCGGGTGAAAGCAGAACTAGGAGGCATAGCCTCAAAATAAGGGGAAGTAGATTTAGGACTGAGTTTAAGAGGAACTTCTTCACCCAAAGGGTTGTGAATCTATTTTGTTTTTCATAGAATTTACAGTGCAGAAGGAGGCCATTCGGCCCATCGGGTCTGCACCGGCTCCTGGAAAGAGCTCCCTACCCAGGATTAACACTTCCACCCTATCCCCATAACCCAGTAACCCCACCCAACACTAAGGGCAATTTTGGATACTAAGGGCAATTTATCATGGCCAATCCACCTAACCTGCACATCTTTGGACTGTGGTAGGAAACCGGAGCACCCGGAGGAAATCCACGCACACACGGGGAGGATGTGCAGACTCCGTACAGACAGTGACTATGGA
Source organism: Scyliorhinus canicula (assembly GCF_902713615.1). Taxonomy (NCBI): domain Eukaryota; kingdom Metazoa; phylum Chordata; class Chondrichthyes; order Carcharhiniformes; family Scyliorhinidae; genus Scyliorhinus; species Scyliorhinus canicula. Next base: position 15,290,496 of record NC_052149.1, read on the forward strand.
ATTCCTTGCCCAGTGAAGCAGTTGAGGCTCCTTCATTAAATGTTTTTAAGGTAAAGATAGATAGTTTTTTGAAGAATAAAGGGATTAAGGGTTCTGGTGTTGGGCGGAAATGGAGCTGAGTCCACAAAAGATCAGCCATGATCTCATTGAATGGCGGAGCAGGCTCGAGGGGCCAGATGGCCTACTCCTGCTCCTAGTTCTTATGTTCTTATTTCTAGTTATTATTCTACAATCCTTTCAAATTAGTCTGCAGCTCATTGGCTGCCATCTGTAATAGCGGGGCCTGTTCTGAGGGGTGATGGATTAAATTGTGCAGGAGCCTTCTCAGCGTAAGAACACGGAGTGACAACTGAAACTTTTAAATGATACACCTCCTTCACACTGCTGTTTCTGGAAGAATAATTCTGCTCGTTAATCAGAAGCGATTCCCAGAAAGTGGTGACCTAGGGGACACAATTTAGATCCTGTGATGTTTTCGCCTAATTATTCATACGTAACCAAGTTGTATTCCCCCGCCCCCCACCCCCACCTTCTTTAATTTTGAACAGGAGCAGGGGAAAGCAGTGACCCCGTGCCCCACTCAAATCCATCTTCTCACTCCAATTAGCTACAAACTATTTCTTACAGGTGGCAGAAGCAATCGCACTATATAATTATTCTCTGCCTCACGGCCCCGAGGTCCCAGGTCCGATTCCGGCTCTGGGTCACTGTCCATGTGGAGTTTGCACATTCTCCCCGTGTTTGCGAGGGTTTCGCCCCCACAACCCAAACCCAAAAAGGTGCTGGGGAGGTGGATTGGCCACGCTAAATTGCCCCTTAATTGGAAAGAAAAATGAAGCGGGTGCTCCAAATTTTTTTTTTTTAAATTACTCTCTTCCATTATGTGACTTTTTTCTTTGAACATCGACACGTTATATTCCACGTACTTTTGCTTAAAAGCTGCCATGGCTAATTTTCTTTGCGAAGAATGCATCTTTGCTGCCACACAGTGGATTCATATCGAACATAACCATTATCAGATACAACAATAGTGTATTGGAATAGGGGACTCGATTTAACGGCCTCATCGTGCCCGACTTGGTATCGGGACGAGGCCACTGAATCTCATTACAGGCCTCTCGCAAGATTTGCAACACTCAAAACGCCTTGTCAGATTTAACTGCGACTCACTGGGCATGATCCAGATCTGCAGATTTAAATTAGATATTAGGCTCATTTAAATAGAGGGCAGCACGGTAGCATTGTGGTTAGCGCAATTGCTTCACAGCTCCAGGGTCCCAGGTTCGATTTCCGGCTTGGGTCACTGTCTGTGCGGAGTCTGCACATTCGCCCCGTGTCTGCGTGGGTTACCTCCAGGTGCTCAGGTTTCCTCCCACAGTCCAAAGATGGTGGATTGTCCATGATAAATTGCCCTTAGTGTTGCGTGGGGTTACTAGGTTATGGGGATAGGGTGGACGTGTGGACCTTGGGTAAGGTGCTCTTTCCAAGAGCCGGTGCAGACACGATGGGCCGAATGGCCTCCTTCTGCACTGTAAATTCTATGATTATCTATGTTTGAAATATGTGCTTGGGGGATTTTCCCGGCGCCCGGGACCTAATGACTGCAACAAAGAGATCTCGCCAAGGTGACGTCTGGGACTGGTTTCCACAAATACGGACAAGTCATAATGGCATCACCCTCGGTCTCGCAGGATATGAGAGACCCCGGGAGGGGAGGGCAGAGTGACACCCGGGCACTCTCCCCGGCACCCGGAAACCTAGGCAGTGCTAGCCTTGCACTTCCAGGGTGCCTGTGTAGCATTGTCAGGACAGCAGGGGCATTGCCAAGGTGGGAGTGCCAGGGTGACACGATCAGGGATCGGGCCTAGAGGCCTTACCAGGTTGAGTAGGATGCTCTGGGGCCTCCTCGATGTTGGAGGGGGAGGTGAGGGGGAAGAAAGAGGTTGAGGCAGTCAGACAAGTTGCCGCCGTGATCCGGAAGGAGCCTTTCCTGCTGGTGAGCTAAATGACTAAGTGTGGCCTTGGCGAGAGAAACTTCCCGAGACCAAATAAATCCAAAATGCCGCTAAATAGCGTTAAATATCCAGGCATTGCAGCCGCGGAGAAACACACCACTAAACGCGTCCAAAACCGGACATTAATCTTCCTCGGTTAAATCGCGCCCAGTAGCTTCCTACATAAAGTACCAATCATGTGGGTTCAAAGGACAGGAGAATGAGATATTCATTTTGGATTCTATCCAACAGCATCATCACCAATCAGCGAAATCCATTTTGATGTGATGCAATATCGATTGACATCAACAAGAGGCTGGACTGAATATCAAAATTCATGTCTTTAGACACCTTTTCTCCCCCTCTCTAAAGTTTATTCCTCTTCTTCCCTCCTGTCCTTTAGTTGGAGACGGATGCAGAGCCATTCCCCTTACCATTCATAAAAGATTCATGATAACCCCCTTCAGACAAGACAGAAACAGCTGTCATTTCAATGGATTATCCAGATGGATAAAAGCAAATTACTGCGGATCCTGGAATCTGAAACGAAAGAGAAAATGCTGGAAAATCTCAGCAAGTCTGGCAGCATCTGTAGGGCGAGAAAAGAGCTAACGTTTCGAGCCCGATGACTCTTTGTCAAAGCTTTGACAAAGAGTCATCGGGCTCGAAACATTAGCTCTTTTCTCTCCCTACAGATGCTGCCAGACCTGCTGAGATTTTCCAGCATTTTCTCTTTTGATTATCTAGATGGAGTCCTTGACAACACACAGCCATTTATAAATGCCATCTCCGTGGGGTTCAGACATAGTAAATTAACATTCCATCTCCGACTTAGACGCTGGACAGTGTCCCAAAACATTGCTACTTTCAACTCAGTAAATTATTACCCGAGTTCCATGTTGTAGAACAACCTCCTCCTGTTGTTTAGCTTCGACTTTCAGTTGCTCAAGTGCCGCTGTTGTTATTGATGCCTTTTCTTCCAAACCTGTTAATGAAGCCTGTGAATAACAATACATAGTCTCTTCTATCATTCCATTTATGACCAGTACAAAAGGACACACATTCAGTTGCACTCACTGAACGATTGAGACAGAGTCTCGTGAGGCTCAATGGTTAGATATCACGCAGCACACACGGGTCACCTTGTGAAGAGGAACAATCATGGTATGAATGCCCAATGAGCCTGGTTCCTCCTCCTTATTGTTATCCAGTGGTCCCTACTCGAAATGATCATGGAAGCAACGAGCAAGGAACTCTGATCTAGGAATATTGTTACGGGCCAGAGTTTAGAGAACCCCAAAGTGTATCATGGAGTTCACCTGACCCACAACTTTTAATAGATTGTGGTTATGGGGAGTAAACTTTACTTTTCACCTGGCCCCTCACCGGTCCCGGAGTTGGTGAGGGTTAAACGCTGATTTTGGCGTTGCAAAACGCCCACGGACTCTCCGTATGAGCCGGCACTTAGCCACTGAAATGGAGAATCTAGCCCATGAACTTTAAAATGTCTGAAATTCAGTTGGAGCTCTCCAGTTTATTTTCCAACAAGCCAATAATCATGATCCAACCTTCTGCAGCCTAAATGAGGAATTATCAAAGCAGATATATGCCACAGAAAACGTTCTTTCCAAAATGATGTTCTGGAAATTACATGGTTCTATGGGCTGGAAGGCAGTTTGAAGGGGCAATGGTATCTGATTAAGAACTGCCATCTGAAACATTAACTTGTTATGTTCTCTCCGCAGGTGTAGACTGACCTTCAGAGTGTAGCCTCAATTGTCGGCTCAAATATGCAGTTTAAAAGGAGGTGGTGGCTAGTGGTATTGTCACTGGACTAGTAATCCAGATTGTTCTGGGGATGAAGTCATCCAGGGCAGGATTCAATTAAAAAAAATCTGGAATTAAAAATCTGATGAGGAGCATGGAATTATTTCCGATTCAGTCTGCGTGGGTTTCCTCCTGATGCTCCGGTTTCCTCCCACCAGTCCCGAAAGACATGCTTGTTAGGTGAATTGGACACTCTGAATTCTCCCTCTGTGTACCCGAACAGGCGCCGGAATGTGGTGACGAGGGGATTTTCACAGTATCTTCATTGCAGTGTTAATGTAAGCCTACTTGTGACACAAATAAAGATTATTATTATTATTATTATTATTATTATTAATGTCCTTTTGGGAGTGGAAATCTATCCATTCTTACCTGGTCTGGCCTACATGTGACTCCAGATCCACAGCAATATGGATGACTTTTAAATGCCCTTTGAAGTGGCTGAGCAAGCCACTCAGTTCAACGGGAATTTAGGGATGGGCAATAAATGATGATCCAGCCAATGGCATCCACATCCCATGAGTTAATAGGGGGAGGTTGTTGGGTTACGGGTATAGGGTGGATACGTGGGTTTGAGTAGGGTGATCATGGCTCGGCACAACATCGAGGGCCGAAGGGCCTGTTCTGTGCTGTACTGTTCTATGTTCTATGTTCTAATTCTTATTTTTTTTTCGGTGGCACAGTGGTTAGCATTGCTGCCTACGGCGCTGAGGACCTGGGTTCAAATCCCGGCTCTGGGTCACTGTCCGTGTGGAGTTTGCACATTCTCCCCGTGTCTGCGTGGGTTTCACCCCCACAACCCAAAGATGTGCAGGGTATGTGGATTGGCCACGCTAAATTGCCCCATAATTGGAAAAAATGTATTGGGTACTCTAAATTCAAAAATAAAATTCTTAATTTGTTTTTAAAAAGAGGTGAAATCACAAAAAGCCAGAACTGCCTGAAGGTCTATTGGAAGCATCTGTCATAAACCTCAGAACGGTGGAGCCTCACAGGGAGCTTGGAGACACTGAAGACCCAGGAAAGGAGATAAGATGTTGAATACGCGTGGCACAAGTTCTCAAAAAGGGGCAACCGTCATTAGCATAGATCTCAGCGATGCCCAAGCATCAAGGAGATAACAACAACTTCATTTATCTAGCACCTCTAATACAATGAAACGTCCAAAGGCAATGAAACAAAAATGGACTTTGAAGTGGTTGATAACTCTGACCTTTAAATGTGCATTTTCCAGCCGGAGATCAGAAATTTCCAGGTTGCTGATTGTTAACTTGTCGAGAAGTTCATGGCTTGTTGATCTGCTCTTTTCTGTAGAGCTTTGAAGCTGTTCCTCGAGGACAGCCACCCCACTGTTTGTTGAAATGATTAGATGTGTTAGCCCAGTGCAGGTCTTTTTCTGATAAAGTTTTCAATCGAGGTTTCTTACACACACAGCACTTGTTTTGTGTTCACAATTTGTGGACATGTAGTAAACCTGTAATACTGCCGACTTGCTATTTATTATGAGCCAGTTATCTTTCCAGTGTTGATTTACATTGTAATTTTTCTTATTACACCTCAGAAGGAGAAGTAGTGGCCTTTAACCACCTTGGGTCGTCATTACTTTTCTTTATAAGGTTTCACTAACTATTAGTCGTCTATTGTTTTCACATCCCCAGATGCCCGAGAGAAGGTAGCGATGAACTGCCTTCTTGAACTGCTGCACTCCACGTGAGACACTTACTGTTAGGAAGGGTGTTTCAGATTTAAGGGTGTTTCAGATTTTGGAAGTGCCCAACAGTGAAGGAACGGCGATATAGTTCCAAGTCAGGATGTTGTCAATGCCAGGTAAGAACCATCTCCAACAGGAGAGAATCTAACCATCGTCCCTTGACATTCAATGGCATTACCATTGCAGAATCCCGCACAAACATGGGCTGGATTCTCCGCAGCTTCGCGCCAAAGTCGCGGCCGGCGCGGGGGCGGAGAATCCACTTTCACGCCGTAATTGGGCCCGGCTCTCGTCCTACGATTCTCCGGGCCCCGAAAATTGGCGTGACCTCGGAGTACGCCACGCCGCCTGGTGGCCATTGCCAGAGGCCCATTCAGCAATCCTCCGCTCTGGACCGGCCACGTTCCCGACAACGACTTGGAACTAACCACCTATTGCCGGTCGGGATGCCGGCTGCAGACTCAGTCCGCAGCCGCCCAGGTTGTGGGCGTGGGGATCGGAGGCCGGGGAGGGGTGCCTTATAGGCGGCCGGGGTTAAATCTGCGCAGTTTTAAGCTCGGGCGTGCGGCCGATCGGTGGGGGTCTCTTTTCTCTGTGTGTCTCCGTGGTCCGAGTCTGCCGTGGAGCACGGCGCGGCTGCTGGAGGCCGCCGCCTTACGTATGCGTGGACTCCAAACTGGAAGTGCGGGGCTGTGTATCCGCAGCTAAAGCTTTACGAGATTTACTCCGAGTCCCTGCTCGCCCCCTGCCAATTTTACGCCAGCGTGGGGACATTATCTCATTTTGGGAGAATCCAGCCTCTTAAGTTCAAAGATGTAGAAGCAGAATTAGGCATTTGGCCCATCGAGTCTCCTCCACCATTCGATCATGGCTGATCTCATCATGGCCTCAACGCCACAACCCTTCAACTCATTAGCAATTAAAAATCTGTCCAACTCCTCCTGAAATTTACTCACTGTCCCAGCATCCACCACACTCTGGGGTAGCGAATTCCACAGATTCACAACCCTTTGGGAGTAGTTTCTCCTCATCTCGGTTTTAAATTTCGCTACCTCTTATACTGAGACTATGACCTCTTGTTCCACAATGCCCCACAAGAGGAAGCATCTGCTCCACATCTACTTTATCCATACCTTTTATCATCTTATATCACTCAATTTAATCTCCCCTCGTTCTTCTAAACTCTAGATAGTAAAGGCATAAACTGTTCAATCTCTCTTCAAACGACAAACCCCTCATCCCTGGAATCACCCCAGTGAACTTCCTCTTAACTGCCTCCAGTGCCACTACATCTTTCCTCAAATAAGGGAACCAAAACTGTGCCCCCACTACTCCAGGTGTGGTCTCAGCAATCAACATCCTGGGGGTTATCATTGACCAGGAACTGAACTGGACCAGCCATATAAATACTGTGGCTACAAGAGCAGGTCAGAGGCTAGGGATTCTGTAGCAATCCTGACTCCCCAAAGACTTCACCATCTACAAGGCACAAGTCAGGAGTGTGATGGAATACTCTCCCCTTACCTGGATGAGTGCAGCTCCAACAACGCTTAAGAAGCTTAACATCACCCAGAGCAAAGCAGCCCCGCTTGATTGGCACTCAATCCACAAACATTCACTCCCTCCACCACTGATGAACAGTGGCAGTCATGCGTACCAGTTACAAGATGCACTGCAGGAATTCACCAAAGTTCCTTAGGCAGCAACTTCCAAACCCACGACCGCTTCCATCTAGAACAGGGGTGGGCAAACTACGGCCCGCGGGCCGCATGCGGCCCGCCAAAGGTATTTCTGCGGCCCACCAAGTCATTAAAAAAAAAAAAAAAAAATTTTTTTTTTTAATTTTTTTTTTTTTTAATTTTTTTTTAAGGTTAATAGGGGGGGGGGCTGTTGGGTTACTTACTGGTATAGGGTGGATACGTTGACTTGAGTAGGGTGATCATTGCTCGGCACAACGTCGAGGGCCGAAGGGCCTGTTCTGTGCTGTACTGTTCTATGTTCTATATGAGGCGCCCAGAATCATAACCGGGTGAAGTAATTATTTTACTTAATATACTATGCGGCCCTTTGTGAATTGTGAATTTCTGAATGTGGCCCTTGCACGGAAAAGTTTGCCCACCCCTGATCTAGAAGAACAAGAGCAGCAGATATCTCGGTACATCACCACCTAGAGCTTCCCCTCCAAGTCACTCACCATCCTGACTTAGAAATATATCGACTGTTCCTTCACTGTCGCTGGGTCAAACTCCTGGGGCTCATTTCCAACAGCACTGTGGGAGTACCTACACCACATGAACTCTAGCGGTTCATGAACGCAGCTCACCACCATCTTCTCAAGTGCAACTGATAATAATAATCTTTATTGCCACAAGTAGGCTTACATTAACACTGCAATGAAGTTACTGTGAAAAGCCCCGAGTCGCCACACTCCGGTACCTGTCTGGGTACACAGAGGGAGAATTCAGAATGTCCAAATTACCTAACATGCACGTCTTTCGGGACTTGTGGGAGGAAACTGGAGCACCCGGAGGAAACCCACGCAGACACGGGGAGAATGTGCAGACTCTGCACTGACAGTGACCCGAGCCGGGAATCGAACCTGGGACCCTGGCGCTGTGAAGCGACAGTGCTAACCACTGTGCTACCATGCTAGGGACAGGCAATGAATGCTGGCCTAGCCAGCCACACCCATATCCTATGAATGAATTTTTAAAAAAAATTAAACAGTGCGCAGCTTGCAGGGAAACGAGGAAACGTAGTGGTTACCGTGCAGCTGCTCCTTGTCCTTCGAGTTGATAAAGGTCATGGGTTTGGAGGAGCTTGGAGACGGTGCACATTGCTGCCACTGTGCGTCAGGGGTGGAGAGTGTGAATGTTTTCGGTGCTGGAAGGGGTGTTTAGGCAAAGCAAGTGCCGGTGACCCTGCTAGTTTTTACCTCACTGACCTGATCAGCGGTCTGGATGCAAACTGATGCAGCTTTGCCCCAAGTTTCCAATGTGTTCAGCCTGACCACTCCACCAAGGCAGGCAAGGCTTTGAGGTCTTCAGCAGGATTCCCACCCTATTAATGTCAGCGAGTGGACTGCTCTTCCCTCACTCCCACCTCAATGCCCAGCAAAAGTGCACTTTTCACGTCGGCTGCGCACCGAATGTTTGGTTTCGGGAAGTTTTTGAACTTACTGGGGCATTACATTAACGTTCCGTTCAAATGACAAAGACCAAATACTCAGGTTCATTGCAAAAATAGGTGGATGAAAAATGGTTTTGATGGAGCAGATGGGGGTGGGTGGTGAGGAGGGGGGGGTGGGGGGGGGGGGGGGGGGGGGGGCGTGTTTCCACTGCCAGGAAGCAATAACCAGAGGACACCGATGACAGACAATTCACAAGAGAATCAGGGAGGCGATGAGGAACCAGTAAGTTATGATGATCTGGGACCCATTGTCTAAAAGGGTGGTGGAAGACCTATCAGCAGTAACTTTCAGAAGGGAATGTATACATATAGAAGGAAAGGGTGAAGGGGGAAGAATGGAGGAGTGAACACCATTTGAACAGTTCTTGGAAAGATGCTGCGCACACACACGCACTCTCGCATGTGCACGCACGCACACACACACACACTAATTGAATTGTGTTTTTAAAAATATATTCTTCACGGGATGATAGATCGGCAGCAAAGTTAATATTTGTTGCTCCTCCCTCACTGCCCTCGAGAAGGTGATGGCAAGCCACCATCTTGAACTGCTGTCAGGGATATCCACACTGCTGTCAGGGAGGGAGTCCCAGTCAGTGAAGGAACGGTGATACATTTCCAAGTCAAGGCGGTGTGTGACTTGGAGGGGAACTTGCAGGCAGTGGGATCTGCTTCCCTTCCTCCTGCCACACCATTCTAATGAAAGGAACAATGAACTATTAAATTAATTATATTTTTGTGGATTTTCACAGGTGAGCGACCTAGCTTATCTGTACTTGGTGTCATGTGAGAGTACCTTTAAGAAATGAATGTTTAAGCAATGTACCTTTAAGAAATGAATGTTTAAGCAATGTACCTTTAAGAAATAAAGCAGCTTATATTACTGAAGTGATGTCAGAGGGTGGGGGCGCTGAGCTCACTTCTGCTTTTAGTTTCAGTTTGAGAGAGAGCAGCTGAAAAGTGCCTAGCTGGTTTGTTGTGAGCTGTTTGAAAGGAAAAGCCAGTTTTGAGGAAAAGAGCTTGGGTGTGTCTGTGTTTGCAGTGAACTGGATCTGCCGTGATCTCTGCCAGGAAAGACTATCTCTGAATCATTTGGGTAATTTAAACTCATAATAGTAATGTCTTTAACCTGACGTGTTTCTGTTTAAAGGTGTTAAGTCTTTTGGAGGTTTGAAGGAACATTTTGAGGGATTATTTAGTGTTGTATTATTTTCGAGGTTATCTTTGAAGGGGTGGTAAATGATCCAATGTTTATTTAAAAAGGTTAAGTTGAATTCATGGAATAAACATTGTTTTGTGTTTAAAAACCCACATGTCCATAATTGTAATACCACACCTGGAGAACAAGCCGTGTGCTTCAAAAGCAACAATACATTAAAGGGAGGGGCTGGTTGAACTCCAGGATACATTTTGGGGTTCTGAAAACGCCGCTCCCATAATATTGGTCACAATGCCAGGGACCCGGCTTCAATTCGCGGCTTGGGTCACTGTCTGTGCTGAGTCTGCATGTTCTCCCCGTGTCTTCGTGGGTTTACTCCGGGCGCTCCGGTTTCCTCCCACATGTCCCGCCTGTTGGGTAAATTGGACATTCTGAATTCTCCCTCAGTGTACCCGAACAGGCGCTGGAGTGTGGCAACTAGGGGATTTCCACAGTAACTTCATTGCAGTGTTAATGTAAGTCTACTTGTTACACTAATAACGATTATTAGACAATAAATCAAAATAAATGGTGCAAGAAATTTTGAGTATAATTAATTCCTTACGAAAAAGTGAAAGAGGGCAGTGCAAGGACTGAATTTATCACAATTCTTCATGTTTACTAAATTCTAACAAATCAGCTCGACTCACTTGAAAAGAGAAATAATCTCAGTTTCTAACTGGGCCTTCTCTTCAGCAGCTGAATCGTGTTTCTTCTTCCAGGTGTCAACGGTCAGACGGGTTTCTAATAGCTTCAGATCCTAAGAAATGTTTCAGGGCATACAAAGGAAGCGGAGTCATTGTGTTAGCACGCCCAAGGTCAAAGCGATGAGAAGATCCCCAAGGTTTTATCCCCAGGGTGCGCCGGGATTCCTGACCGACAGTGGAGCAGCCGCGCTGGTGTCACAGCTGCTTAAAGACCCTGGGCTGGGGATGGTGCGGGATGCCGAGATTGCAACTCAAAGCCCCCAACCCCATTTAGTTTCAACACCCCCTTACCAGCTGTGATTCTCCAATTCAGAACAGACCAGCAACCAAATCGAGGTCCGTTCTGGGTGATAAGGTTCAGACACTCATTGAGGCGCCGGAAACGTTTAGAAAAAGAAAACAAGAGGGTGGCTTTTCCAGGAATAGTAAATTCAAGATACCTTTTCTTTGATCTGGGAGTGAAGGTTTTCCAGAGCAGCTTCAAATCTCTCCGCTCTCCTCTTTTGAGCTCGCGTTGCCTTCTTCAGAACCTCCTTGTCCACCTCAGCTTTTTCCTTCAGGGCTGATAACTGCGATCGAAGGTGCGCAATTTGCAACTTTTGGTCAATTACAGTCCTCTCGTGTTTCTGGAATATTGAAAGGTAGATTGCCTTTTTGCCCAATAGCCACTAGAGGTCCTCAGGCACATACTGATTATAAACATATGGGCAAGACCAGTGAGGCATCATAAAACACTTGGACCCAATTAAAGTAAAGCAGGAGAATAAGTAACACATAGGGTTTATAGCACAGATGTCCCATAGTTTCTGATAAGAATCGATGAAAAATGGAGTTACTTCAGCTGTACCAGCTATATATGTTATAAACAAGAAACTTAATTCTACCTATTGTGGCCCAGTTAGTTTTGTGCATGCTCGAAGATACTACATATGCAGGTAATTCTGGCTGCCTGTTGCATTCCTCATTATAATCACTCCAGCACCGGCGGTTGTGCTTTCAGCTGCCAAGGTCCTGAGATCGAGCGGCACAATGGTTAGCACCGCTGCCTCCCAGCTTCTCCCACAGTCCAAAGATGCACAGGTTAGGTGGATTGGCCACGCTAAATTGCCCCTTAGCGTCCAAAGGTTGTGGGGGTGGTTACTGGGTTACGAGGATAGAGTGGAGGTATGGGCTTATGTAGGGTCCTCTTTCAAGGGCCAGTGTAGACTCGATGGGCTGAGTGGCCTCCTTCTGCACTGTAAATTCTATGATTCTATGATCATGATTCTATGAGTCCCTAAACTTCCCCTTACAATTTACTACTGTGACCAAGTGTTTGGTCATTTGACCTAATATATTATTATGTGACCCCCCCCTCCCCCCACCAAGTGAGACTTTGCTTTATAATGCAAGGGTCAGATTTTACGTTGCAGTGCTCCTGTCAAGCACTCTGCTAAATTATGTTAAAGACCCTGTCTAAATATAAGTTGTTGTTTTATGTACATCCCAGGGATGCCCTCACTTTCAACCAGCTTTGTTCTGACTGCAAGGGGCTGCCTGCCTTGCCTTGGATTTGCCAGAGGGAAGAATGAGTTATTTTCTAGCCTGCCCACTCCGCCAATCCCACTGTAAACCGGTCTACAGAAGCTAAAGAACTTTAGTATGTCTGCATCGACTCTCACAAACTTCTACAGATGTGCCATAGAGAGCATCCTATCCGGCTGCATCACAGCTTGGTATGGCAACTGCTCGGCCCAAGATCACAAGAAACTGCAGAGTGTGGTGAACACAGCCCAACGCATCACACAAGCTTGCCACCCCCACATTGATTCTGTCTACACCTCCCGCTGCCTCAGGAAGGCAGACAGCATTATCAGAGACCCCTCCCATCCTGGCATTGCCTTCTTCCAGCCCCTTCCATCAGGCAGAAGGTACAGAAGTCTGAAGACCCGCACATCCAGACATAGGAACAGCTTCTTCCCCACAGCTACAAGACTCCTCAACGACTCCCCCTCAGACTGATCTGTTCCCTGTAAGAACACTATTCACGATGCCCTATGCTGTTCTTGCTCATGTATTTGCTTTGTTTGGGCCCTTGCTCCGCACTGTAACCAATCACTGTTTTGCCGATGTACCATTTGTCAATGTTCTCTGTTGATCATTCTTGTGTCTACTATGGACGTACTGTGTATGTTCCTCGGCCGCAGAAAAATACTTTTCACTGTACTTCGGTACATGTGACAATAAATCAAATCAAATCTCCCATCATAAGCAATTCCCTCTGTTACAGATTGTCATGTTGAGTACAGTGGCCTTATAAGCCTTTCTCCTATGTAATTGTTTTACTGGAGTCTGTTGAGGGTTCTGAGCATGTGCGAGCTTTGGGGAGGTTTTTCAGTCTGCAAGAGGGTGGCCTGTGATCAAGACCTATATTACTGGAGCCCCTGTGTTCACAGTTATGACTGTTAATACTGTTACTTCTGAGTTGCTGTTAAACTTTGTTATTCATCTATATAAAGAAGTTCCTTCTTTCAAACAGCACATTTCACTACCTTTTTTGTGGTTTCAAGTAACCACACCCTCCATCTCAGCTATAACCCTGGTTAACGATCCAGTATTGTTTGGCCATCTGCTCTTCCAGATGTCAATAAATGCAGATTATATGAGAAAGTTGAATCGTAAACGGAATGAAACAATGATTCTGGCCCATATGCATTTTATTGCTTTTGTAGTATACTCATTCAAGCATTGTGCAGTTTCATAAAAAACCCTTCAGGTAATTAAGGCAACAGATTAAAATATTATAGCGCGTGTTTATATTTAGTTGCCAAATTTCTAGCTTGTCCTGTTTTGTTATGCTCTTGACGTAGCATAAGCTGCTTCCTTGATGTGCACTCTGACAAAGGAAGGTTCAGACTTGGAGATAGCTTTAACACGTTTATTAAACTGTTAACGATTCTCCTACTTGGATTCGACTCTCCTGTTAATCCTGCTATAGCTACTCAGACCATCTAACCAGTCTGCTATAATCCACGTGGTTGGTGATGTGTTTCAATCAACCCTGTGTACTGACTAAGTGTCTCCACTGGAAAGAGGAAGACCATGTGTGCTTTGTCCTTATATATGAGTTGGTGTAATGCCCCCCTGTGGTGGTGTCACCTGTGTGTGTGTCTTGAATGCCCATTGGTCGTGTCCTATCTTACTGACCTATTGGTTGACTGTCTGTGTGTGATGATGTCTCTGGTGTCCCCTCTAGTGTCTAGCTCGGTGTAGTGTGTTCACATTAACCCCTTGTGTATTTACAGTGATGCATATCACCACATGTCCCAATCAGCAAGATCAAAGATTGCTTTGGTAATCTAAATTGGTATTGCTATTCTGATAGGGAGAGGATTTATTGCAGTGCAATGATATCTAAACTATATGCGGCATAAAAACAATCAAAAACAGTTTGCAGCTGAATCAAAACACAGCCCATTGCTATCCTGATGTGAAACATACTTTCAAAGTTTGCACCATTGTTCCAGCCTTGACATTTCTATTTTTCAACCAATCTGGTTGGAGGGCATGAATTCAGTGGACAGGTTGCTGAAGTGCCACTTGTAGCGAACGTCACAGGGACCCCATTCTATAATTGGCTTCCCACCAGAAGCTGAAAAAATGCTGGTTAAGTATCTCCTGAATGAAGCTGCCATGCAAATCTTGCAGCAGCAATGCATGAGAAATAAGAAACCCGGCCCATTCCCTGGGGGAAAAATTCTCTCTCCCGGGCGGTATTTTCCATGCAACCCCGGATGCGGCCCGCCATTGGCCCAGCCGTCGTCAGCGGGTTTTCCCTTTGATTGCACCCCTCGCCATTGGCACCCTGCAGCGGGATGGTCCATCGGCAAGACTGGAAGATCCCTGCCAGTGTGAGCAGGCGGAGAATCCCAGCCCTCGTCTTTAATTGGGTGATGTTTCAGCCCTTAAAACTGAAGCAACCTACGTGTTAATCATAGAATTTACAGTGCAGAAGGAGTCCATTCAACCCATCGAATATGCAGCGGCCCTTGTATAAAGCACTCCCTTAAGGCCGTGCCTCCACCATATCCCTGTAACCCCGTAACTCAGTAACCCCACCCAACCGTTTTGTACATTACGGGCAATTTAGCATGGTGTAATTGAAAATACAGAAAAATGTGTCATTTGAAACATGGAAGTCTGGCAATATCTGGTCTGAGAGGATACAGGGAAAGATCCCACAAAAGGTTAATAGCAGCTGCAAAGAGCAGGATTAAAAAAATGCAGATTCTTTCTCACAAGCAGGCTTAGCAAACACACAGGTTTCATGTGATAAGCTAAAACAATGGCTCACACCTTCATGGAATGTAACTATCTGAGGAAGCATCTGGAAAGCATGGATGAGAGTTTCAATTTAATTAAGTGACGAATGTTTAAAACAGGCAGGTCTTTCAAGTCATAACCAAGTTAAACTTTAGCATAAAGTTAAAAGCAAAGTTTCACACCTTAATTGAAATGAACTCTCTTAGTAAACAGCTGGAAAGGATGGATGATGTTCAGTCGA
This sequence comes from Scyliorhinus canicula, assembly GCF_902713615.1. Classification (NCBI taxonomy): domain Eukaryota; kingdom Metazoa; phylum Chordata; class Chondrichthyes; order Carcharhiniformes; family Scyliorhinidae; genus Scyliorhinus; species Scyliorhinus canicula. The sequence continues at coordinate 15,305,665 of NC_052149.1, forward strand.
ATTTGGTGTTAATTCTAAGTATAAAATTCTACTAACATCAAGTCAATTAAAAGCAAATTGGAGACGACCTGTCTACAAGAAACATAATTTAAAGTCAAAATCATAGGCAAAGTTATGAGCTGGGGACAATTGGAAAATTAAACAATTCGAAATCACAGAAATAAAAGTAACACCTATTGAAACCAAAGCATTTTGTAATCAGATCTGAGAGGTGACGTTATGCCCAAATTGAATAATTAGTTGTATTAGAATGTTTACATCAAAGATACTTTTTAACAATCAAAGGGAAATAAGTTAATTTACAATAAGGCTCTAAAAACTTAATAATTGTTAGAAAGAGAATATAAACCCAGGTAGCAGAAGCAGAACAGCAACAGTAACAGCAACAGGAGAGAAGGGGAGGAGAACTCAGATAGAGAGAGAGAGAGCTCGGTCATGGGAAAGACAAGGCAAGCAGCCGAGTTTAAACAGCTATACATCTAAGGAAGACTAGAATTTAAACAGGAGTCAGAGTCAGCTTAGAGATAGCTAGCAGTTAGCTCTTATAGCTCAGTACATGGATCGACAAGACACAGCAACAGAGATAACCAGCGATTACATCCCAAGATGACCAGAATTTAAAGAAGATTGAGTGTCAAGGTGGGCCTGAAGGTCCCTTCGACCAACCAGCAGGATCCAGAAGCAAGATCTTTTTACCTTTCTGTAAAGAAAGTGTTTGCAGCTTTTAAAAGAAAAAATATAATAAAATAACTTACTTAACCTGAAAAAGTGTTTTTTTCCTAAAGTCTACGTTACTTACTTAGCAACGTGGGACCCAGGACATCGATGCTACTAAGTGGTAGGTAGATAAAATCTTCGATGAAGGTAAGGGTTATACTGGGGGATAACTTGAAAATATAGTTTGACCTGAATGGCACCCACCGAAGTCTGCATCGGAGTCAGGGAGTGAGAATCCCTGTTCACCATTTAGAATATCGGCCCTTTTTGGTATAGGGGGAATTCTAAGAAGAGTGGTGAGTTTTCAAAAACAATGGCCAATCCACCGAACCTGCACATCTTTGGGCTGTGGGAGGAAACCGGAGCATCCGGAGGAAACCCACGCACACACGGGGCGAACGTGCAGATTCCGCACTGGCAGTGACCCAAGCCGGGAGTCGAACCTGGGACCCTGGAGCTGCGAAGCAACAGTGCTAACCACTGTGATACCGCGCTGCCCTAAAGGTATCAATATGCAAGTGCCTCCAATCAAAAATGAATAAGGTGCCCAGCTTGTGATGAACGGCATAATTACTCACATCAAACTCCGTCGCCGTTACAGCTGCACCATATCAGTCGCAATTGGAGTGGTCGGAGTTACAGGAACAACCTCCGCCATTTTCTCCACCGTGGAGCCCCTTGAAGGCTGGGAGTCTGTCCCGGTATTTCTATCCATGGGTTTCTTTCCCCTGATCTTTCTTGGCATCACTTTAAAGTGGACACCTTATATTATCTCATGGATGGAACATCGAGAAAAAATAACCATCGAAATCGGGCAAAAAAAGGCCGAAAATCAAGAACCCTATCGGGGGCTACCTAGTGCGCGACCTCCTTCAACATGCCGCCACTGGAACTCAGACATAATTATTCCCATCAACAAAGCACACCTTAATGACAGTAAAATAATCCCAAACAGCAACGGCCTCTATTTTTCAGCAGCTCAGTTCCCTGCGTAGACTGACTAGTGCCAGTTTCGTTGGCCAGGTCATGCCACTAGCCAACATCAGAATTGCAGATATTTGGCGAGGGCAGTGAACGAGAGTGTTTGTTGGTCACACAGGTAGACATGGAGGCTTTTCCCCAAATGCAGATTATCTGGGTTGTTGACTGAATACGTTAACTATCCACAGCCTTTCGAAATGAATAGGGGCTGGTTTAGCACACTGGGCTAAACCGCTGGCTTTTAAAGCAGACCAAGGCAGGCCAGCAGCACGGTTCAATTCCCGTAACAACCTCCCCGGACAGGCGCCGGAATGTGGCGACTAGGGGCTTTTCACAGTAACTTCATTTGAAGCCTACTTGCGACAATAAGCGATTTTCATTTTCATTTCATTCGTAATAGCTGGTCATTTCCGCAAAAACTGTCTCAATGTTTCTACTGCGTTCGTGAACTGTATATAAAAAAATTTGGAGGATACTGTTATATTACTTGTTTGTAATATGTCGTTACACTTTGCTTTACTTGCAGAATGGTCTGATGGTTAGATTTCAATGAAACTACCTATCTTCAATTCAAAGCAAAATAGATTTAATGAATAACCATTTAAATATTAATGATGAAATGAGTTTTTCACTCTTACAGAACTAACGCTGGTGATAAAGTAAATCAGAATAAGTATTAACTAGATTTGACTGTAAGTATTAACTATGCTATAACTTCTGTCTCTCTAACTGTTGTGTAGTCACTCCTGGTTCGAAGAGGGCCAAGATCCTTTGAGATGACACATTTGTACATGAATCTAGTGCTGCCATCTGGCGGTTGTCTTACACCATGATGTAGTTGTTAACTCTTTATATACCAGCAAATATACATATCACTGCAGGTACTATTCTGTAATCTTTTAGGTTCATGTGGCTCTTTCACAAATCTGTCACATGTTGAAGAGAACATTCAAATTAGGAGCAGGATCAGGTCACTCAGCCAATTGAGACAGTATCGCCATTCAATAAGACCGTGGCTGATCTGAAGAGCAACTTACGAGTATCTGAACTGACATTCTGCTGCTCTTGGCCTCTTTGTTCCTGAGCTGTCCCTGCAGACGAACTTGCGTCGCTTCAACAGACTTTGAAAGTTGCTTTACAAAGCAAGAACGATCCTGGAGACAAAGTGGGATGTGGTTAAAAAGCATTCCTCACCCGTGGTGAATCATTATTCGTTTCCAATAAAGTAAAAAGAATTCTTTAAAAAAAATAAAAATTTAGAGTAGCCAATTCATTTTTTCCCAATTAAGGAGCAATTTAGCGTGGCCAATCCACCTACCCTGCACATCTTTGGGCTGTGGGGGCGAAACCCACGCAAACACGGGGAGAATGTGCAAACTCCACACGGACAGTGACCCAGGGCCGGGATTCGAACCCGGGTCCTCGGTGCCGGAGGCAGCAATGCTAACCACTGTGCCACCATACTGCCCCAGGTAAAAAGAATTCTGATATCCTTGTACCTTTTCCGTCTGACATTGCTCCGAAAATTCTTTAGCATTTGTCTCGATGTCCAGGAGTTTTCTTTTTAAATGCTGTAAAAGTTTTTTTTTTAAACGGAAAATCAAGAGTCATTTTTATGCAAAGCCAGTCATAAATATGAAACCACTCTTCTGTGTGTACTTTTAACGTAATACAAATTAACTTGATTCTATTTAGGAATGAAGAGTGTGAACTACTTGCAGTATTTTCAGTTTCACATCTGGTCAGCTTCTGTGTCAACACTTCCAGCTGTCTGCTAGCACAATCCAGGCAGGGCTAGAAAGATAAGCTGCCATTAGCATGAGGGCTCACATTCCCAACAAAGTAGAGATACTGACTGCAACCGCCTGAAAATTCCACCATGCGGGCAATTTATCCACGCATTTACAACAACTTTGGAAAGCCAAGCTCAAATAAAAATCTTGGGCGACGGGTCGGAGAATAGCGGGAGGGCCTTCCCGACATTTTTCCCGCCCTCCCGCTATTCTCCCCCACCCCCCGCCCAACTCCCGACCCGAATCGCTGCCGCCGTTTTTTTACGGCCGGCAGCGATTCACAGCTGTTCGATGGGCCGAAGTCCCAGCCCTTTACGCCGTTTTTACGAACGGCAAACACACCTGGTCTGGCCGTTCGTAAAAACGGCGTCACAAACTCGCTTTTCATAACCATGGCACCGATTGGCACGGCAGTACCACGGCCGTGCCAAGGGTGCCATGGGCCCGCGATTGGTGGGCACCGATCGCGGGCAGCGGGCCCAATGCCCGCGCACTCTTTCTCCTTCCGCCGCCCCGCAGTATCCATTCGCGGGGCGGCTGAGGGGCAACCGGGCCCGCGCATGCGCGGGTTTCGCGTAAATACGCGATGATGTCATCCGCGCATGCGCGGGTTGGAGTCTTCCAATCCGCGCATGCGCGGCTGACGTCATATGACGCGTCAGCCGGCGCTAACTCCGGCAAGCGGGCTTAACGATATTCGTTAAGCCCGTCATGCCGGAGCCTACGGCGTCGGGCTGCTAGCCCCGACCAGGGACCAGAATCGGTTCCCGGTCGGGAAGGGGCGCGCTGGCGTCAAACCCGCCCGGGTTTGACGCCAGCCTTACGATTTCTCCCGTTTTGGGAGAATCGCGCCCCTTTACTTTACAAATTATTCCCCTTCCTGTGAGGGCAGAGCAACTCGCGTCTCTCTCAAGAAAACAACTCAACTCAACAGTCCCTCTGCAATCCAGGAAATGGTTTAAAGGATAGATCCCGGAACGCAAGTAACATCGACCCTCGAGGTTTACGGTTTTCAAAGGGCTCCATTTTTACCTACCAAATTGTTATAAAGAGAAAAGGAAACAAGTTTTATTGGTCTCTCTCTCTCTCTCTTTGTATTTTCTCTACTCTTGACGACCTCCCTACCCTGTTTATCCTGATCTGTGTGTTGCACGGGTGGAACAAACCATTATAAGGGGATATAAATTTAAGGTGAATGGTGGAAGATATAGGGGGGATGTCAGAGGTAGGTTCTTTACCCAGAGAGTAGTGGGGGCATGGAATGCACTGCCTGTGGAAGTAGTTGAGTCGGAAACATTAGGGGCCTTCAAGCGGCTATTGGATAGGTACATGGATTACGGTAGAATGATGAGGTGTAGATTAATTTGTTCTTAATCTAGGACAAATGTTCGGCACAACATCGTGGGCCGAAGGGCCTGTTCCTGTTCTGTATTTTTCTATGTTTTCCTTGCCTGCCTCTCGATCGGCAAATCTGCGACTTATCCAGAATGTGACAATCCCGGGGACCTTTCCTCATGACTGAATTAAGGCGTCCAACGCAGTGCCATTTTGCTGTATTTTCAGATCAGTCTCACCACTGGTACGTTGCTGCTTCAGAGGCCCAACTGCATTAGAAGTCATATTACTGATGATTTTTTGTGGCGACGGTGTTCCTCTTACCTCTGGCCTCCGTAACTCCCTCAAGAGATATTGCAACTTTTGGTTCGCAGCCTCGAAATTCCCCAGCTCCTCCAAAAGCAAGTCTTTTTCTCCGGCAAACCTGCCAAGCCCCGAGGCTGAAAGTTGATTCACCTGCAAAGATGGAAAGACACACAGATTTATATAGTTATATAGACCTTGCAGCGCAGAAACAGGTCACTGGGTCATGCCAATGTTTATGCGCCACACCAGACTCCTCCCTTCAACGGTATTAACATGTTCTGCTCCTCCCCTTTTCCGTGGTATAGTTATCTAGCCTCTCCAGATCATAAGCAGTAGGAGCAGGATAGGCCATTCAACCTATTCAGGCCAGCCGTGATCTTTGGCAACATGGTCCCAACTCCACTTTCCTGTCTGCTCCCCACAACCTTGGGTCCCAGGTTCGATTCCCGGTTTGGGTCACTGCCTGTGCGGAGTCTGCACGTTCTCCCTGGGTCTACGTGGGTTTCCTCCGGGTGCTCCGGTTTCCCCCCACAAGTCCCGTGAAAACGTGCTGTTAGCGACCGTGCTGTTTGGCGAATTGGGCATTGTGTATTCTCCCTCCGAACAGGCACCGGAATGTGGCGACTAGGGGCTTTTCACAGTAACTTCATTGCAGTGTTAATGTGACAATAATAAAGATTATTAGATTATTATTATTATGGAGCCCTTGAGCTCAGGGAGGTCCCATAAGTGCATCTTCTATACATAAAAGTAGCAATCTTTATTGGAGACCTACAAACAACACAAACACATATCACTACAGACTATCTGGAGACCACAAGAAAGAAAAGGGACCTCTGCAAAATTAAGATAGACCCCGGGAGCAAAGACTGGAAAGCTGGACTAGCTGAGAATGATGATGGTTCCCCTGTTACTTCACAAACAACAGAAAATCATTGAATAATGCTAGAGACAGACACTTTTATTAGCTAATATTACCCTCAGATTATTACTTTGCTTTCAAGTAGCGATGTTGTAAAATAGTGAACACAAAATCCCGAGAAAATTCATCACTCAGCATATTCTCACTAGCCACTCCAAACCAGTTGCTAGGGTAAAAAACACTTACTGAATTGCCTCTCCACCCACTGGAATGAATAAAAACCCGACAGAAGCACCGCCAACCACGACAAATGTTGCCTGAAAGCATTCACTCTCCCTCCCTCCCACACCATCTCTGCCCCATCCATCACCATCACTCCTCTCACATATACCTATCTCTATACCTATTCGCAAAGCCCCCTCCCCTTATCTCACCACCTCTGTCGCTCTCTCCCTCTATGCCCTCCCCGAGAACCAGTCTCCCTTATTCCCTCCTTTCTCGACTCCTTGTCTCTCAACCCTCTGTAGCCCAGTTCTAGACTCCTCATATACATCAACATCAGGGTCGAGCCGTGCATTCTGAGACTGTGGCACATTAAGATCACTGAGGGATTTCACTGCCGTACCTGTATTAATTCAGTAATAGAATTCTTAAGAGTTGCAACTTGTTCTGCTACAGATATTGATGCTGTTTCAGCAAGGTTTTTCTTTTCCAGCCTAAGTAATGGCAAAAGCCACATTAGAAGAAGGTTATAAGTACACAATTATTTGCAATTCTTGATGCAACTCATCTGAGGCCTGAAATGACTTTAAACTATCTCCATTTAACATATTCCAATAAAGCATTAGCAACATCCAAACTGCAAACTGGAAGCCACGGCAATTTGGTCTAGAGAGTCAGGTTAATTCCCTATACTTGATAGTTGGTCTTGTTCGAATTTGCACGATATTTAAATAGGGGTGCAAAAATGTTACAGTAGCTTTGTTGGGAGACTTGAATTATTCAAATATACTCTGGGATAGTCATAGTGCAAAGGGCAGAAAGGGGAGCAAGACCTTTCGGGCATGTCCAGGAAATGTTTCTGCAGTTGTATGTATCGGTTGCAATGCGAAATGAGGATCTGCTGCACCTGGTTCTTAGGAATGAGATGAGCCCAGTATCAGTGATCATTCCAGGACCAGATCTAGGCTGACTATGGAATAGGACAAGGAGCAATCCAAACTGGAGGGGGAAATCCAACTTCAATGGGGTAGGAACAGATCTGGGTCAAACAAATTGGAGTCAAAAGTTGACAGAAGAAATGGTAGCAGTGCAATGGCTATCGTCAAAGAGGAGATAGGTCAGGTACAGTCAAGGTATATTCCCGTAAAACAAATCCAGAGCTCCCTAGATGAGAAAAGAGTTAGAAATTAAGATAAAAGAAGAAAAAGCACCATGACAGGAGCTACGTGGGAAATACAATTGCAAACCAAGTTGAATATAGAAGGTTCAGAGGGGAGGAGAAAAAGCAAATGAGAGAGGCAAACAGGGAGTATGAAAAGAGACTGGCAGTTAACATAAAAGGAAATCCCAAGTCTTCTATAGGAAAGGGCCTTTTCTGTGCTGTAGACCTCTAAATCTCTGAAAGATTTCAGTTCCACTGCCATAGTCGGGAATAAGATGAAAGCATTTTACAGTTTGTAGCGTCTTTTAGAAGATTAGCTAAATCTTGTGAATTTGATAAAACACCTGATGACACTCTGTGAGACAGGCTGGTTTGTGGATTCCGCAATGAAGCTATTCAGAGGAAGCTACTCACTGCAAGTGATTTAACTCTAAAGGATTTAACTCTGAGGAAGTTGCCACAACTATGGAGCAAGCAATGAGAGAAGCTTCACAGAGAAGATAGAGATCTCGAGGAACAAGACTGCAAAGATGCAACCAAGCCATCATTGCACACAGGTTTGACACTCAGCGAGGAAATAGTGAATTAAATCGAATACATACAAGAACATTGGCAAGAAGGGTCACATTGCCGAGGTGTGTTAGGCTCAGAAAATCTCTCCTGCACCAAGAAAGTGCAAGAAGAAGAATACAGTCTGTTTATTCCCTTATTTCTCCTTCCTTTCATTTTTGGCATTACGTTTTGGTCCATGGATGATTAATGGACTTTGAGGCAAGTAGCCTGTAAGCAGCCTGTATCTTTAATTCAAACAGAAGAATCCAAAAGCTGTTTAAACAGGAGATTGCAGACTGGCCGGCAGCAGTGGGAGAGAGCTGGGTTCAGACTCGGTTTGATTGATTGGCTGCTGGCCAATGCATTGGCTCAAAAGGCTGTGCTCTGTCTGGTAACAGGTGGTGATTGGATACTATTCCACTGGGATACTATTCCACTGGGATGTTTTCTGAGTCCCTAAATTTCATTTTGGTTTCAGTTTGACTCCTGGCAGCTCCGAGGAAGGTCTGGCATCATCTCCTCTCGGATTCTTCCTACAGAAAGGCCGTGTTTCTGAACTGGACGAGAGTCTGAATGAATCTATGTGCAGGCAGAGTTCAGAACCGAATAATTCATCACTGACTTCGCAAGGACAGTTAGGTTTGGGCAAGAAAACGGCAGCACGGTTACGCAGTGGTTAGCATTGCTGCCTATGGCACTGAGGACCCGGGCTCGAATCCCGGCCCTGGGTCACTGTCCGTATGGAGTTTGCCCATTCTCCCCGTGTCTGCATGAGTTTAGCCCCCACAACCCAAAGATGTGCAGGGTAGGTGGATTGGCCACACTAAATTGCCCCTTAATTGGAAAAAATAATTGGGTACTCTAAATTTATTTATTTATTTTTTTTAAAAGGTTTGGGCAAGAAATGCTGGCCTGGCGTAAAATAAAGAATAAAATTGTAACTGATTAAGAAGAAGGATTCCCAGCTTTGTGGAGCCATTTACAACCTCAGGACATCCCAATGCTGTTTACAACCAGCTAATTGCTTCTGGAGCATTGCCACTGTGGTAATGTAGGGAAACATTGCAACTAATTCTGTGCACAGCAATCCCCCCACAACAAGCAGCTACGAGACGGATGACCAATTAAACTGCCTTGGTGATGTTAGACAGAGGATACATGTCAGCCAGGACACAGGGAGAACTTAGGATCAGCAGTAGTCCATTCGTCCCTTCCAGCTGGACAACAAATTGCATCATAGCGTCTTTTAATCCACACACATATGGAAAGTGATCGGTATTTGTTTCCTCGTATGGACTGCAATCAATGAGGTCAATTGTTTCTGTAACTCTAAAATTGCAATCATCTAATTTAAGTAAAATGAATACAGCTGAAAACAAAACACCAGCACTGTTTGACGTTAAGATATTACCACGTTATTAAAGGGTTAACACATTGGTTAAAATAGCAGGCAACATAATTTGATATGAACATTAACGTCGTAACATCTCACAAAAGGCAGTCAAACAGTTAATTAGTTACCCTCGCAAGTTCAGCTCTTTCTGTAACTTTTCAAAACTCTCCTGAAAAGTCCTAATTTTTTCAGTAGTTCGACGAAGCTCTTGTGTTTCAGCTTCGTGTTGTTCAGTTGTCCAACTTGATGTGCTCGCTCCATCCTCAAAGCGTTCATTTGTTGGGTGCCCTGAAAGCTGAACAATTCCCGTCGACAATATGCGTGACAGCTACAAAAACAAATAACCAAAAATGTGCAGTCAACAGTGAAATGGACAAAATGATCTTGAATGTGGTTCTATGTCTTTTTGGTACAAGAACTGAAAGTGCCCTTTTGCCAAGCTCAGTTTCTGATTCGACCCCCTTGCAGCAGGCCCATGTGGAAAGGGCAGCTCATTAGCTGGAAGTATGGGTGTTAACGTTGTACAAGATCTCATCGTCTAACACCAACACTTTTCATGAAAAGGTCAAATACTTACTTCATTTTTCAAACCCTCTAAATCTTCCAGTAAGCTGTTGTAGCCATGCTGGCCACGCAAAATGGACACTGAGCCAAACTAAAATGGAAGGCTGCTGAGAAACAGACAGTTCAGCCAGAACAGCAGTCTGCAAAGAGCAGTTTGCATTCTGCAGCAGCAGAAACCAGTTTGGGCTCAGGTGAAGAGACCTTAGCTAGGTGCAAATGGCAAAACGCTTTGCATGCTAATGAGGCCATCAGACTTGAACACCCACACAATAGATACATTTGGTTCTGAATGGACACATTCCAATCAAGACCCAGACATCGAGGCACCAGAAACCTCCGAACAAAAGGACATAAGAAACGCCCCCTCCATCACGGAGACCCCCTCGCATTGGGGAATTAATCCAGTATCGATAAGAAATTGATCCAATAGGTAGAGCCCGCCCGGGAAGAGGGAAGGACAACGGAACCCCTATAAAAGATAGGGACCTCGTGTTGTCCGGTCTGTTAAACCTGTGCTCCGGCCTCGACTGACACCTGGTACCCTGACTCCAGCCGTTGAGCACCAGCCGCCGAAACCGTAAGTTCAACGCTCGCTACGCGATCCAAGCCCGCTAGACTCCCAAGTGCCAGAACGCTTGCTGAAGGCTGCAGACAAAACCAGGACGAAGGCCTCGTTCTCTGACCTTGCCTGTTCCTGTTAGATAAGTATTCTGTTTGCTTATGTTTAGTTGTAGCTTAGTCTCTTAGTGTGTGTGCATGAGTATTTATTATTAACTGTATAATAAATATTGATCGTTTGAACTTGACTAATCGGTGTATCGTCTTTATTACTTTGAACCCTTGAGGACCTGTGTTTCGTGCACATTTAGTGGCGACATCCGCCGGGACCCTGTTGTAAGTGGAAACACCACAGTGTTCAGGACCCTGAAATTTGAATTAGAACTCCAAATTGCAGAGAAATAAAGAGATCACAAGTATTCAAGGTGTTCAAAATAATAAGCGAAATTCGGAAGTGTGTTTTAGTGCATGCGTACTAACAGGGCTGTAAGGTAAAACTGAAAGCTTTTTGTTGCGACAAACTTTCGGTAGTTTTGTAATCGGAAAATAGCGTAAGCCGTACCCTTTTTCGAAACACCACCCCAGCAACCCCCTGTTCCAAATTATAAAAAGAGAGTCAGAGGAAATGGCCATGCAGGCAATGGAACGCCTGATGGATCCAGCAAAGTTTGTGGTCGCAGCGACCAGCAGCAGTAGCAGAGTAGGCCAGTGTCCCACGTGGGAGCTGGAACTCCGCAAATATCTGCAGGGAAAGGGATGGCCCCTTTGGAAAGAGTTTTGTGCAAATGAGGAGACAGGTCCCGGAAGTATAGGTCATACTTGGTGGGAGAACCTCTCTCAGATACACAAAAAGAGTTTAAGTAAAGCACGCAAGCCGATGGCGATTGTGTCCTGCTTGGCACAGTTGCGAGGCGCAGAGGAGGTTATCAGGACGCTCCGGGCAGATTTAGAGGAAAGGAACCGAATGAGTAAGGTCGATGTCAGGGACATCGAGAAAGAAAACCTGGATCTTAAAGGGAAGTTGGCAGAGAAGGGTAGAGAGGTGGATGATGCCAAGAGGGCTCACCAGTCTTGTCTAGCTCATCTGAACAGTTCCCAGACCCAGTATGAGAAAGCCTATCAGGACGTGCAACGTGCCGTTCTGATAAGACAGGAATCGGAAAAGCAGGTGGAGGCATTGCAGAGGCAATGTTCCGATCTCAAAGCAGCTTTGAGAGCACTCCACGCTGCAACGACCGAACAAAGACAAAGCACAGTTGACCACGCGAAATGCAGAAAACAGATTGCGGAACTGCAATCTCTGCTTTCGGTGCAGAATGGCTTCCAAAGCACCTTTGGAGCACAGTTAGATGGGGAAAATGCCCCAGATTGGCAGGAATTAAGCGAGACAGCGCAGCGTTATGTTCAGGGAACATGTGCGCCCGCAGCTCAGCAGAAACGACAGGCACCCCAACCCCCCACAGCTCAGACCATAACCGCACCCATGAATCCCGTAACCACACAGAGGAAAGCCGAATCAGAAGGCGCCCCAGACATAACTTACACCACCCCTTTAACAGTAACCCAGCTAAGGGACGCTTGTGAAAAGATCACTCCGTTCCTCCCCACCGCAGACCCCCACCAGTTCTTTGCGAAAGTAAAACAGCAGGCTACCATGTACGGCCTGGATGAGAGAGAGCAGGTTAAGCTCACCGTGCTGAGCTTAGACCAGAGTGTAGTGGCAGCCCTCCCCGACCCACAAAACGTGGCAGGAGGCAGCCTAGAGGAGATGCACACTGCTATTTTAGATGCCATCGGGTACAATAGAGGTGACCCCGTAGAAGGCTTGAATAAGTGCAGGCAGAAGAGATCTGAACACCCCACAGCATTCGCCGGAAGGCTGTGGATTCACTTCAGCGCAGTTTTCGGACAGCTAGATAGAGCGCATTTAACCCGCGAGAACATGGTTAAGTGGACGCGCACAATTATCTCACACGCAACAGAAGCAGGACAGAGCGCTTGCAATAATTACGACCCCTCAGAAGAGGCCCATAACGAAAAATGGGTCCTCAAAAGATTGTCCCGCGCTTGGGAGCAATCGCTTCAGGCAAAAGCAAAGGTTAGATCCCCAGAAGAGGCTCAGGCTGCTGCAGATATCCAAGCAGTCAGAGAGCACCAGAAGCCCGCATGGGTAAATGAAGGCAAGAGCAGCCCTCAACAGAAAGGACAGGAATGCTATAACTGTGGACAGTTAGGGCATTGGGCAAAAGAGTGCCAAGCACCCCAGCGATCTCAGAGAGGCCAGCAGACAGGCACTCTGAACCGCAACAAAGCAAAACCAATCCACAATGTAGCAGTACAGTCAGGACCCACCAATGTGGACGAGACGAACTGACGGTGTTCGGGCTCCCCCACTTGGGTCTGTGACACACTATGGGACTCATCAGGGAGGCCCGTAGTCACGGCAAAAGTCAAAGGGAAGCCCATAGAGTTATTGTGGGACACAGGAGGATCCCGCACCACCATTAACTCCACAACCACGGCACACGCAGACACGTGGCCGACCACCTCCACCATCACACTTAGCGGGTTCACCGGACACTCGCAGCAGGGACATATCACAGCACCCGTAGCGATCCAGCTAGGGAACATTAGCACAAGGCACCCCGTAGTTTTAGTAAATCTTCCCCGGACAGCAGAGCACATCCTGGGGATAGATTTTATGAACGCCCACAGCTTGTCGTTCGACCCAGTGAACCAGTGTGTCTGGCGAATGGCGAGATCAGACAGAGCCCCAGCCACCCTCACAGTAGGAGACTACGCTAATCGGATTAGCGCAGTGGGAGAGTACTCATTCGACCTGACTACACTCCACACCGACCGACAAATTAAGGCCCTTCTAAACAAACACAGGACAGCATTTGCAAGTCACCGTCATGACTGTGGCAGAATGACTGGACAAGTTCATGTTACCGGACAGGACCCCCGACCGCAAAAGCAGTATAGATTTCCCCTCGAGGCAGAGGTGGAAATAGAAAAGGTTATAGGCAGCTTGTTGGACCAAGGTGTACTGAGAACGGTAGCCTCCACCAACAATGCCCCTATTTGGCCAGTGAGGAAGCCCGATGGATCATGGCGTCTGACCATCGATTATCGGGAACTCAACAAAGTAACCCCCGCAGTAGCCCCACCGGTAGCTACTAGTCCCGAGACCATGCTCAAGCAGGGTCTCAACGCCAAGTACTTCACGGTATTGGACATCAGTAATGGATTCTGGTCAATACCATTGGCAAAAGCGTGCCAATACAAATTCGCATTCACTTTTAAAACTCAGCAGTACACGTGGACATGCCTCCCACAAGGATTCCACAATTCCCCCTCCATTTTCCACCGACAGCTGGCAAGTGGATTAGAAAAATTTTCCCGACCCGAATGTCTGGTACAGTACGTAGACGACCTACTACTGCAGACAGACACAAAGGCAGAGCACATTTCGCTTCTGGCCGAACTCCTAGAACTCTTAACTGAAATTGGCTGTAAAGTTAACCCGAAAAAGGCCCAAATATTGGAAAGTAAAGTGATGTATTTGGGATCAGTCATCACGCACGGCAAACGCGAGATCGAATTCAAAAGAATTGATTCGATCGTCAAATTGCCCCTTCCCCAGAATGTATCAGCCCTCCGGTCGTTTTTAGGACTGGTTGGCTATTGTCGGAACCACATCGACGGATTCGCGACAAAAGCCGCCCCACTTTCAGACCTCCTTAAGAAAGGAGCCCCCTGGGAATGGCTTCCGCAGCATACAGGCGCTGTGGAAGAGTTAAAACGAGCCCTTAGTGCAGCACCCGCGCTGCTAGTCCCCGACCAACTTTCACCGTACGCAATCGAGGTAGCTAGCACAGATCTAACCCTCTCGGCCGTGTTGCTTCAAGAACGGCACGAGCAGCTAAGACCAGTGGCTTATGCCTCCCGACTGCTAGACCCAGTAGAACAAGGATTTTCAGCCTGTGAGAGGCACCTCCTTGCTGTCTTCTGGGCAGTGCAGTATTTCTCATACATCACCGGACTCAACCCCATCACCATTCTAACCGAACACACACCCACACAGCTACTACTAGACGGTCGACTGAAGGACGGTTCAGTTAGCCAGATTAGGGCAGCTAGGTGGACCCTACTTTTACAAGGACGGGACATTACAGTGAAACGGACACGCACCCACACATACTTAGCAGACAACCTCCAATACCCAGGACAGCCCCATGACTGTGAAATTGTAGCTCCCCTGCACAACACAGGACCCTTTTTAGCCAAAACACCCCCCAGGAAGATAGGGAACCCGAAACAAAGCCCCCAGCCCACAGACACGTGTGGACCCTTGAGGATTTATGTAGACGGTTCCTCCACAGTTTTAAATGGTGAGCGTATCACAGGATGCGGCATCTACGTAGAGGACGCGCAGGGGCGCGCTCTCGAAGAAATCGCTCTTAAGTTACCAGGTCACTTAGGCGCGCAGGCAGCAGAGCTAGCAGCCATAGCGTACATAGTGGACCACCCCGATTCTTTCCCCAGCCCAGCAGACATATATTCAGACAGCTTATATGTCTGTAACAGTTTAACCGATTTTCTGCCCCTGTGGAGGACACGAGGTTTTGTCTCCGCAGACGGAAAACCCCTTCCATCAGCCCCTCTACTCCAGCATATTTTAGCGAAAGCGAAGGACAGGACCTTCGGCATTATAAAAGTTCGCAGCCACCATAGGTCATCACCACCTGGGAATGTAAAAGCCGACGCGTTGGCTAAGGCAGGTTCCAGGAGAGGACACTTATGGACCCCCCCAGCTAGCGCACCAGCTAGCGCCCCTGTGAGCGCAGTCCAAGTCTCACAGACTGATATTAAAGATCTCGTGGCAGCACAAAAACAGGACGGAGACCTCAGGGAGGTTTTCAAGGGAAACTTTGTGCCTGCTTACGAGCACTTTAAACACGCACTGACCACACATGAGGGTGTGATCATTAAGGACCGACTTTATGTGGTCCCACAGCAGGACAGGAATCAGATGATTGCCTTGTTCCATGACGGACACGGGCATCAGGGAATTGATGCAACAACGAGGCACCTCAGACAACTCTGTTGGTGGCCTGATCTCAGGAATGATGTAACGCACTACATAGAGAATTGCCTGATTTGTGCTCAGAATAACCCGGACAGGTATTCTAGGAAGGCACAACTTCGGCATACTCGCCCAGTTAACGGCCCTTGGACAAACCTCCAGATCGACTTTATAGGTCCATTGCCCCCTTGTAGGAATGGCTATAAATACGTTCTGGTGGTGATAGATACCTTTACCAAGTGGGTAGAGGCATTTCCCTCACGAACAAATACAGCAAAGACAGCTGCAAAGATCCTGACCCACCACATCTTCACGAGATGGGGTTTACCCCGAAGTATCGATTCGGACCAGGGATCTCACTTTACAGGACGGGTCATGAGGAACGTCCTGACAATATTCGGAATCAAACAGAACTTCCACATTGCGTATCATCCACAGTCCAGCGGGATTGTGGAGCGCATGAATCGGACCCTAAAAACTACCCTTAGGAAAATGGTTCAAGAGAACAATTCCACATGGGATTCAGTGCTCCCCTTTGCACTTATGTTCATAAGGAACACTGTCTCCACATCGACAGGACACACACCACATACACTCATGACCGGACGCCCTATGAAAGGTACAGAATTCCTTTTAGGACTGGACATGACAAGCCCCGAAGTGACGGCCCTCACACATGAAAAGGCAGTTAAAGAACTAGTTGAGACTGTGAGGTCTGCACAGCTCGCAGCCGCAGTCCAGCTAGGGAAACGCCGACAGCAACATACTGCCTGTTTCAATAAGACCGTACACACCACAGAATTCCAGGTTGGGCAACAGGTAATGTTATCTGTTTATAACCCCAGCAGTTTTTTGGCTCCAAAATATTCCGGCCCCTACTCAATTTCGGACAAAATTAGCCCCTCCGTTTACAGGATAAAGTATCCTAATGGGAAGACCGCGTGGTTCCATATAAACCAGTTAAAGGCATATGGAACACAGGCCAACCATGCCCACCATGTCCTGCTAGACGCAGCAGAACACTTCACCCCGCCCACCAGAGACACTTTTCCACCATCCCCCTCACAGACCAGTACATCAACGGACTCGCCCACGACTCCGCCCACAGACCACTACAGACCACGCCCCGACACGCCCACAAGCTGCCACAGCAGAGACAGTAGGACAGACACTGACTCTGAAGACAGCGACACCACACAGCCATACAGCCCACACTGCACCACCTACGACCCCGACTCCAGTGACCCCATGGAAGTCACTTACCTTAAAAACCCAGAACCACCACCCGACCCCGCCTACCCCGACAACACACTCGACGCCACACAATGGCACAGGGACAATTCCTACAGACTTGTCCGCAATGACGAGAGTGACCCCCGGTCACACAACTCCAAAATAGCATGCCTGATCCACACAAGGGTGTGGGATCCGGGAGAGCAGGACGACACGGTGTCTGACTCCCGACACGGCAACCCCTTTGTGACCCTGTTCACAGAGGCAGAATCAAAGTGAGGTGTCCAGATGATGTAAGATAGGAATCGTTTGAGGGAAACGATGTCCTTTCTGATGGAACCTGCACGTATGTTTGTCTTCGTTTTATGTTTGTTTGTCTCAGGATTGTACAATGTTTCAGCTGGAGGATGGACATCTTCTTTTCAGCTGAAAAGATTGTGACCACCTCACATACACGTTAGTTTGTCCGCAGATACTTCTGAGAACTTCGGTTTGATTGGAGATCTTTTCCAAAGTTGTAAGGCCACACGCCAAATAGTTTATCTGCAGATATCTCTGAGAACTTCAGTGATGTCCTCAGTTGGAGCATCTTGGCTCCCTTGGTTTCTTTTTTAGGTGCCCCTCTATTCGGCGAAATAGAGGCTGCAAGTCATGGTAAACACATTCGTACCCGTTTTTCCAGGTTACTCAGGCAGTGGACAAACGGCACTGAGGACCCGCCCTGTCTGAGAACCAACCCTTGGTCAGCCAAGCTCGGGTATGGCACAGCACGCCCTACCCGGGGATCCCATCCAACTCGTACCCGTAGCGGCCCATACGCAACTCATTCGGATGTTTCTTTCCAAATTTGTTTTCATTTTAGGTTAGGTAGCCCTTCGGCCGCCATCCCACATGCTATTTACATCCGGAAACATTCGGATGGTAAATCAGCAAAGCCTGCGAGACGGCTCGCAGAAGGAAGGATTGTTAGGTGTATGCTGGTCTTTAAATTCGCTTTTTGAAAAAAAAAATGAGGGGAGTCACAGGGTGTGACTTAGCCAGTCATTT
Source organism: Scyliorhinus canicula (assembly GCF_902713615.1). Classification (NCBI taxonomy): domain Eukaryota; kingdom Metazoa; phylum Chordata; class Chondrichthyes; order Carcharhiniformes; family Scyliorhinidae; genus Scyliorhinus; species Scyliorhinus canicula. The sequence goes on from NC_052149.1 coordinate 15,323,479, forward strand.
TAAAGGGTCAATTGGGTTTTGAAAGACAGATGCACTAACAAGTAAAGGTCTTAAACTGTGTATTGACAGATACTGTGCTTGATCCCAAAGGTTTCAAAGGACGAGACAGAGGTCGAAGCCAGGATTGTCAATACCGGAGGAAGAAGGAAGAGAAAGAGGAAGAACAGCAAAATGATGGAAGCCCACTTATTACTATTTAATGTCATATGTATATGTGTGGAAACAAGACACGTTTCCCCCACAACCCCCACCGTAAATGTTAGTACAACAAACCCCCAGTGCTCAGCTCTGATCAGCGAGGTTCAGACCTGGTGTACTAAATTCATGACGTGGTACTCCATGTCCTACATAATCGAATCACTGTTGGTGATTGCGATCCTCACCATCCTAGTGCAGACCCTCAGGTTGAGGAAATGGAAGAGGAGAGCCTCTCGTTCCAGCACCTCACCCATCTATAGAGTGCAATCCCCCATCTTCGGATTCCACCAAACCCCTCAACCCCTCACTGATTACAACACTCTGTAAATAAAATTCAGCCATGTATTATATTGTTCCATACTCGACTGCCGAGTTGGGAAGTGTGATGTTGTGGTGTGAATGGTTAAGATTTTAGAGTGATTAAATGTTTAAGTTAAGGTTAAGGTTAATAGTGATAGGTAGAGGTTCCCAATTGTAGTAATGCATGTCCCTTTGACATAGGGCCAAGTAGAAATGTTAGTTAAAATTTTTTTCTCTTCTTCCCATAGTTTAGAACAGAGTAGAACAGGAACTGGCAAGAGGTCAGAACACAAGGAGGCAAAGTACATAGGTGATCCTTCACAATAGTATGATTGTGAGGATCACAAGGAGGGAATGTAGCCATGCTGGCCACGCAAAATGGACACTGAGCCAAACTAAAATGGAAGGCTGCTGAGAAACAGACAGTTCAGCCAGAACAGCAGTCTGCAAAGAGCAGTTTGCATTCTGCAGCAGCAGAAACCAGTTTGGGCTCAGGTGAAGAGACCTTAGCTAGGTGCAAATGGCAAAACGCTTTGCATGCTAATGAGGCCATCAGACTTGAACACCCACACAATAGATACATTTGGTTCTGAATGGACACATTCCAATCAAGACCCAGACATCGAGGCACCAGAAACCTCCGAACAAAAGGACATAAGAAACGCCCCCTCCATCACGGAGACCCCCTCGCATTGGGGAATTAATCCAGTATCGATAAGAAATTGATCCAATAGGTAGAGCCCGCCCGGGAAGAGGGAAGGACAACGGAACCCCTATAAAAGATAGGGACCTCGTGTTGTCCGGTCTGTTAAACCTGTGCTCCGGCCTCGACTGACACCTGGTATCCTGACTCCAGCCGTTGAGCACCAGCCGCCGAAACCGTAAGTTCAACGCTCGCTACGCGATCCAAGCCCGCTAGACTCCCAAGTGCCAGAACGCTTGCTGAAGGCTGCAGACAAAACCAGGACGAAGGCCTCGTTCTCTGACCTTGCCTGTTCCTGTTAGATAAGTATTCTGTTTGCTTATGTTTAGTTGTAGCTTAGTCTCTTAGTGTGTGTGCATGAGTATTTATTATTAACTGTATAATAAATATTGATCGTTTGAACTTGACTAATCGGTGTATCGTCTTTATTACTTTGAATTTGACCTTGGAATACTTGTGACGTTGCCTATACGGCAGCTGGCGACTCCAGAGCTTAAATAATTACATAGAACAGAGCCTAGCAGTGTTAAGCACACGTCGAACTCGGAGGCGTGTTAATACACTCCAATAAACGCGTTTTACGCCCATAGTAAAACGTGCAACACTGTCGATCTGAAGTCCACACTGATACGCTCGTCCATTAATGGTGGATTCCTTATCACAGCTGGCATCGCTGGAAGGGGTTACAGAGGAGTTATTTTCTGCATTGCCCAAGGTGATGTACAGCCTTTGCGTTGGCCCATTCTAATACAAAGGAACAAGAATTATATTTAGTTTTTATACTTCAGACAAGTCTAGGTCGATGTCGAGTTGGGCACCCTATCAAAAGTACATTCAGGCAATTTCACAGACTATCTGAATGAAAATATAATAACTTTTTCTTACATATTCAACAACTACAATTTGCATTGATATAATGCCTTTAAAGTAACAAAGCATCGCAAGGTGCTTCACAGGAGTGTTATAAAATAAGACAGTGAGCCACACAAGGTGTTAGAGCAATTGACATTCCTTCCACACTCTGGGCAAAGATGTTTCGCCTGAATTCCCGATTGGATTTACTTGTGATGATCTTGTATTTATGGCCCCTAGTTCTCGTCTGATCCACAAGTGGAAACATCTTCTTTACGTCTGCCCCATCAAATCCTTTATCAATCTATTAGGTCGTCCCTCAGCCTTCCCCTTTCTGGAGAAAAGAGGCCCAGTCTGATCAATCATGCCGGAGATAACCTCTCACTGGAGTCATCAGTCATTTTGGTAGCAGGTGAAAAAAAATTAGTTCTGCCTTATGCTTATTCTAAACTCCCCAAGGCGTCATTTTAACACTAAGGATACAATAAATGTATTCAGAATTTGTGAGAGGGAACATTGATACTGAATGCAATTATATATTTGGATCAGATTTTCAAAGGGAGGGCCTGGATTATTTAATGTAGCAGACATATCAGAACACAGAGACATAGGCCTGAACTTTGCACTCCTCCCAGAAGGTTTTGAGGCGGTGGGATAGGTGTGGGGGGGGGGGGGGGGGGGGGGGGGGGGGGTTGGAACGACATGAAATTGCATGGACTGTATTCCCTCCAGGATCAACCAGGAAGCTATTTTACAGTGTAGCGGGCAGGGCCTAGTATAGGAGTCCTGCCCTTGCCACCCCAAGTAAAGCCCTTAAATGGCCACATAATGCCTTTTCCCACCCAGCCTCAATTTTAAAAACCGGGGGGGGGGGGGGGGGGGTTTCAAGAAACACCCTGCAGTGGGGTCAGCAGATGTCCTGTCCGCTTCATGTCCCGGGAGCTAGGAGAATCTGGCTTTATACAGGCACAGCACATTTAACTGCTCATCAAAATAAGCCAACCTGGTTCACGCCCAGAGTGGGCACACCCCATTTAGGGGGTCACCCTGTATAGCAGCTTAGGAATTACAAGATGATCATTCGTATACATCTTGGGCAAGATTCTCCAGTTGCCCAGCTGCATGTTTCTCGCCAAAGTGCCTTTCGTTGGCGACAGGATTCCATCTTCCCGTCGCTTGTCAAAGGAATTTCCCATTGTAACCACCAGCCGGCTGACGGGGTTTTCGTGCCGGCGGGAAAATTGAATCCCAACACCAGAGAATTCCCAACTCCTTCCTTGCATTGCATCAGCCCCTGCTACATCCTCAGCGTTTAAACCTACACCTCATCTTCATGCACGCTCTCATAGACTTTATCTATCTGACAGAAAGTTGTACCACATTTAGCATGCAAACTGGTTGTGGATGTTAATGTTCAAAAGAAGCAAAAACGCGAGATGCTCGCCTGCGGTACCGAGTTCCCCAAGAGCAGCAATGGGCTCCGCAAGCAGATAATTGCACCTGGGCGACTTCAAACAGGCCTTCTGAAACTAAACGATCCAATGTACCTAAAAGTGTTATTTTATTCAACAGAAAAACAATTAGCCCCACATGGCCAACCTCAAAAAGATTGTATTTCTTTTTGAAATAATTTCCCACCTTGATGTGCAGGCATGCAAACGAGTAGTTAGCTGATGCGTCAGATTTGCTGTACCTACCTCCTGGCCGAGCACAAAAGGACGAGACTTTCTCCAACCCCTTGTTTTCCCCTTCCCAGATCTGTTTGCTTTCGTCGAATCAGTTGAACGTTTTCTTTTGTGCACCTGAGATAGCTGGAAGAAAACATACCCTTGAGTCCCCGGTCCCTGCACAATGGATTTGCCGAACGCGTAATTTTGCAGTCGGAATGTGAAATTATGAAAGCGTTTGCTGACCGATGCGGAGATGGGACACCGACTGGTGGGGAAGGAAGTCTACTTAGTGATGTCCTGAAGACTTAACTCAAAATTGTTCAAACGCTTGAACATACATTCTGTAACCTAGTAATCTGGGAGTGAAAAAAGTGGTGCATTCCTCCCTCTAATTTTTTCAATTAAAATGGCATACTAAATGGAACCAGGGAGGCAGTGGTGCAGTGGTATTCTCACCAGGCCAGTAACCCAGAGCAATGTTCTGGGGACCCAGGTTCAAATCCCACCAAATCTGGAATTAAAAGTCTATTGGTGACCATTGTCGATTGTCATTAAAGACCCATCCGGTTCATTATTGGCCTTTAGGGAAGGAAATCTACCGTCCTCCCTTGGTCTGGGTTTTACATGTGAGTCCAGACCCACAGCAATGGGGCCGACTCTAAGCTCTGAAATCCAGTCAGTTCAAGGGATATTTAGGATGGGCAATAAATTCTGGCCCATCAATGAATAACTTTTCAAAAAAGCCCTCCAAAACCTTGGTGCTCAAGTTTATAAACACACTATATTAACTTCAAAAAGATTCTGTTAACATCGGGAATGCATCACCCACACTAATTCAATACCGCTTCCCCAACTTCCCCCAAATGGCTCCACTTTTTCTTCTCTGTATATAGCTGAGATGTTGATTTGATTTGATTTATTATTGTCACATGTATTAGTATACAGTGAAAAGTGTTGTTTCTTGCATGCTGTACAAACAATGCATACCGTACATAGGGAAGGAAGGAGAGACTGCAGAATATAATGTTACAGTTATAGCAAGGTGTAGAGAAAAGATCAACTTAATACGAGGTCGGTCCATTCAAAAGTCTGATGGCAGCAGGGAAGAAGCTGTTCCTGAGTCGGTTGGTACGTGACCTCAAACTTTGGTATCTCTTTCCTGACGGAAGAAGGTGGAAGAGAGTATATCTGGGGCGCGTGGGGTCCTTAATTATGCTGGCTGCCTTTCTGAGGCAGCGGGAATTATAGATTGAGTCAATGGATGGGAGGCTGGTTTGCGTGATGGACTGGGCAACATTCACAACCTTTTGTAGTTTCCTGCGGTCTTGGGTAGAGCAGGCTCCATACCAAGCTGTGATACAACCAGAAAGAATGCTTTCTATGGTGCATCTGTAGAAGCTGGAACTTAGCTGAACAATTTTAACGATGGTTTTATACATAGAAAATACTGTGCAGAAGGAGGCCATTTGCCCCATCGAGTCTGCACCGACCCACTTAAGCCCTCACTTCCACCCTATCCCCGTAACCCAATAACCCCCCTAAACTTTTTGGTCACTAAGGGCAATTTATCATGGCCAATCCACCTAACCTGCACGTCTATAGGACTGTGGGAGCACCCGGGGGAAACCCACGCAGACACAGGGAGAACGCGCAGACTCCGCACAGACAGTGACCCAGCGGGTAATCGAACCTGGGACCCTGGCTCTGTGAAGGCATAGTGCTATCCACTTGTGCTACCGTGCTGCCAATAATAATAATCGCTTATTGTCACAAGTAGGCTTCAATGAAGTTACTGTTAAAAGTCCCTAGTCGCCACATTCCGGCGCCTGTTCAGGGAGGCCGGTATAGGAATTGAACTCGCGCTGCTGGCCTTGTTCTGCATTACAAGACAGCTGTTTAGCCCAGTGTGCTGAACCAGCTCCACCAGTTTCACATTCCTGTGCCTGTGCCAACACCTCTAGAGTCCCACATGGAGTTATCCTTGATCTTCGCCTCTTCCTCATCGACACACAAGAAACAGGAGTGGGCCATATGGTCCTTCGAGCCTGCTCCGCTATTCTATATGATCATGACTGATCTTGGGCTCCAAATCCACTGTCCTGCCTGCTCCCCATATCCCTTAATTCCCTGAGACCGGAATTCTGTGCCCCAGCCTTAAAATGCATTCAAGGCTGCACCAATTACAACCTCCAGGGGTAGAGAATTCCAAAGATTCACACTCTTTTGAGTGAAGTAATTTCTCAACTCAGTCCTAAATGATTGGGCCTTTACGCTGAGACTGGGCCCCCCCCCCCCCATGTTTCAGATTCCCCGATCAGCGAATACAATCTCTCAGTGTCGACCTTACCAAAGCCCCTGGGAATCCTAACCACACAGCTTTCAACAAGACCGCCTCTCATTCTTCTGAACTCCAGGGAATATAAGCCCACTGTACCTTTTGTCATTTTCCAGATTATATTCTAATGACGTGAACCTCACCCTAAGCCGCCTACTCTGTCCTGTCACAGAGCTTGTTCAATATCCTCCACTGCATGGGCTGTCACTTCCTCTAGCTTAAAATTGGAAAGACTGTGGCCATCGTCTTTCACTAATATCGCAAACGCTATCTACCACCGATTCCAATCTCTCCCCTGGAACTATTTATGGCTGAACCAGACTTTTTGCAACCTCAGGCGCCCTATTTGAAAGGAAGCTGGATTTCAAATTCCATATCCTCTCCAGCACAAAGGTTGCCAACATCCACCCCCACAGTATTGCCTGGTACTGCACCTGCATGGTAGCACAAGTGGTTAGCACTGTGGCTTCACAGCGCCAGGGTCCCAGGTTCGATTGCCGGCTTGGGTCACTGTCTGTGCGGAATCTGCGTGATCTCCTCGTGTGTGCGTGGGTTTCCTCCGGGTGCTCTGGTTTCCTCCCACAAATCCCGAAAGACGTGCTGTTAGGTAATATGGATATTCTGAATTCTCCCTCTGTGTACCCGAACAGGCGCCAGAGTGTGGCGACTAGGAGTTTTTCACAGTAACTTCATTGCAGTGTTATTGTAAGCCTACTTGTGACACTAATAAAGATTATTATTATTTCTTTACCATGACAACTCTGCCTTCATCACTTCTGCGCTGCTAATTCCGTGTGACCATTATTGCTCTCTCCTCGATTACCTATTCTTGAGTGTCGGCATCTCACCTATTCTTACATGTTGACATGGTCTCTGCTTCAATCACTTGGCCTAGTAATGGCTTCCATTCTTCACAACTTTGTGTGAAAGTGTTTCTTCCTCTTCCATCCTAAATCCTTTCCATTTAATTTCCCATGAATTGAAATCCATCAGCACTCTTATGTAATCTGTTCATCCTGTCACACTTTTCAAATACCTCAAACAAATTCTAATCTCTTCAACCCTGATCAAAACAGCCCCAATTTATATTCCTTTATATTTCTTCGTATCCTCTTTATTGACTCAGCATCCCTCCAATAAGGGCAGCACGGTAGCATTGTGGTTAGCACAATTGCTTCACAGCTCCAGGGTCGCAGGTTCGATTCCCGGCTTGGGTCACTGTCTGCGTGGAGTCTGCACGTTCTGTGTATGCGTACGTTTCCTCCGGGTGCTCCGGTTTCCTCCCACAGTCCAAAGATGTGCAGGTTAGGTGGATTGGCCATGCTAAATTGCCCTTAGTGTCCAAAATTGCCCTTAGTGTTGGGTGGGGTACTGGGTTATGGGAAAAGGGTGGAGGTGTGGGCTTGGGTAGGATGCTCTTTCCAAGAGCTGGTGCAGACTCGATGGGCTGAATGGCCTCCTTCTGCACTGTAAGTTCTATGAAAAAATAGCAAGGAGCCCACATCTGTACACTGTATTACAATTGTGCTTTACATTGAATCACATTTCAATTTTATATTGTATACCACTTGTCATAAATCAGAATGTGACCGTATTAATTTGAGGGCCGGGGTGCCTCTTGTACATGAACCTGCTAATCCCCTGCTCTTCCACATCATTCAATCTTTTAAAAAGTCAAAATATACCACCTCGCACTTAATAACATTGGAATGCTATCCTTCACACTGTTGCTCATTCCAACAGGTTATAAAATATCCATCTTCAGCTTTCTTGAATCAGAATCTTTTTGTGATTCCTCTTCAACATTATCTGCAAATTCCAGCCGCACTCCGTCTCGCCTTCTACGTAAACCACTAATATGCAGGAGCAGTCCTGGATTCAAAACTGTACCGGCCTCCCCGAACAGGCACTGTGGCGACTAGGGGCTTTTCACAGTAACTTCATTGAAGCCTACTTGTTGACAATAAGCGATTATTATTATTAAAACCTGTGGACCCCTCTGTCTGCCCCCAATCGTTCTATTAACTGTCCTTAATTCCTAATTACCCCCTTGTGACAAGGCCTTGAATCCAATTTGTTACTTCTGTCCTAATTCCATACCCTTAAATAATTTTCTGCCTGGTACTCTGTTAATAGCTTCCTAAAATCTATGCATACCACGTCATTGTCATATCAATTAGAATAATCAAATGACATGGTACAGAAGGAAGCCCCATAGCAAATTTTGCCTTTGTTGGGTCTTAGGTGGGAAATACAATTAACCCCATGCCTCACCTCTTCACAATCCTGCAATTCTTTCTCCCCAACTTCAAATATTATCCAATTTTCTTTTGCATTTTGCCATTGAATCTGTTTTTTGCTACCCTTTCAGGCAGTGATTGCCAAATCAAAACTTGTCCGTTAAAATAAAAGGTTTCCTCCTGCCATTTCGGATTCTTTTGCCAATGACTTCCTCTTTTGATTATTTTTATGAAGCTGTTACCATCATTTACACTTACTTCCACAACAGAAGGCAACAACTTGGGTTTCTGAACATGTACACGAACAGCTGTAGATTCATCAGCATGGACATGGATTGGGGGTGAAGATGATCTTGACTTCATCCTAAGGAAAGAAATAAATAAATGAGGAAAAATGTTTACTTTTTTTTGCTCAGACAGTTGCACAAACACCCAGAGAAACATAGAAAAAATTAGTAGAGAAGGAGGCCAATCATCCCATAACCTGCCCCAGTATCTTCTCATTATCCCTTCAATTCTTTTCTCCAAGTACTTATCGGATTCCCCTCTGACAGGTATTATTGAATCAACAGGGGGCTGGTTAGCTCAGTTGCTAGATAGCCTCATTCAGAATGTGAGCAGTGTGGGTTCAAATCATGCAGGTTGACTTGGGACCTCTGCCTCCTTGTCTTGCCCCTGAGAGTGGACGGAACTACTGACAAAAGCAGCCAAGAAAACAGCTCGAGAAGAAGCTTCAACAGCCAAGGACCTGCCTTCAGGCAGTGCGTGGATGATGAATTGAATCTACGCATTGCATAAAAGTATCATTCCTCACATTGCCTCTGCGTTTTTTGTCAATATCTTAAAAACTGGTTATGTTCAAATAATGTTTTTGAGTGCAGTAAAAATTTGTCGGATGCAGCAGGAATTTATATTAGAGAATTACTTTAGTGACCAAGAACTCGTCAGATATTGGAAAAAAGTGGATACAATCATTATACCCACAGATACGATTAAAATCTCCATTGTCCAATTGTGTCATAACCACTTTCCAGTTAATGTAAACTGCAAGTATCCTCAAACACACACCTGGGGATCCTAGAAGAGATGTGGCTAACTGTTAAAGATCATTGTTTGTTTATTTTTAACCCAGGGACTCATTCTGTCCTCATTGAAGGACACAATTGTCGATCGCAAGTGCTGGCTGGGACAATAATTCAAAACCACTGCCTGGCCAGTTGGACTAATTAGCCTTATGTAAAGTGTTTTCAGGCTCGCTATACTGTATTGTGCAGCTCAATATCTCACCTTTACCATCACTTTGGAGAATAGTTTTGAGAATGAACCAGTTTTCACTCAATTTTTCAAAGCAATGCATAAAACAGTGGTATCTATTATTTACCAAAGTTACATTCCCATGGGGATCCATAAACCAAACCAACCAAATGTACCCAATGTCCACCCCCCACCCCCCCCCCCCCCCCCCCCCCCCGACCCCCCGCCTCGCAAATGAATATATTACCAGATAAGATTTTGCTGACAGTCAGCATCAATGTAGATTCAAATTAAACATAAAGGGTGGGATCTACCGACTGTGTTGCGCCCGAAATGCAGCACCACACAACGCAACCGTAGATACCAGGAGATCCACTTCCGGGAACTATCTAGCTCACCACGCCTCGTGAAATCCAACGCGATCTTGCAAGACGTGGTGGGCGGGATTCACTTTCGGCAATTCCGCATATTAGAATGAGACATATCCTGATACGTGTTCCCGAGATCTAACCAAAGTGTGGGAGGTAATTCCCTCACCTCGGTGAACTCGGGCCAGCACCGTTCAGTGCTGGTCTCCACAAACAGGGACCAGATGCAACTGCACTCGTTGGGGTCTCCCAGGGGATTGGAGGCCCCCGGGTACATGCCCTCTGGGCAGAGTGGTACACTGGCACTGCTGGTGCCACCCGGGTACCCTGGCACTGCTAGCCTGGCACCCTTAGTGTCACCTGGGTGCCAGGCTGGCCCTGCCAAGGTGCCAAGCTGGCATTGTTTGCACAGCAGCGATCAGACTGGAGGGGGTGCCTTGCATGGGTCCCCCTTATACCGAATTGGGGCTTAAGAGGGGGTTCAGGGGTTGCATCAGGGCCTCGGGAGATTGGGACGCCATTTAAAAATGTCTGTCCCGATCTCTCGCTGCACTGAGTTCTGTTGAGCGGAGCCCCTCAGTGCCGAAAATGGGGCTAAGTGCGATCTCATTGGAGAGGTTCCCCGCTGAGGCCCCCAATCTACTCGGATGGGCATTGGTTAGCGGGGTGTTTCTTGGCTCTCCGAGCGCTGGGAAACACTCGGCTAATCACGCGCGCTAAAAACTCTGTCCTCATTCGGGTAAATCTTGCCCAAAGTAACAGACAGATCGCAGTAAGGACGAACTATATAATTCCACAAGGAATGGCAGATTCAACAGAGACTGGGTGCTCCGGTTTCCTCCCACAGTCCAAAGATGTGTATGTTAGACGGATTGGCCGTGCTAAATTGCCCTTTAATGTCCAAAGGTGTGCAGGTTAGGTGAGATTACGGGTTTAAGGAGATAGGGTGGGGAAATGGGCCTAGGTAGGGTGCTCTTTCAGAGCGTCGGTGCAGACTCGACAGGCCTCATGGCCTCATTATGCACTGCAGGAATTCTACGGTTCTAACAACTGAACAGTATCAGACCCCCATAGTTGCTTGGATACTGGACAGAAATCCCAATATTTTATTTAATTAATAGACTGTGAGGAAAGGATACTTCGCTCCAGGAAGATAGGGATATGGTATATCAAAACAAACGTCATTACTAACACAGTATTACTAACTCTAGTATCATAAAGAAAATAGCTTACAATTACCCATTTAAAAATGCTAAATAATACAATGAAACAACATTTTCTAACCGCTAGCTTTATCTCCACTCAAACAACACCCATCTCAGATCACAATCCATTTTTAAATAGTTAGCAGACCCAGGAATACTGGGCGAAATTCTCCGACCCCCACGATGGGTCGGAGAATAGCGGGAGGGCCTTCCCGATATTTTTCCCGCCCTCCCGCTATTCTCCCCCACCCCCCGCCCAACTCCCGACCCGAATCGCTGCCGCCGTTTTTTTACGGCCGGCAGCGATTCACAGCTGTTCGATGGGCCGAAGTCCCAGCCCTTTACGCCGTTTTTACGAACGGCAAACACACCTGGTCTGGCCGTTCGTAAAAACGGCGTCACAAACTCGCTTTTCATAACCATGGCGCCGATTGGCACGGCAGTACCACGGCCGTGCCAAGGGTGCCATGGGCCCGCAATCGGTGGGCACCGATCGCGGGCAGCGGGCCCGATGCCCGCGCACTCTTTCTCCTTCCGCCGCCCCGCAGTATCCATTCGCGGGGCGGCTGAGGGGCAACCCGGCCCGCGCATGCGCGGGTTTCGCGCAAATACGCGATGACGTCATCCGCGCATGCGCGGGTTGGAGTCTTCCAATCCGCGCATGCGCGGCTGACGTCATATGACGCGTCAGCCGGCACTAACTCCGGCAAGCGGGCTTAACGATATTCGTTAAGCCCGTCATGCCGGAGCCTACGGCGTCGGGCTGCTAGCCCCGACCGGGGACCAGAATCGGTTCCCGGTCGGGAAGGGGCGCGCTGGCGTCAAACCCGCCCGGGTTTTACGCCAGCTTTACGATTTCTCCCGTTTTGGGAGAATCGCGCCCACTTACTTTGTAGAGATGTCTTGGACACCTTGTTATGAGAGATATATTCTAAATGAGCCAGCTTGCGGGCTCTTGCCTCTCCCAAACAATCTAACCAGCCTTCCTTTGAGAAGCTGCTCCTGTGCTGTTCACATCCAAATCTTTAGCTCGCTGTTTTGAGAGAAATTGTTCCTGTTCACATCCTGAATGCACTCCTGTGCTGTAACTGGATGGATCAAAACCCACTGTTTTGAAACGCTGTTTGTCTGTCCACAGTCCAATCTTTAACTGAACTGTTTTTCCAGAAACTGAAAACTCAACACTCAACTGCTGCAGCCCCTGGCTCCTCCCATTAACTGCATCACCTTACCAAACTAAGCACAATGTCTCAAATCATCTACTCCCCAGGGAACATCTTTATATAAGCAAAATTCCATTAGTCCAACTTTTACTCTGCTATAATTGCACCTGTCTCTAAAAGGCCTAACTGCCTTGTTTTAAAAACATGACTGCAGCAGTCACACACACACTAACCCAGGCTTTTAAACGTCAGTTCACCAAATACATATAATCTGAAATGCTTACATTCATCACAACAGTTACAGCACAGGAGTCCATTCAGCCTATCATGTCTGTGCCTGCTCTCTGCAAGAACTCCTCAGCTAGCCCCATTCCCCCCACCCCATCTTTTCCCTGAAGGCCAGCAACCTTTTCTCTTCAAACTATTGTCCAACTCATTTTTGAAAGCCACAATGGAATCTGCCTCTACCACAGTTTTGGGCTGCGCATTCCAGATCCTAACCACTCGCTGCCTTTGTTTATTTGACTGCTAACCTTAAATCGCCATCCCTCTGTTTCTCCACCAAAGTCTAAGAGGAACAGTTTCTCCCTACTCTGTCCAGACCTCACGATTTTGAACACTTCTGGCAAATATCCTCTCGGGCTCCTCTTCTCGAAGGAGAACACAGCTTCTCCTGTACATCCACCTCCCTGCAACCGTTCGTATGAATCTTTTCCGCACTCTCTCCATTGCATTCACACCCTTCTTAAAGTGTGGTGCCCAGAATTGGAAACCAATACTCCAGTTGAGGCCAAAGCAGTGTTTTACTGAGATGTATCACTACATTACTCCACGTCTCTATTTTCAAAGGTCAGCATCCCTCTAGCCTTATTAACCTCTTTCTCAATCCATTCTGCCATTGTCAATGATTTGTGCATACATACTCCCCCAACCCCCGTCCCGAAGTCCCTCTGTTCCTGTTTCTCATTCTTTCCATCACATTACCCTGCATTCATTTGATCTACCACACATCCTGCCATTCCAACAACCCACCTCTGTCCTTTTGGAATCTATCACATTGTTCTCGCAGTTCGCAATACCTCCCGAGTTTTGTCTCATCCACAAAGCTTTGGGCCTGAATTCCTCTGCACGAGGGTGGGCTGGGTCAACAAGAGCGGCAGTCTCCTCGGCCGGGAATTTTCCAGAGCACAGGAATGCAAGATCGGCTAAGGGTCTGCTGATGGGCCCAGGATCAAAGAACTTCTCAGAACTCTGCATTTTGCCTCACCTCTATTCCCAATACAACACATGTCACCCAAGATGACATTCTGGAGCATATAGTCACAGGCATATCCATTGGCTGTATCTGTGCCACAGAAAGAGCATTAAGATCCTAGATTCTTTTTCTATTTTTCCCTCAATTCTACTTTTTGGTTGTGATGTTGGCTTTGCAATGTAGCAACATTGGCTGTGGTATTACTGAAGTCATTCTCACTCTTTTTGTTTTGGTTATGTATAAACAAATGTATTTGAAGTGAATTTCCAAATGGAAAATAAAAATGTATTGATTATTAATTTTGAAAGCTTGCCCTGCACGCCCAAGTCAAGATCTTTTTCAAAAAAAACTTGTACAATAATAATGATCTTTATTACTGTCACAAGTCAGCTTACATTACACTGCAATGAAGTTACTGTGAAAAGCCCCAGGTCGCCTCACTCTGGCACCTGTTCAGGTACACTGAGGGAGAATTCAGAATGTCCAATTCGCCTAACAAGCACGTCTTTCGGGACTTGTGGGAGGAAACTGGAGCTCCCGGAGGAAGCCCACGCAGACACGGGGAGAACGTGCAGACTCCGCACAGACAGTGACCCAAGCTGGGACTCAAACCTGGGTCCCTAATGGATGTGGGCGTCGTTGGCTGGGTCAGCATTTGTTGCCATCCCTAATTGCCCTTGAACTGAGTGGCTTGCTTGACCATTTCAGAGGGGCAGTTATGAGTCCACCACATTGCCTGGGTGTGGAATCACATGTCGGGTAAGGACGGACCAGGTAAGGATGGCAGATTTCCGTCCCTGAGGGACACGAGTGAAGCAACCGTTTTTCATGACAATCAACGATAGCTCCATGGAAACTATTAGCTATGCTAATTTTATATTCCAGGTTTATCAATTGAGAATTTAACTTCCACCAGGTGAGGCTTGAACCCTCGCCCCCAGCCCCCAAGAGCATTATCCAGAGCCTGTGGAATATTAGCCCAGTGACATTACCACTGCATCAACACCTAGGAAGGGTGCGATTGCACTTAAAGGGTGCAGAGGGGATTCAGCAGGTTGTTGCCTGGTCTGGAGCGTTTCACCTATGCAGAGCGGCTGGCTAAACTGAGATTGTTTTCCTTGGAACAAAAACAAACGGATGACCTCCTTGAGGTGCTTAAAATTATGAGGGACATAGATAGGAAGGGACTTTTTCCCTTAGTGGAGGGGTCACCAACCAGAGGGCATTGATTTAAAGTAAGGGGCAGGAGGGGATTTGAGGAGAAGTTTTTTCACCCAGAGGGTGTTGGGAATCTGGAACTCGCTGCCTGAAAGGAAAGGGCCCTTACAACATTTAAGAAGCATTTAGACAAGCACTTGAAAAACACCATAGCATACAAGGTAACGGCAAAGTGCTGGAAAATGGGATTAGAGTTGATTGGTGCTTGATAGCCGGCATGGACACACAGGGCCTCCTTTTGTCCTGTAAAACTCAGTGATTATCTTCCTCAAATATATATAATAAATATTAAGAAAATTTGCCGTCCTATCGCAGCAACTCCTGGGGAATCTGTTGTATACCAACCAGTCTGGTAAACCAGTTCACCATTCCTCTGGAACCTGTCACTGGAACTCTTCCACCCAGCTGTGGTTTCAGAGCAGGGGTTTGACCCCAGTGTGGTTTCAGGGCAGGGGTTTGACCCCAGTGTGGTTTCAGGGCAGGGGTTTGACCCCAGTGTGGTTTCAGGGCAGGGGTTTGTCCCACTGTGGTTTCTGGGCAGGGTTTTGACCCCAGTGTGGTTTCAGAGCAGGGGTTTGACCCCAGTGGGGTTTCAGGGCAGGGGTTTGTCCCACTGTGGTTTCAGGGCAGGGGGTTGACCCCAGTGTGGTTTCAGGGCAGGGGTTTGTCCCCAGTGTGGTTTCTGGGCAGGTGTTTGACCCCAGTGTGGTTTCAGGGCAGGGGTTTGACCCCAGTGTGGTTTCAGGGCAGGGGGTTGACCCCACTGTGGTTTCTGGGCATGTGATTGACCCCAGTGTGGTTTCTGGGCAGGGGGATGTCCCCAGTGTGGTTTCAGAGCAGGGGTTTGACCCCAGTGTGGTTTCTGGGCAGGGGTTTGACCCCAGTGTGGTTTCAGGGCAGGGTTTGACCCCAGTGTGGTTTCAGAGCAGTGGTTTGACCCCAGCGTGGTTTCAGGGCAGGGGTTTGTCCCACTGTGGTTTCTGGGCAGGGGTTTGACCCCAGTGTGGTTTCTGGGCAGGGGTTTGACCCCAGTGTGGTTTCAGAGCAGGGGTTTGACCCCAGCGTGGTTTCAGGGCAGGGGTTTGTCCCACTGTGGTTTCTGGGCAGGGGTTTGGCCCACTGTGGTTTCTGGGCAGGGGTTTGACCCTAGTGTGGTTTCTGGGCAGGGGTTTGATCCTAGTGTGGTTTCTGGGCAGGGGGTTGACCCCAGTGTGGTTTCTGGGCAGGGGTTTGACCCCAGTGTGGTTTCTGGGCAGGGGGATGTCCCCAGTGTGGTTTCTGGGCAGGGGTTGACCCCAGCGTGGTTTCTGGGCAGGGGGATGTCCCCAGTGTGGTTTCTGGGCAGGGGTTGACCCCAGTGTGGTTTCTGGGCAGGGGTTGACCCCAGCGTGGTTTCTGGGCAGGGGGATGTCCCCAGTGTGGTTTCTGGGCAGGGGTTTGATCCCAGTGTGGTTTCTGGGCAGAGGTTTGATCCCAGTGTGGTTTCTGGGCAGGGGTTTGACCCCAGTGTGGTTTCTGGGCAGAGGTTTGATCCCAGTGTGGTTTCTGGGCAGGGGTTTGACCCCAGTGTGGTTTCTGGGCAGAGGTTTGACCCCAGTATGGTTTCTGGACAGGGGTTTGTCCCCAGTGTAGTTTCTGGGCAGGGGTTTGATCCCAGTGTGGTTTCAGGGCAGAGATTTGACCCCAGTGTGGTTTCAGAGCAGGGGTTTGACCCCAGTGTGGATTCTGGGCACAGCTTGACCCCAGTGTGGTTTCTGGGCAGGGGTTTGACCCCAGTGTGGTTTCAGGGCAGGGGTTTGACCCCAGTGTGGTTTCAGGGCAGGGGTTTGACCCCATAGAACATAGAACAGTACAGCACAGAACAGGCCCTTCGGCCCTCAATGTTGTGCCGAACAATGATCACCCTACTTTAAACCCATGTAACCCGTAACCCAACAATCCCCCCATTAACCTTACACTACGGGCAATTTAGCATGGCCAATCCACCTAACCCGCACATCTTTGGACTGTGGGAGGAAACCGGAGCACCCGGAGGAAACCCACGCACACAGGGGGAGGACGTGCAGACTCCACACAGACAGTGACCCAGCCGGGAATCGAACCTGGGACCCTGGAGCTGTGAAGCATTGATGCTAACCACCATGCTACCGTGAGGCCCAGAGCACAGGAATGCAAGATCGACTAAGGGTCTGCTGATGGGCCCAGGATCAAAGAACTTCTCAGAACTCTGCATTTTGCCTCACCTCTATTCCCAATACAACACATGTCACCCAAGATGACATTCTGGAGCATATAGTCACAGGCATATCCATTGGCTGTATCTGTGCCACAGAAAGAGCATTAAGATCCTAGATTCTTTTTCTATTTTTCCCTCAATTCTACTTTTTGGTTGTGATGTTGGCTTTGCAATGTAGCAACATTGGCTGTGGTATTACTGAAGTCATTCTCACTCTTTTTGTTTTGGTTATGTATAAACAAATGTATTTGAAGTGAATTTCCAAATGGAAAATAAAAATGTATTGATTATTAATTTTGAAAGCTTGCCCTGCACGCCCAAGTCAAGATCTTTTTCAAAAAAAACTTGTACAATAATAATGATCTTTATTACTGTCACAAGTCAGCTTACATTACACTGCAATGAAGTTACTGTGAAAAGCCCCAGGTCGCCACACTCTGGCACCTGTTCAGGTACACTGAGGGAGAATTCAGAATGTCCAATTCGCCTAACAAGCACGTCTTTCGGGACTTGTGGGAGGAAACTGGAGCTCCCGGAGGAAGCCCACGCAGACACGGGGAGAACGTGCAGACTCCGCACAGACAGTGACCCAAGCTGGGACTCAAACCTGGGTCCCTAATGGATGTGGGCGTCGTTGGCTGGGTCAGCATTTGTTGCCATCCCTAATTGCCCTTGAACTGAGTGGCTTGCTTGACCATTTCAGAGGGGCAGTTATGAGTCCACCACATTGCTGGGTGTGGAATCACATGTCGGGTAAGGACGGACCAGGTAAGGATGGCAGATTTCCGTCCCTGAGGGACACGAGTGAAGCAACCGTTTTTCATGACAATCAACGATAGCTCCATGGAAACTATTAGCTATGCTAATTTTATATTCCAGGTTTATCAATTGAGAATTTAACTTCCACCAGGTGAGGCTTGAACCCTCGCCCCCAGCCCCCAAGAGCATTATCCAGAGCCTGTGGAATATTAGCCCAGTGACATTACCACTGCATCAACACCTAGGAAGGGTGCGATTGCACTTAAAGGGTGCAGAGGGGATTCAGCAGGTTGTTGCCTGGTCTGGAGCGTTTCACCTATGCAGAGCGGCTGGCTAAACTGAGATTGTTTTCCTTGGAACAAAAACAAACGGATGACCTCCTTGAGGTGCTTAAAATTATGAGGGACATAGATAGGAAGGGACTTTTTCCCTTAGTGGAGGGGTCACCAACCAGAGGGCATTGATTTAAAGTAAGGGGCAGGAGGGGATTTGAGGAGAAGTTTTTTCACCCAGAGGGTGTTGGGAATCTGGAACTCGCTGCCTGAAAGGAAAGGGCCCTTACAACATTTAAGAAGCATTTAGACAAGCACTTGAAAAACACCATAGCATACAAGGTAACGGCAAAGTGCTGGAAAATGGGATTAGAGTTGATTGGTGCTTGATAGCCGGCATGGACACACAGGGCCTCCTTTTGTCCTGTAAAACTCAGTGATTATCTTCCTCAAATATATATAATAAATATTAAGAAAATTTGCCGTCCTATCGCAGCAACTCCTGGGGAATCTGTTGTATACCAACCAGTCTGGTAAACCAGTTCACCATTCCTCTGGAACCTGTCACTGGAACTCTTCCACCCAGCTGTGGTTTCAGAGCAGGGGTTTGACCCCAGTGTGGTTTCAGGGCAGGGGTTTGACCCCAGTGTGGTTTCAGGGCAGGGGTTTGACCCCAGTGTGGTTTCAGGGCAGGGGTTTGTCCCACTGTGGTTTCTGGGCAGGGTTTTGACCCCAGTGTGGTTTCAGAGCAGGGGTTTGACCCCAGTGGGGTTTCAGGGCAGGGGTTTGTCCCACTGTGGTTTCAGGGCAGGGGGTTGACCCCAGTGTGGTTTCAGGGCAGGGGTTTGTCCCCAGTGTGGTTTCTGGGCAGGTGTTTGACCCCAGTGTGGTTTCAGGGCAGGGGTTTGACCCCAGTGTGGTTTCAGGGCAGGGGGTTGACCCCACTGTGGTTTCTGGGCATGTGATTGACCCCAGTGTGGTTTCTGGGCAGGGGGATGTCCCCAGTGTGGTTTCAGAGCAGGGGTTTGACCCCAGTGTGGTTTCTGGGCAGGGGTTTGACCCCAGTGTGGTTTCAGGGCAGGGTTTGACCCCAGTGTGGTTTCAGAGCAGTGGTTTGACCCCAGCGTGGTTTCAGGGCAGGGGTTTGTCCCACTGTGGTTTCTGGGCAGGGGTTTGACCCCAGTGTGGTTTCTGGGCAGGGGTTTGACCCCAGTGTGGTTTCAGAGCAGGGGTTTGACCCCAGCGTGGTTTCAGGGCAGGGGTTTTGTCCCACTGTGGTTTCTGGGCAGGGGTTTGGCCCACTGTGGTTTCTGGGCAGGGGTTTGACCCTAGTGTGGTTTCTGGGCAGGGGTTTGATCCTAGTGTGGTTTCTGGGCAGGGGGTTGACCCCAGTGTGGTTTCTGGGCAGGGGTTTGACCCCAGTGTGGTTTCTGGGCAGGGGGATGTCCCCAGTGTGGTTTCTGGGCAGGGGTTGACCCCAGCGTGGTTTCTGGGCAGGGGGATGTCCCCAGTGTGGTTTCTGGGCAGGGGTTGACCCCAGTGTGGTTTCTGGGCAGGGGTTGACCCCAGCGTGGTTTCTGGGCAGGGGGATGTCCCCAGTGTGGTTTCTGGGCAGGGGTTTGATCCCAGTGTGGTTTCTGGGCAGAGGTTTGATCCCAGTGTGGTTTCTGGGCAGGGGTTTGACCCCAGTGTGGTTTCTGGGCAGAGGTTTGATCCCAGTGTGGTTTCTGGGCAGGGGTTTGACCCCAGTGTGGTTTCTGGGCAGAGGTTTGACCCCAGTATGGTTTCTGGACAGGGGTTTGTCCCCAGTGTAGTTTCTGGGCAGGGGTTTGATCCCAGTGTGGTTTCAGGGCAGAGATTTGACCCCAGTGTGGTTTCAGAGCAGGGGTTTGACCCCAGTGTGGATTCTGGGCACAGCTTGACCCCAGTGTGGTTTCTGGGCAGGGGTTTGACCCCAGTGTGGTTTCAGGGCAGGGGTTTGACCCCAGTGTGGTTTCAGGGCAGGGGTTTGACCCCAGTGTGGTTGCTGGGCAGGGGATTGACCCCAGCGTGGTTTCAGGACAGGGGTTTGACCCCAGTGTGGTTGCTGGACAGGGATTTGACCCCAGTGTTGGTTCTGGGCAGGGGTTTGACCCCAGTGTGGTTTCTGGGCAGGGGTTTGACCCCAGTGTGGTTTCTGGACAGGGGATTGACCCCAGTGTGGTTTCAAGGCAGGGGTTTGACCCCAGTGTGGTTTCTGGACAGGGGATTGGCCCCAGTGTGGTTTCAGGGCAGGGGTTTGACCCCAGCTGACAGGCTTGGATTTTGCCATTTTAACCAGCGCCTGGGAGTGGCGGCACAGCCGGGAAAGATGGAGCTAAAGGCGGGCATGTGTGTGTGAGAGAGACGGTGGAGCTCCTCACCTGCGGCTCATCCGCTCACATCAGACTTTCAGGCGGCTTCGGAGCCTCTTCCTGCGGCTGGTGCGGCCCCGAGCCCGACTCAGGCACCGAGTCCGAGTCACTCACCGAGCCCCGACTCAGGCACCGAGTCCGAGTCACTCACCGAGCCCCGACTCAGGCACCGAGTCCGAGTCACTCACCGAGCCCCGACTCAGGCACCGAGTCCGAGTCACTCACCGAGCCCCGACTCAGGCACCGAGTCCGAGTCACTCACCGAGCCCCGACTCAGGCACCGAGTCCGAGTCACTCACCGAGCCCCGACTCACTCACCGAGCCGCGACTCAGGCACCGAGTCCGAGCTCCTCCGCAGCACACTGTCCCTAGTCTCCCGCTCCCGGATCCCGGTTTCCTGGGGGATTTGATCAAAAATACAAAAGCCGCGTCTCCAGCTCCTGTTGCCAGGCGCCGGCTCCGGTTCCTGATTGGCTGCGTTCAAATTTTGGGACGTAGTTCTCCTCCAGTGGCGGCGACCGAGTGGCGAAAGGGGCGGAGTGGCGAGAGGGAGCGGCGGCGGCGGCGCAGGCGCAGCGGGAGCGGAATCCGGAACGGGCGCAGCGGGAGCGGAATCCGGAACGGGCGCAGCGGGAGCGGAATCCGGAGCGGGAGCGGAACCGGAACGGGCGCAGCGGGAGCGGATCCGGAGCGGGAGCGGACCCGGAACGGGCGCAGCGGGAGCGGAATCCGGAACGGGCGCAGCGGGCGGGAATCCGGAGCGGGCGCGGAATCCGGAGCGGGCGCAGCGGGAACTTGACTGAGTTCACTGAGATATTTTGTTTCCTGTTTACTGGGATACTTTGTTTCCAGTTTTCTGGGATATTTTGTATCAGGGAGCTGCTGGAGCTGAGCCAGTCTCTAATCATGGACAGTCTGGACGAGGAGCTGGTTTGTGTTATTTGCCGAGATATACTTGTGGATCCTGTCACCCTACCCTGTGGACACAACTTCTGCAGCAACTGTGTGGTGCAGCTGAAGCACTGGGCCAGGATCGCTGAGCCGGGCACAGATGATGAGGACGATGACCGTGCCACCCCCATCTCCCCTTCCCGGGCAGTGCCCTGCTATACCTGCCCCCTCTGCCACTCCAGCTGCCCTATGGCCCTGGAGTTGAAGAGGAACGTGGCTTTGCACAACATCATTGAGAGGCATTGGCAGACTGGGCAGGCTGGCACCAGCTCTCTGAGCTGTGACCTGTGCAAAGGGGTACAGAGGGCGCCAGCTGACAAGAGCTGCGTGAATTGTGGGGAATCGTTCTGTGCCCTGCACCTCATGCCGCACCAGGAGAACCCGGCTTTCCGAGATCACGTCCTGGTGAAGCCGACCACCAACATCAGCCACCTGTGTAAGCAACATGGCAAAAAGCTGGAGCTCTACTGCCAGACTGACCAGTGCCCTCTCTGTGCCTATTGTATGCTACCCACCGAGACTTCGCACCATCATCACCAGGTCATTAAACTGACTGATGCCGCCTCCATAATCAGGGTAATCATTTTGGCTTTTTTCCCATTGTGCTAGCTTTGAAGAAGTCCATTTGTAACCTCCAAGGTTATGGATCAAGTGCCGGTTAATGAGATTAGGTTTGCACAGATGCAATGGGCAAATTTACCTCCTTCTGTGCCATAACTGTTGCATTATTTTTTAACTATCTGAAAAAGAGGCATGCGGGGAGAGGGCTGGGCTGGGGGGCAAGGGAGGGAAGGGGAAACATAGGGCAGCACGGTAGCATTGTGGATAGCACAATTGCTTCACAGCTTCAGGGTCCCAGGTTCGATTTCGGCTTGGGTCACTGTCTGTGCAGAGTCTGCACATCCTCCCCGTGTGTGCGTGGGTTTCCTCCGGGTGCTCCGGTTTCCTCCCACAGTCCAAAGATCTGCAGGTTAGGTGGATCGGCCATAATAAATTGCCCTTAGTGTCCCAAATTGCCCTTAGTGTTGGGTGGGGTTACTGGGTTATGGGGACAGGGTGGAGGTGTTGACCTTGGGTAGGGTGCTCTTTCCAAGAGCCGGTGCAGACTCAATGGGCCAAATGGCCTCCTTCTGCACTGTAAATTCTATGAAATATCCTGAGTTGCTCCTTGGGAGAGCCAGCATGGAGACATTGGGCCGAGTGGCCTTCTGTGCTGTAACAATTCTATGATTCTTCCCACTGTGCTGGCTGTTTATCCGATTAGTTTCTCCCCTGGACCACCGGCCATCTCCTCAACTATTTATGCAGCTCCCTTTAGAAAATTCCTACTGAATTTGTCTCTGTCATCCTTTTTCAGGGAGATCATGAAAATCAAAGCAAAATACCATGGATGCTGGAATTCTGAAATGAAAACTGAAAAGTGCTAGAAAAACCCAGCAGACCTGGCAGCATCGGTGGAGAGAGAAACAGAGTTAATGTTTCAAAACCCAGTATGACTCTCCACAGATGCTGCCAGACCTGCTGAGTATTTCCACCATTTTCTTTAAATTTCAGATTCCAGGTCATGACTCATTTCGCCTCTGTGTCTCTTAGCAGTTGCTTTTTGCAATTGAGCCCCAACCCTTTGTCTCTAAACCATGTGTGTGTGTGAAATCCACCCCATTCGAAAAGGTGCACCACGCTGCAGTTAAAGGGTTTACTCAACGTTCTACCAGCAGCCATAGGTTTGAGTTATACTGCAATGGATGAGAGTTGTGCATTAATACAGCACCTATCACAATGTCCAGATGCCCCAAAGGCCTTTATGCTTTACTTGTTAAAGTCTGGCCATTGCTGTAATGTTCGGAAATGAAGGTGGCAATTTGTGCACAGCAAGCTTGCAAGTGTCAGCAATGTGCTAATGAGACGAAAATTGGTGGTGTGGTAAATAATGAGGAGGAAAGCCTCAGATTACAGGGCTATATGGACAGGCTGACCAGATGGGCAGAACAGCAGAAAGTGGAATTTAACCCTGAAAAGTGTGAGGAATGCAGTTTGGGAGGATTAACAATGCAAGGGAATATACAATGAATGGCAGGATGCTAGGAAATACAGAGGGTGTGTGTCCAATGATCCCTGAAGGCAGCAGGACAGGTAGATAACATAAAAACATGAGAACTAGGAGCAGGAGTAGGCCATTTGGCCCCTCGAGCCTGCTCCGCCATTCAATGAGATCATGGCTGATCTTTTGTGGACTCAGCTCCACTTTCTGGCCCGAACACCATAACCCTTAATCCCTTTATTTTTCATCTTTATCTATCTATCTTTATCTTAAAAACATTTAATGAAGGAGCCTCAACCGCTTCACTGGGCAAGGAATTCCATAGATTCACAACCCTTTGGGTGAAGAAGTTCTAAATCTACTTCCCCTTATTTTGAGGCTATGTCCCCTAGTTTTGCTTTCACCCGCCAGTGGAAACAACCTGCCCACATCTATCCTATCTATTTCCTTCATAATTTTATATGTTTCAATAAGATCCCCCCTGGATCTTTCTAAATTCCAACGAGTACAGTCCCAGTCTATTCAACCTCTCCTCGTAATCCAACCCCTTCAGCTCTGGGATAAGGTGGTTAAGAAGGCATAAAGGATACTTGCCTTTATTAGCCATGACATAGACTACAAGGGCAAGGAGGTTACAATGGAGCTGTATAAAAAGCTGGTTGGGTCACAGCTAGAGTACTGTATGCAATTCTGGCCGCCACACTACAGGAAGTTTGTGATTTCACTAAAAGGGTGCAGAGTAGATTCATCAGGATGTTGTGTGGGCTGGAGCATTTCAGCCGAGAGGCTAGTGAGACTGGGGCTGTTTTCCTTGGAGCAGAGAAGGCCTGATTGAGGTGTACAAATTCATGAGCGGCACAGATAGGGTAGATAGTACGTAACTTTTCCCCTTAATAGAGGGGTCAATAACCAGCAGGCATAGATTTACGGTGAGGAGCAGATTTTGAGGGTCTTTGAGGAAGAAACATTTCACCCATGGGTGGTGACAATCTGGAACTTACTGTCTGAAAGGGTGGCAAAGATGGAAAACCCTCACAGCATTTAGATGAACACTTGAAATGCGACAGCAACACGAGGCCTTGGACCAAGTAGGAAATGGGATTAGAAGAGATAGGTGCTTGATGGCCAGCACATCACGATGGACGAAAGGGCCTCTTTCCATGCTGTAAAGCTTTATGCCCTGAAAGTCCTGTTTTTATGGCAATATTTGAGGCCAGCCAAGACATCAAGGAGGATCCCCCCCCCCCCCCCCCCCCCACCCAACTCCTCTTCAAAATAGAATTGGGTGATTTTTTTTGCATATGCTCAGCTGAGAAGGCTGCCATTCACATCCCTTCAGAAAGGCAACACGCTGACAGTGCTGCACTCGCTCAGTACTGCACTTCTGTGTTAACTTAGATAATGTCCATTGAACCTGTCCAAAGTGCCAGCACAGGGAGGGTAGACCAAATGGCCTCCTCTGCTACTTGATTAGACCATAAAACATAGGAGCAGAATCAGGCTATTCGGCCCATCGAGTCTGCTCCGCAGACGCTAGGAGCTCCGCAGTCCCCAGGATCTAGGGTCGTGCCATGCAGCCAATGCTTGTGTGCTTCACCCAAATGTTAACCTGAGGGTAAATCTGAATAGAGACTCCGTTCTAAGTAGGCAGGTGTGAGAGTGAAGTAAAAGTGCCCCAGCTGTTTCCCAAAATCTTATGGGACCTCCTGTTAAAACATGTATGTCCAAAATAAACCTGCTTAAAATGTTTCAGAATGAACAATAATTTTAGTTCAGCCACATTTCTGCTCACATTTTAGTCAACCAAAAGTTGATGCTGTAAGTCCTTCTGGCCAATATTCTGTTTTTAAACACAAGACAATACAGTATAGATATCAATTTTGGGTTGATAAGTTGGTATCTTCTGAATTGTAGATTGTCTTCTTTCATTTGGAGATCTTGCAATATCAATGTTCACTGTTCTCCAGGATGAGTGCAAACGTGAGCTGGCCAAAGTTGACAAAGATCTGGCTGCTGTGGACAATGGGCTATGTGACTTGGAGGAAACTGCATCTGCTCAGAAGGTATTACTGGAACTGGAGGGACGGGTTTAACAACATTTTGGTGGATGGCACAGCGACACAGTGGTTAGCACTGCTGCCTCAACAGTGCCAGGAGCCCGGGTTCAATTCCAGCCTTGGGTGGCTGTCTGTGTGGATTTCGCATTTCCCCCCCCCCGTGTCCGTGTGGGTTTCCTCCCGGGTGCTCCGGTTTCCTCCCCCAGTCCAAAGATGTGCAGGTTAGATGGGGGTTACAGGGCCAGGGCGGGAGTCAGAGGACCAGTGCAGACTAGATGGGCTGAATGGTCCCCTTCTGCACTGTAGTGATTCTATGGTTACTTTGTGAGCTTTTACACTCAGCGAATAGATGTCACGTTTTTCTTTTTAAAGCTATTATTGTGTGACCTAAAGTTGAAATGGCAAGTACTAGCAAGTCTCTGTGGGTCTGGCACCATCTAGAGTTAACGTTTCGAGTCCAAATGACTCTTTGGAGCTCTAGAGAGGGGGAAATGCAATGGATTATAAACTGTATAAGAGGGGGTGGAGCAAAGTGGAAGGTCAATGATTGATGAGAGCTCGGAGAGATTGCAACCAGGATGTGTAGGGCACGGGTCAGAGGAGGTGTTAAAGGCAGTGCCATTATCAGTACCTTCTGCAGCCCTTCACACTGGTGCTGTCTGGCCTGCTGAGGTTTTCCAACATTTTGAATCCTAGAATCATTGAATTTACTGTGCAGAAGGAGGTCATTCGGTCCATCGAGTCTGCACCAGCCCTTGGAAAGAGCACCCTACCCAAACCCACGCCTCCACCCTATCCCAGTAACCTGGGCGCGGTAGCACAGTGGTTATCACAGTGGCTTCACAGCTCCAGTGTCCCAGGTTCAATCCCCTGCATGGGTCGCTGTCTGTGCGGAGTCTGCACGTTCTCCCTGTGTCTGCGTGGGTTTCATCCGGATGCTCCGGTTTCCTCCCATAGTCCAAAGATGTGCAGGTTAGGTGGATTGGCCATGCTAAATTGCCCTTAGTGTCCAAAACAAAAGGTTAGGTGAGGTTACTGGGTTGCAGGGATAGGGTGGAGGTGCAGGCTTAGGTAGGGTGCTCTTTCCAAGGGTCGGTGCAGACTCGATATTCCGAATGGCCTCCTTCTGCACTGTAAGTTCTATGATTTTATGAACCTTCCATCACCCAATGGGCTTGCTCATTCTTTATATGCAAGACACCGAGGTATCCATTCTCAGGTGCATGGAGCGCATGTAGCCCTTTCCATGCAAGGTGTTCAGGCGCCGTTGAGTCTGGAACTGGGATGCCTTCGAGTCTGGCCGATACAGGCCAATACACAAAATAACGTCCTTATTTGGTTAAGGTCTCAACTTCCAGAAAAGTTCAGATTTTCCCTTGTTCGCCTCTGACCAGTGTCTGTGTTTATTAGGATGGCCTGGATTCCCATCAGGTCTGGCGGGCTCAAGCTGTTGGCTGCTGTTTAATTTAGATTGTCCAATTCTGTATGTGGCCTAGCTTTTCAGGCTGTTGACCATTTTGTCACAACCGACATCATGCAATAGGAAAACTGTAGGTGATTAGCAGGTAGTTTCTTCACCATATGGATTAACACAGTGTGTCCTGTCCTACCAATAGAACATAGAACATAGAACATAGAACAGTACAGCACAGAACAGGCCCTTCGGCCCTCAATGTTGTGCCGAGCCATGATCACCCTACTCAAACCCACGTATCCACCCTATACCCGTAACCCAACAACCCCCCCTTAACCTTACTTTTATTAGGACACTACGGGCAATTTAGCATGGCCAATCCACCTAACCTGCACATCTTTGGACTGTGGGAGGAAACCGGAGCACCCGGAGGAAACCCACGCACACAGGGGGAGGACGTGCAGACTCCACACAGACAGTGACCCAGCCGGGAATCGAACCTGGGACCCTGGAGCTGTGAAGCATTTATGCTAACCACCATGCTACCCTGCTGCCCCAAATAACATGCCCAAACTTAATTTCAACATAGCGATGGTTCCCAGGAGTTTATTTTTTGAAGTATTTGTTGTGTATACCGGTGATTGAAATACTTAAGTGTGAATGACAACTTGTTGGATTGTTGGGGCTTTTTGTTCTCAATAAATAGGCATCCTTAAAAAGTTTCACTTGTCCACAATCTGGATTTATCGGTAGAATCTCTACAGTGCAGAGGGAGGCCATTCAGCCCATCGACTCTGCACTGACCCTCCAAAAGAGCACCCTAGCTAGGCCCACTCCCCCACCCTATTCCCGTAACCCCACCTAACCTGCACATCTTTGGACTGTGGGAGGAAACCGGAGCACCCGGAGGAACCCCACGGGGAGAACGTGCAGACTCCGCACAGACAGTCACCCAAGGCCAGAATCTAACCTGGATCCCTGGTGCTGTGAGGCAGCAGTGCTAACCACTGTGCCATCGTGCCGCCCTGCACTTGTTGTAAAACGCAAATCTAGACCCTGTTGCATTGGCAAATCGCTGTTAGTTTAATCTAACCATGAAAATGTTTGTGTTTCTGATTGAATTTAGATATAGTGCTAGACGTGGAGGCTGGTTTAGCTCACTTGGCTAGATAGCTAGTTCAGAGCAAGGCCAGCAGCGCGGGTTCAATTCCCGTACCGGCTGAGGTTATTCATGAAGGCCCCACCTTCTCAACCTTGCCTGAGGTGTGGTGATCCTCGGGTTAAATCACTACCAGTCAGCCTTCTCTCTCTCCCTTCCCCCCCCCCCCCCCCACCCCCCCCACCCCCCCCCCCCCCCCCCACCCCCCCCCCTTCTCAAAGGGGAAAGCAGCCTATGGTCATCTGGGACTATGGCAGCTTACCTTCGAGATAATCTTGCATTCATGAAGCATTTTGCGATATGCTCAGGATTTGTTCAAGTAATTTAATTCCTTTTGAAAATGGCAGGATATTAAGAATTGAAAGATGAAAATACCCCACAAAGGGTTTTATGTTTTTTTTTCTAATAGGATAAGTTAAAAAAACAGGAACAGACACACCTGGACTTCTTCAGGAAAGTCCAACTTTTCCTTGACATTGAGGAGAGAGCATGGAGAAAAAGATATTCTGTTACCAGTGCCCAGGTGAATCTGATGGTGGACCGGAAGGCAGCAAAGCTGAAGCAGTCACAGGCAATACTGCGACAAGCTAAAGGTACCCTGCAGATTGCATTTGGTATGGAGAACCCCATGCTATTGCTGCAGGTGAGTTTTGTATGGTGTTAGATCAATAATGTGTAATCCTGGCTGTAGACCTGTGGAAAATCAGTACATTCACAATACCATAAGACATAGGAGCAGAATTAGGCCACTTGGCCCATCGAGTCTGCTCCGCCATTCAATCATGGCTGATATTTTTCTCATCCCCATTCTCCTGCCTTCTCCCCATAACCCCTGATGCCCTTTGGGATATGGTTATTGACCAGTAAAGTGTAAAACACATAGGCAGTTAGTCATTACTGTTGGTAGCTGTATGTGGTATCCGTCGGAGACTAAAGCAGCCTATGGTAATCTGGGACTATGGTGACTTTATCTTACTAATAGAGTATGCTTGTACTCATGTGAATTAAAAAAAAATAAAAGCGATGACTCCGATGGCTTGTACTGCCTATGTCAACCAGTAGATGGACAACATGCATCACACCGGGGACTTAATTTTATGAAATGCAGAGATAAGTCAAAAAACCTGTTTACTTGTACAAAATAGTGAGTTACATAAATCTTGCTTTAGATTCTTGCAAAATGAACTTATTGCTCAGTATTGTGACTTTTTTTTGTAGGTTCTGAGCAGCGTTAGAAGGTAAGTTTAACATTTTAAATTAGTTAATGTACGAAGCTGAATGAATTGCCACTGGAAAATGCTTTACTATTTGAGGCCTCGACTTTACTCAAATCAGCGTACTGCAGCTTCAAACTTAGTTGATTTGGCACCCAAATTTTACTCTGGTGAAGAAATGGTTGCCTGCTCAGTTTTATACAACACCACACCAGTTAAGATTGGAGCACTTGTCATTTTGCAGATGTTGGCAGACAATTTTACATTAAATGTGTGAAGCTGATTCGATAATTCTAACAACCATTGAAACACCCTTGCCCCAAAACAAAATCGCATTAAACCAGTGACGAGAGGGGGGGAGGGAGTGTGGCATCATCTTGCAGGCGAGCAACTGCAAGCAGGTTAAACTGGGATTAAACTTCACTCTTACTCATTCTACGTTGTGACTCATAGACATTCACTAAACATTGCACTTTAGATCATTGGGCTACCTCTTGGCTATGTTGGCTGATGAACTCTATTTTAATTGCACTACTTTGGTACATGGGCGTCGCTGGCTGGGTCAGCATTTATTGCCCTTGAGGGGGCCAATTTCAGAACCCACCACAATCTGGAGTGACGCATAGGCCAGACCGGGTAAGGATGGCATATTTTCTCCCCCAGCGGACACTCGTGAACCAGGCGGGTTCTTGCAGCCATTGATCCAGATTTTAATTCAAATTTAACCATCTGCTGAAGTGGGATTTGAACCCAGCTCCCCAGAGTATTACCCTAAATCTCTGGATTATTAGTCCAGTGGCAATACCAATACACCACCTCCACCCCTCCGCCTCAGGACCAGCTAACATTAAATCGTTTTAATACAGAGAAGTGAGCCATCATTTCCATTCTCTTTTAGAAAGATTTGAATTTATCTAGCACTTTTCCTCCGAACATCCCAAAGCGCTTGATAGCCAATCATAGGGGCTGTTTAGCACAAGACTAAATTGCTGGCTTTGAAAGCAGACCAAGGCAGGCCAGCAGCACGGTTCAATTCCCGTGCCAGCCTCCCCGAACAGGCGCCGGAATGTGACGACTAGGGGCTTTTCACAGTAACTTCATTCGAAGCCTGCTTGTGACAATAAGCCATTTTCACTTCATTCATTTTTATTTTTTCATTTTCATTTCATTTCATTTTCATTTCATTTCTTTTTCATTTCATTTCATTTTCATTTCATTTCATTTCATTTCAAGTACATTGACATTTACTCACTGTCAGAAACATAGGACGAAACAAGTAGAAGTTAATTTAACCAACTCTCCTCACCAGTTTTACTAGAATTGAGGTATATCAACCAAATAGTTTATATAACTCAGACCAGAATTAACTTTGACGTAAGCACGATACTGCTTAATGAACAGCGGTATGAGTTACCTGTGGGCATAGCGGCAATTGTTTTCCTGTCCGGAGCATGTGTTTCCCAGGATTCATTGGAAGGAACTCAACTTCTGTAGTGATTTTTGTTTTTATTTTAATGAGGCATGTTTGTTCAAACTTGAAAACCTGTCTTTTCGATTCGCGACCTTTTATAGCCTACTTTAAGAAAAAATACAGTGCGTGTTTTTAATTGGTTATCTTCTCCATATTTATGCATTCACAGTACAAAAATCAAGGAACAGGACCTTGGTTTAAAAGAGCTTCAGGAGGTGACAAACCACTTAAAAAACATAGTGCCCGAGCCACATTTCAGCAAGAAAAGGAACATTCCTAGCATTTTAACAGCTTTGGGGGAATTATTTTCAAGTAAGTCCGTGCTAAATGCAATACACCATATAAAATATGCAGCAGTGCCTGTAAAACTGAACATGCTGTGGTATTCTGGACACAGGAAAAGACTTGTGGATGTTGAAGGCCAATTTTCACTGAGTTCCTTTGGGATGTGGCCTTCGCCCAACCATCTTCAGCTACTTCATTTAGTCACCTTTGCTCCGTCAAAATTTGCATGGCGTGCTGGTGGTTTCAGCGTGCAACTCCATTCACACTCCTTCAATAATGAATACGGCAGCCTAAACAGAACCTGGACAAGTGACAGGTGGACGTTGGGTCACTTACATACCAGATAGTGACCATCTCAGGGCAAGATTGGGCCCAGCCGCCTCACCTTCACTTCAGTGGCATTGCCATCGCCAACTTCCCCACAAGGTGAGAGGCTTGTTGAAGAGGAAGTTGCCTCTCCACCATTGAGTTTGGGGAATGGTAAAATGCTTACCATTTCCCGGCACGGGTGCAGGTGCAGTGCCACTTACCTCCACACCATTCAGGACGGAGCAGTTTGTTTAGTGCCCCAACCATTGGGCTGTATATCTGCCCTTGCCACACAGTGGCTGCCGTATGTCTGATTGACAATATGCACAGTCAGATAGTTACTTTGACAGAACATGCAGCGTCCTGATTGGGCATTTCTATATTTTAATAATGATATCTTTATTAATGTCACAAGTAGGCTTACATTAACACTGCAGTGACGTTACTGTGAAAATCCCCTAGTCGCCACACTGTTCGGGTACACTGAGGGAGAATTCAGAATGTCCAATTCACCTAACAGGCACTTTTGGGACTTGTGAGAGGAAACCGGAGCACCCGAAGGAAACCACGCAGACACGGGGAGAAGGTGCAGACTCCGCATGGACAGTGACC
This sequence comes from Scyliorhinus canicula, assembly GCF_902713615.1. Lineage (NCBI taxonomy): Eukaryota > Metazoa > Chordata > Chondrichthyes > Carcharhiniformes > Scyliorhinidae > Scyliorhinus > Scyliorhinus canicula. The sequence continues at coordinate 15,355,413 of NC_052149.1, forward strand.
CAAGCCGAGAAACTGACCTGGGTCCCTGGCGCTGTGAAGCAGCAGTGCTAACCACTGTGCTCCCGTGCCACCCTAATTTCGTCCCATACAAATGACGGATCTGTGGTTGAAATCTCCATCGAATTGCCAAGACAGATTCTAACTCGCCCATGAGTCTTATCTTTTCTAATTTATGCTCGAATGTAACTTTTTTTTTTTTGCCCTCTTCTAGATCAAGTTATCCAATTGGACACGAGCAATGCGCATGCACAGCTGGAAATAAGTAGGGAAGGCACCACAGTTGGAGCCGTTGAGGGGAAGCACAATGAGGTGTGCAGTGCAGAACGCTTCAGCACCTCTTTCAATGTGCTGGCCAAGAGAGGCTACATTACTGGCCTTCACTACTGGGAGGTCAGCGTGAAAAACATTCCTTCGTGGGCTGTGGGGGTAGCCTACCAGAGCATCCCACGCACGCCACCGGGAAGCAGGCTGGGAACCGAGGAAAGCTCCTGGGCATTTTCTTGCTCAAAAGGGGGCCTTTGCTGCGCTCAACACAACATGGAAGTGATGTATTTTCGCTACGAAAAGCAACTGGAAAACATTGGCATCTATCTGGATTGTGACAGCGGCATTCTGACGTTTTGCGATGCAGATTCTGTGCAGTGTTTGTACACATTCTATTGCACGCTGAAAGCACCGGTGTTTCCTGCCTTTTGTCCAAAGTTTAATGAGAACCAAGAGTTTTCGATGGTCCCCATGATCATTCACAGCGGTATCATTGACTGAAATGCATTGCTGTAATGTAGATAATGTGGGCTGTTTCATTTTAGACTGAGGGGGCAGCAGTTCAAACATTTGGTGGGAGGATCTCTGGTGGGATGGGAGTTCTCAGAAGAGCTTCCTGCCTCTGACCATATCTTTGTCCACAAACTCACTTCCAGCTAAGAAATGGGCTTCCCCAGCCTCTGGCATTACACATGAAACTTTCTATGGGATCCTCTCTTCACACATTTTAATATTGTTTGCCACACGCACCCCACATTTTGCGAGATAAACTGGCTGACGAGGTGGAGCTCCATACCAAGAGTTCTGCCAACTCGGTCTGCCCCAGAGCCGCTGACAAGCTCCCGGCAAAGATTTGCAATTAGTGGTATTTATGGTATTACTGTACTGGCTTATTTTAATGGCTTTGAGACATGGCTTAATTTGTTGCCCGTCCCAGAATGCCCTGAGGAAATTGACATTTCTTGAACTTGTTCCCAGAAAGCCTGAAAGCAAAATAATGCAGATGTTGGCAATCTGAAATCGAAACCGAGAATGCTGGACGAACCCAGCAGGTCTGGCAGCATCGTTGGCGAGAGACAGTGGAGAAACCGCATGTTTCTCCCTCCACAGATGTCGCCAGACCTGCTGAGTTCAGCCAGCATTCTCTGGTTCAGCCTGAATTACTGAGATTTTTTTCGATTGAAACTGGTGCTGATTCTCTGACTGTTACTGTAAGGCGAGTATTGTGACCACATTGTTCATGGGCCTGGCTGTGCTTGTATGCTATTTTGTTATATTGCTCCTTATCAGTTATTCCTCATTGGAATTTACTTGTCCTGGTGAATGATTGGTAAAGGGAGGAAGGGGGATGCAATACTAGGACTGGTGCCTTGAACTATGTGTCACACAGCTGAAGGTTGAAAGCTGCTGAGCTCCCTGTTTTGCTTGAGCAACACTACCATATGCAGCTTAATATAGCCTTCCTTAACTGCCATTTACTTTTCCGTATGTGTACATTAAAAACTAAAACTGATGTCTTTTCAAAGGTGCATTTTCAGATGGCAGGCATTTTCAGCCATGGGGTACAGGTCTCTGGCACAGAGTCTGTCCCTGGTGCTCAGAAGGGAAGGGGGGAAAAGGAGTAGAACATTAGTCATTGGAGACTCCATAGTTAGGGGGATAGATAGGAGATTCTGTGGGAATGAGAGAGACTCGCGGTTGGTGTGTTGCCTCCCAGGTGTCAGGGTCCGTGATGTCTCAGATCATGTTTTCGGGATCCTTAAGGGGGAGCAGCCCCAAGTTGTGGTCCACATAGGTACCAACGACATATGTAGGAAAAGGGATAGGGATGTAAGGCAGGAATTCAGGGAGCTAGGGTGGAAACTTAGAGCCAGAACAAACAGAATTATTATCTCTGGGCTGTTACCCATGCCACGTGCTAGCGAGTCGAGGAATTGGGAGAGAGCAGTTGAACACGTGGCTGCAGGGATGGTGCAGGAGGGAGGGTTTCAGATTCCTGGACAATTGGGGCTCATTCCGGGGTAGGTGGGACCTCTACGAAAGGGATGGTCTACACCTGGACCAGAGGGGTACTAATATCCTCGGGGGGGGGGGGGGGGGAGAGGTTTGCTAATGCTCTTCGGGAGGGTTTAAACTAGTTCAGCAGGGGATTGGGAACCTGAATTGTAGCTCCAGTACACAAGAAGCTGAGAGTAGTGAGGTCATGAGTAAGGTTTCAAAGTTGCAGGAGTGTACCGGCAGGAAGGAAGGTGGTCTAAAGTGCGTCTACTTCAATGCCAGGAGCATCCGGAATAAGGTGGGTGAGCTTGCGGCATGGGTTAGTACCTGGGACTTCGATGTTGTGGCCATTTCGGAGACATGGATAGAGCAGGGCAAGGAATGGTTGTTGCAGGTGCCGGGGTTTAGATATTTCAGTAAGTTCAGGGAAGGTGGTAAGAGAAGGGGAGGGGTGGCATTGTTAGTCAAGGACAGTATTACAGTGGCTGAGAGGACATTTGATGAGGACTCGAATACTGAGGTAGTATGGGCTGAGTTAAGAAACGGGAAAGGAGAGGTCACCCTGTTAGGGCTTTTCTATAGGCCTCCGAAAAGTTCCAGAGATGTAGAGGAAAGGATTGCAAAGATGATTCTGGATAGGAGCGAAAATAACAGGGTAGTTGTTATGGGGGACTTTTAACTTTCCAAATATTGACTGGAAACACTATAGTTCGAATACTTTAGATGGATCCGTTTTTGTCCAATGTGTGCAGGAGAGTTTCCTGATGCAGTATGTAGATAGGCCAACAAGAGGCGAGGCCGTATTGGATTTGGTACTGGGTAATGAACCAGGACAGGTGTTAGATTTGGAGGTAGGTGAGCATTTTGGTGATAGTGACCATAATTCGATTACGTTTACTTTAGCGATGGAAAGGGATAGGTATATACCACAGGGCAAGAGTTATTGCTGGGGGAAAGGCAATTGTGATGCGATGAGGCAAGACTTAGGATGCATCGCCTGGAGAGGAAAACTGCAGGGGATGGACACAATGGCAATGTGGAGCATGTTCAAGGAATAGCTACTGCGTGTCCTTGATAAGTATGTATCTGTTAGGCAGGGAGGAAGTGGTCGAGTGAGGGAACCATGGCTTACTAAAGCAGTTGAATCACTTGTTAAGAGGAAGAAGGAGGCTTATGGGTAGAGGAGATGTGATGGTTCAGTTGGGTTGCTTGAGAGTTACAAGTTAGCTAGGAAGGCTTTAAAGAGAGAGCTAATAAGAGCCAAGCGAGGACATGAGAAGTCTTTGGCAGGTAGGATCAAGGATAACCCTAAAGCTTTCGATAGGTATGTCAGGAATAAAAGGATGACTAAGGTAAGAGTAGGGCCAGTCAAGGACAGTAGTGGGAAGTTGTGCGTAGAGTCAGAGGAGATAGGAGAGGTGCTAAATGAGTATTTTTCGTCAGTATTCACACAGGAAAAAGACAAAGTTGTCGAGGAGAATACTGAGATACAGGCTACTAGACTAGAAGGGCTTGAGGTTCATAAGGAGGAGGTGTTAGCGATTCTGGAAAGTATGAAAATAGATAAGCCCCCTGGGCCGGATGGGATTTATCCTAGGGTTCTCTGGGAAGCTAGGGAGGAGATTGCTGAGCCTTTGGCTTTGATCTTTAAGTCATCTTTGTCTACAGGAATAGCGCCAGAGGACTGGAGGATAGCAAATGTTGTCCCCTTGTACAAGAAGGGGAGTAGAGATAACCCCGGTAACTATAGGCCAGTGAGCCTTACTTCTGTTGTGGGAAAAGTCTTGGAAAGGTTTATAAGAGATAGAACATAGAACATAGAACGATACAGCGCAGTACAGGCCCTTCGGCCCTCGATGTTGCACCGACATGGAAAAAAAAACTAAAGGCCATCTAACCTACACTATCCCCTTATCATCCATATGCTTATCCAATAAATTTTTAAATGCCCTCAATGTTGGCGAGTTCACTACTGTTGCAGGTAGGGCATTCCACGGCCTCACCACTCTTTGCGTAAAAAACCCACCTCTGACCTCTGTCCTATATCTATTACCCCTCAATTTAAGGCTATGTCCCCTCGTGCTAGCCACCTCCATCCGCGGGAGAAGGCTCTCGCTGTCCACCCTATCTAACCCTCTGATCATTTTGTATGCCTCTATTAAGTCACCTCTTAACCTTCTTCTCTCTAACGAAAACAACCTCAAGTCCATCAGCCTTTCCTCATAAGATTTTCCCTCCATACCAGGCAACATCCTGGTAAATCTCCTCTGCACCCGTTCCAAAGCTTCCACGTCCTTCCTATAATGAGGCGACCAGAACTGTACGCAATACTCCAAATGCGGCCGTACCAGAGTTTGGTACAGCTGCATCATGACCTCATGGCTCCGGAACTCAATCCCTCTACCAATAAAGGCCAACACACCATAGGCCTTCTTCACAACCCTATCAACCTGGGTGGCAACTTTCAGGGATCTATGTACATGGACACCGAGATCCCTCTGCTCATCCACACTACCAAGAATTTTACCATTAGCCAAATATTCCGCATTCCTGTTATTCTTTCCAAAGTGAATCACCTCACACTTCTCCACATTAAACTCCATTTGCCACCTCTCAGCCCAGCTCTGCAGCTTATCTATGTCCCTCTGTAACCTGCAACATCCTTCCGCACTGTCTACAACTCCACCGACTTTTGTGTCGTCTGCAAATTTACTCACCCATCCTTCTGCGCCCTCCTCTAGGTCATTTATAAAAATGACAAACAGCAACGGCCCCAGAACAGATCCTTGTGGTACGCCACTCGTAACTGAACTCCATTCTGAACATTTCCCATCAACTACCACTCTCTGTCTTCTTTCAACTAGCCAATTTCTGATCCACATCTCTAAATCACCCTCAATCCCCAGCCTCCGTATTTTCTGCAATAGCCGACCGTGGGGAACCTTATCAAACGCTTTACTGAAATCCATATACACCACATCAACTGCTCTACCCTCGTCTACCTGTTCAGTCACCTTCTCAAAGAACTCGATAAGGTTTGTGAGGCATGACCTACCCTTCACAAAACCATGCTGATAGGATGTATAATCATCTGGAAAGGAATAATTTGATTAGAGATAGTCAACATGGTTTTGTGAAGGGTAGGTCGCGCCTCACAAACCTCATTGAGTTCTTCGAGAAGGTGACCAAACAGGTGGATGAGGGTAAAACAGTTGATGTGGTGTATATGGATTTCAGTAAAGCGTTTGATAAGGTTCCCCACGGTAGGCTATTGCAGAAAATACAGAGGCATGGGATTCAGGGTGATTTAGCAGTTTGGATCAGAAATTGGCGCAATTCTCCCAGAGAGGGAGAAATCGTAAGGCTGGCGTCAAATCCGGGCGGGTTTGACGCCAGCCTCCCCCTCCCCGACCGGGAACCGATTCTGGTCCCCGGTCGGGGCTAGTATGCCGCGGCCGTGAACTCTGGCATCGCGGGCATAACGAAATTCGTTAAGCCCGCTTGCCAGAGTTTGCGCCGGCTGATGCATCACATGACGTCAGCCGCGCATGCGCGGATTGGAAAACTCCAACCCGCGCATGCGCGGATGACGTCATCGCGCATTTGCGCGAAACCCGCGCATGCGCGGGCCGGGATGCCCCTCAGCCGCCCCGCGAAGTGATACAGCGGGGCGGCGGAAGGACAAAGAGTACGCGGGAATCGGACCCGCTGCCCGCGATCGGTGCCCACCGATCGCAGGCCCATGGCACCCTTGGCACGGCCGTGGTACTGCCGTGCCAATCGGTGCCATGTTTTTCAAAATCGGGACTTTACGGCCGTTTTTACGAACGGCCAGACCAGGTGTGTTTGCCGTTCGTAAAAACGGCCGTAAAGGGCTTGGAATTCGGCCCATCGGCCAGCTGAGAATCGCTGCTGGCCGTAAAAAAACGGCGGCAGCGATTCGTGTGGGGGGGGGGGAGAATAGCGGGAGGGCGTCAGACTAGCGTGGCCGTAAAATTTTAAGAACCCCGCTATTCTCCGCACCGTCGTGAGTGCGGAGAATTGCGCCCAAAGAGTGGTGGTTGATGGGAAATGCTCTGACTGTTGTCCAGTTACTAGTGGTGTCCCACAAGGATCTGTTTTGGGGCCGTTGCTGTTTGTCATTGTTATAAATGACCTGGAGGAGGGCGTAGAAGGATGGGTGAGTAAATTTGCAGATGACACTAAAGTCGGTGGAGTTGTGGACAGTGCAGAAGGATGTTACAAGTTACAGAGGGACATAGATAAGCTGCAGAGCTGGGCTGACAGGTGGCAAATGGAGTTTAATGCAGAAAAGTGTGAGGTGATTCATTTTGGAAGGAATAACAGAAAGGCAGAGTACTGGGCTAATGGTAAGATTCTTGGTAGTGTGGATAAGCAGAGAGATCTCGGTGTCCATGTCCATAGATCCCTGAAAGTTGCCACCCAGGTTGAGAGGGTTGTTAAGAAGGCGTACGGTGTGTTAGCTTTTATTGGTAGAGGAATTGAGTTTTGGAGCCATGAGGTCGTGTTGCAGTTGTACCAAACTCTGGTGCGGCCGCATTTGGAGTATTGTGTGCAGTTCTGGTTGCCACATTATAGGAAGGATGTGGAAGCATTGGAAAGGGTACAGAGGAGATTTACAAGAATGTTGCCTGGTATGGAGGGAAGATCATATGAGGAAAGGCTGAAGGACTTGAGGCTGTTTTCGTTAGAGAGAAGAAGGTTAAGAGGTGACTTAATTGAGGCATACAAGATGATCAGAGGATTAGATAGGGTGGACAGTGAGAGCCTTTTTCCTCAGATGGTGATGTCCAGTACGAGGGGACATAGCTTTAAATTGAGGGGAGATAGATATAGGACAGATGTCAGAGGTAGGTTCTTTACTCAGAGAGTAGTAAGGGCGTGGAATGCCCTGCCTGCAACAGTAGTGGACTCGCCAACACTAAACGCATTCAAATGGTCATTGGATAGGCATATGGGAATAAGGGAATAGTGTAGAGGGACTTTAGAGGGGTTTCACAGGACGGCGCAACATTTTGGGCTGAAGGGCCTGTACTGCGCTGTAATGTTCTATATCTATAGCTAATGATTTGTGAATGGTCTCAGAACAAATGAAAATAGCACTGCTGCTAGCAGGACATGAAGCTAGAGAAATCTGTAACGGTTTTAAATACTTGAAATGTGAAGACAACACCAAATTAGAAGCAATACTCAAATTATTTGAAGATCACTGTGACACCAGTAACAATGCTGCTTTAAGACATTCAATGCTTGGAGACCAAACTGCACAGGGAATGAGTGATGCGAAACTCAAACAATCATCACCAGAACAGAAAGGTTAAACGCTGGAAATCGCGATTGAAAAGTGCAGATCGAAAGAAAAAAGTAACATTAACTTTTTACCAAGAAAAAAACACCGAAATCCACGTTAAAATGGAGTCTGAGCACATTTTAAACTGCCCGGGGAACAAAAGACGTAAATCTCTGTCTGCGCATGAAACTGCAGCCGCGCATGCGCAGTTGAATGAAATGACCGCACAGTTCGATGATAGATGTGTGCATGCTCAAACCGCGCATGCGCAGTTGGTCAAAAAGAGCGCATGGTCCAAAGATGGATCTGCGCAAGCCACGCATGAGCAGTTTACAAAAAAGCGCAAAGTAAAGGAACATGGATTTGCGCATGCGCAATCAATTCCTATGCTTCACGTTACGAGTGTCATGTGTCAAACGACTCAGACCACACCCACTTAAAGGAGTAATGCCCGAAAATCACAAACAAGACGTTTAAAGGCACAAAACCACAAAATTCAACCTCAAAAGTCACAACAATACCTGAACTTCTACCAGCAGTTGAAAATAACTTTCACAGCACCCTGGAACAAGCAGATTGCAGCATCCAAAGTGAAGAGCACAGTGACAAATCTGAAACCAAAGAAGATGATTTGTTCATTGAACGTGAAGAGAACAATAACAAATCCGAAACAAAAAAAGATTATTTGTTTATCGAAAAATACTACTCGGACATGGCTGAGTTATTTGGAAATGCTAATCATAGCATCAGCAACATGGTTGCAAAGCTCAACACAACTCTACTCATGGTAGATGCATCCAATACCATGATGCAATGGCAGATCGTCAATACATTGGATGACAGCAACCTGTCAAATCCCCAAGAAGAACACAACGCTACACAGAGTACTGACCAATTCAGTTGAGAGAGCACTGCACAACTCCACACAGAGAGAACACTGTGCGATTCCACACAGAGAGCGATGAAAGACTCCACAGAGAGAGCGACGCAAGCCTCCACAGAGAGTTCATTCACAGACAACAAAATGGAAGCAATTAAAGACTCCAAAGCGAACACCATGCATGAACAAGACCATGAAGGTCTACCCATCGTATCTGAGCAACCAGAAGGAGACTATGAAAATCTACCAAGCTCACATGAACAAAAAGAAGACAATGTAAGTCAACCCACTGTATGCGAAAACAGTGACAATGTGATCATAATCGACGTACAGGATGTGCAAGATCACAGCGAGACTGACAGATCTCAGCTCATCTGTACAGAAGCACTCAACAATCGGAGTAGGGCTACTCATGAGTCCAGTGAGACCACGTCAATTGAAGTCTCATCCACTCTAAACTACCTACAAGAAAATGAAATCTTGAAGATTTTGACTCCAGAAGAGGAGCACCAAGAAACCAAAGATGATTCAAATGAACCAGAAATGACTCCAGAAGTGGAGCACAAAGGAAGCAAAGAAGAGGAATCAAATCCACCACAGATGACTGATATCACCAAGATCAATGCAACATCAGATCATTCTCTCTGCTCAAGAGGAAACACTCAATGAAACAGCAGATACCACAGAGGACACTGACACCAATAACTTGGAGAATGACTCAAATTATCCACACGGAATAGTCATTTAGCAACAAGAACAACAAAACCACAAGAAGCAGAACAGAAACAAGAACAACAACAAAAACTACAAGAACAATAACAAGAAGCATAACAAAGACAACAGCATCAACAACAAGCACAACAAGAACAAAAACATAAACAACAAGCACGACAGAAACAACAACGATGAAACAACGACCTGTACAACATGGTTCAACTCTGCACATGCAGGACAATGAAACAGCATACTCCCAAACAATGACAAGAGTACAAACATACCATGGCATGACAATGAATCTCACAAATTCACATTTGCTCCAGAACAAACAATCACACCAGCTTTCAAGGCAGATGACACAATAAATCAATACCACAAGCACAGAAAAAGGTCCACTTCAGTCACCATCAGTGGTTCAACCATTCGAACATCACATGATGACTTGTTGGTTACTTAAAACACAAGAACACTGACGACATTCACAAAGAAGTTACAATATCAATATCACCATGTCAACAACAGAAATAAAAACTCAACCAAACAAATTGATAAAGTTTGGTCTCATAAATGTTTTTATTAAGATTGGACTCATAAATATTAATTGGCTTTGTATAATCAATAACATCACCACTTGTACAGATATACATATAAGTAATCTAACTGTTTAGTACAATTCTCTTTAACACTGTACAGAAAATATGTAAAAAAATAAAGGGGGGATGTAGTGATCTGCATATCTATGTGTATATATACAAGGGGTCAACATAAATGCAATACAACTAAGCAATCACTAGAGGGGGCATGGGAGATGTATAAATATACATAAATATAAATACAGGAAGTCAGAGGCACTCTTCACAGGAACGGTAGCTGGTGAGCAGGACACAGACAGGCAACTCAGATGTAACATAGTATAAGCGCTGGGGAGAGAGAACAAACACATACAAATAAGGCATCTACTTCAACTGTAAGACTACAAGCTTTTTTCAGCCACAAGGAATAGCACACAAGTTCAAAAGGACATTTTGCCTTCCACACAATTGAGCAAAATTGTGTATGAATTCAGTGTTGGTGCGTTACTGGCCACGTGGGACGCACCTCCCAGCGATTGCCTGATTGAATCAAACAGCATGTTCCTCTTGTTCATAACCGGCAGAATACAGACCATAACCCACATTTGCAAATACCAAAACAAAATATCTTCTGTTAGATATGATCCCGCGATTGGCCAGCACTGACTGAATAGTCCTGAGTGCGCTGACAGCTACGCTAACAACTAAATTTAAGATGATCAGTGGAGCTCATGACATGACTCATTTCTGCTTGCGAGAGGCAACATAGGTTTCCACGCCGGGACCAATTCTCTGCAAACAAAAGGAATATGTTCAAGCCTTGCATCATTTTTTTAATTACCCAGGAGCTTGGGAGGGCAAATAGTTCACTTCTGCTTTCCCCATGGCAAAACTTTGGCCAATCAGAGTTGGTTTACCAACCAATCAACACCCTTTTCTACGGTAGTATAAATTAATGTGACTATTTGATATTTGCCGTTCATGTTTGTCCTGTTGAGTGCAAGATGTGAAGCTTCAGCAACTTGTCTCTCTTTTCACCAGTACCCTAGTTCTGTACTACCAAGCATGTAAGAATATGTATCGAAAAATTCAGTTTTTATTTTTAAGCAAGCAAGTGCACTTTTCACGATTGTGTCACTTTATGATCTAAGTTAAGGTTTTTCAAAGTGCGGGCTGTGACCCCTGGGTGGGTCATGGGCAGGTGTCAGAAGGGCTGTGGAGTTAAGAGTTGCGGTGTTCTGGATCCATCTGTTGCTAATGCAGAGTTTCCCAGCGCTCAGAAGCCTGCAGGGAAAATCCTGCCTAAAAATTAATTGAATCATAAAATTTACAGTGCAGAAGGAGGCCATTCAGCCCATCAAGTCTGCACTTGGAAAGAGCACTCTATTCAAACTGGCGCCTCCACCCCATCCCCATAACCCAGTAACCCCACCTAACCTTTTGGATACTAAGGGATAATTTAGCATGGCCAATCCACCTAACCGGCACATCTTTGGACTGTGGGAGGAAACCGGAGCACCCGGAGGAAACCCACAGACACGGGGAGAAAGTGCAAACTCCACACAGACAGTCACCCAAGGCCAGAATTGAACCCGGGTTCCTGGCGCTTGTGAGGCAGCAGCGCTGACCACTGTGCCACCCAGTCCTGTCGAAGGAGCAACTATTTGATAGATTTCCTGTGAATCTTGCAGTTTCTCTTCCCCCCCCACCACCCCACCCCTTCCATGTGCCGCGAGACGTTTGGCGGATTCCGCTCCCTCTCCTGGCCAAAGCTGTGACCGAAGAGTCTGCTGAGAGGCGGTCCACCTGCACTTCCATCCCCCTGTGCTTTTCCCCAATGCAGAACAATTGGACGACATCAAGGGGACCATACTCCCCCCCCCCCCCCTGCAAGTCCATTTTGCAGCAGAAAGAGCCCGTCATGAAACAGAAAAAGACCAGCCGAGACCTGACTGCCAACTTCAGCAGATCCAAGAGTATGTCAGAGCCCTCGGGAGTGAGCACAAAACTGGACAGGGATTCTGTTTGTTGGGTTCTCAGTGATGGCAACAGCAATACAACCGAGGCATTGTCTCCATGCAGACAAATTGCTTGAAAATCCTCTGCAGATCTTCTTGTAGTGTGGGTGTGGCTGAGGGTCCAGAAGTGTGTGTGTCAGCGACGCCATGGAGACACACTCAGTGGGAGGGAATCGGTTGCTTTTGCAGTAAGAGCTACATTATTGGAGAAACGATCTCCACGAAGTGACTGCAATGGAATATCTTGTGGTTGGGAAACATAAGCAGATGACGATGCCACAATTGAAATAATGAATATCTGAAGAAACCTTTTTCAATGTCCATTTTGGCTGCTACATGACAAGCAGAACAGTTAATTCGTCTGTGGGTCAGTTTTAGTGTTGCCAGCATTCATCAATATTGGTGAACTTGCTTCTAATAATGTACTTTGTAGTTGAATAAACTTGCATCAGATAATTGAATTGCATTTAAACCAATTATAGATCAATCATATCTTCAGATTTATGACTGTTTTACTTACAAGAGCCACATGTGGCTCTATCCCGCTGATATCTGTTTGTTCTCCTCACCTCAGTCTTCTTCCTCCACTTCTTGAGGCATTGTCCCACAATGAATGCAGTTTCCCAGCTTCTCTCCAAAATCTCCCATTTTTAAAAAATAAAGTACCCAGTTCATTTTTTTTCTAATGAAAGGGCAATTTAGTGTGGCCAATTCACCTATCCTGTACATCTTTGGGTTGTGGGGGGGGGAGAAGCACAGTGGCTTAGTGGTTAGCACTGCTGCCTACTGCACTGTGGACCTGGGTTCGACCCTGGCCCCTGGTCACTGTTTATGTGGAGTTTGCACATTCTCCCCTGTTTGCGTGGGTTTCAAGAACAAAGAACAAAAAAAGTACAGCACGGTAACAGGCGCGTTGGCCCTCCAAGCCTGCAAAATTTATTTTTAAACAGTTTAAAAATCTGGGTTGGGGGGGGGGGGGGGGAGACACCCACGCAGAAATGGGGAAATTTATTTTTTAAAAGTTAAAAAATCTGGGTTGTGGAGGGGCAGGGTGACAACCACGCAGAAACATGGACAGGAGCCGGAGTCGAACCCGTGTCCTAGACGTCGTGAAGCAACAGTGCTAACCATTGCACCACCGTGCTGCCTCCAGTATCTCCCATGAATAACTATCCTTCATATGTGACCCTGGACACTGAACCTTTACAGACGGGAGTAGGCATTATAGGCATTATATGATCTTGTCCTCAATCCATGTTGATGTAAATTCAATGCACCAGTGGCTACTGAAGAGTGATTAACAACAGGATAACTAGGTGATTTACTTACCCTCCCTTGCCTGGGACAGGAAGACACTGGGCGCGATTCTCCGCTCCCACGCCGGGTGGGAGAATCGCGGGAGGGGCGCTCTGGCACGATTCAACCACCCCCCCCCCCCCCCCCCCCCCCAGATGGCGTGTCCCGTTATTCACGGCAACCGGCGATTCTCCGGCCCGGATGGGCCGGGCGGCTGGCCGTTCCCGACTGGTTCACACCGGCGGCAACCACACCTGGTCGCTGCCGGCGTGAACATGGTGCCGACAGCTGTTTTGTGGCTTGTGAGGGGGCGGAGAGGGGAATGAGCACCACGACCGTGCTCGGGAGGGGACTGGCCCGCGATCGGTGCCCACCGATCGTCGGGACGGCGTCTCGACGAGACGCACTCTTACCCCTCCGCCGCCCCGCAAGATCAAGCCGCCACGTCTTGCGGGACAGCGGAGGGGAAGACGGCAACCGCGCATGCGCGGGTTTGAGCCGTCGTCCGTCGTGACGTCAGCCGCGCATGCGTGGGTTGGAGCCGGCCAACCTGCGCATGCACGGCTGACGTCATTAGGTGCGCTGGCCGCGTCATTCACGGCGCGCCGGGCCTTGACACCAGCGATAAGGCCCCGCGGCCGAGATTCACGGCACGGCCCTCCTGGCCCCCCAGGGGCGGGGAGAATAGGGGGCCAGGAGCGGCCTCCGACGCCGTTGTGAACCTCTCCGGGTTTCACAACGGCGTCGGGCCTTGCGGAGAATTCCGCCCGCTGCCTCAAACACTGCCTTGACTCAGGATAAACTGGGCAAGCGAACGGGACGTGGTTCTCGAAGGTCGGCTGACGTGGGCTCAAGGTTGGCCAGCTGACAAAATGTCCTGGAGATAAAAAGTTTGAAAAATACTGATCTAGGGATTTTGCTTAAGTCAATTGTGCAGTGTATCCACTTTACATATGATGGTACGTTCACTCCTCTTAATCTGGGTACTTTAAAGATTCAGGACAGCACGGTAGCACAAGTGGATAGCACTGTGGCTTCACAGCACCAGGGTCCCAGGTTCGATTCCCCGCTGGGTCACTGTCTCTGCGGAGTCTGCACGTTTGCGTGGGTTTCCTCCGAGTGCTCCGGTTTCCTCCCACAGTCCAAAGACGTGCAGGTTAGGTGGATTTGCCATGGTAAATTGCCCTCAGTGACCAAAAAGGTTAGGAGGGGTTATTGGGTTATGGGGAAAGGGTTGAAGAGAGGGCTTAAGTGGGTTGGTGCAGACTCGATAGGCTGAATGGCCTCCTTCTGCACTGTATGTTCTATGTCTACAGGTCACCTGGACCATGGGTGGGATCTGATATAAGCCCGATAACTAGGTTTTGTTTTGAGTTCCTCGCAAGTCTGAGAGAAGAACATTCAGACAGAAACGAAACTTCCGTTGAAAGGTTTTTTTGCCAGTACTTGGCTTTTGTGAAATCAGGGGTTGTCTCGTTTTGCCCCACATATTCAGACTGTATACGTTATTTAGGGGAAACCTGTAATGCAGGCCCAGTTAATGTTATTGTGTGGTCCCTTTCACCATCGTGGGGCAGTATTGTTGGGATGGAGACTGATGCAATGCACCTTCAGCACGTTTCCGATTCTGTGCCTTGTGCAACAAAAAGGAGAGTCCGCCCTCAGATTTTTTAAAGCTTCTGAATTCAGGCTGCGTAATGTTTCTAAAAGATATTTGCATAGTCGAGAAAATAGTATACTTTTTTGTAAATGAGGGGGAAGAATTTTTGTACAAAGTTCACATGATATGTTTTATTACAGTACGTGAACTTTAGATGGAACTTGTTGATGGGTACTTTAAAAAAAGTCATGTGATTGTATATATTCTGGTTGCGTTATGCAACAACAATGTTTCAAAGTTTGCCCTTTGGACCATTTCAGAGGGCAGCTACAAGTCAACCACATTGCTGTGGGTCTGGAGTCACATGTAGGCCAGCCCAGGTAAGGACGGCAGACTTCCTTCCCTAAAGAACATTAGTGAATTTGATGGGTTTTGTGAATTGATGCCACAGGATTGATGGGAGGCAATACAAGAGATGAGTCCAATCTGTTGGGTGGTGTTGGATGTCTAATGGTTGTAGCACCCCAGCTGCCAGTCAGACAGGAATGATATCAGCCCAATGTTGATACAGAATTGGAAGGGGGATTTAAATTATTGGAGAGGTGAGGCAAATATTGGTAGGTCATATTAGGCACCTCAATTTTTTATATTGGACAGGGGCAGTTTAGCTTATTTGGCTAGACAGCTGGTTCATAATGTAGAGCAAGGCCAGCAGCGCGGGTTCAATTCCCGTACCGGCTGAGGTTATTCATGAAAGCCCCGCCTTTTCAACCTTGCCCCTCTCTTGAGGTGTGGTGATAATAAGAACTAGGAGCAGGAGTAGGCCATCTGGCCCCTCGAGCCTGCTCCGCCATTCAATGAGATCATGGCTGATCTTTTGTGGACTCAGTTCCACTTTCCGGCCCGAACACCATAACCCTTAATCCCTTTATTCTTCAAAAAACTATCTATCTCTATCTTAAAAACATTTAATGAAGGAGCCTCAACTGCTTCACTGGGCAAAGAACGCCATAGATTCACAACCCTTTGGGTGACAAAGTTCCTCCTAAACTCAGTCCGAAAACTACTTCCCCTTATTTTGAGGCTATGTCCCCTAGTTCTGCTGTCACCCGCCAGTGGAAACAACCTCCCCGCATCTATCCTATCTATTCCCTTCATAATTTTAAATGTTTCTATAAGATCCCCCCTCATCCTTCTAAATTCCAATGAGTACAGTCCCAGTCTACTCAACCTCTCCTCATAATCCAACCCCTTCAGCTCTGGGATTAACCTAGTGAATCTCCTCTGCACACCCTCCAGTGCCAGTACGTCCTTTATCAAGTAAGGAGACCAAAACTGAACACAATACTCCAGGTGTGGCCTCACTAACACCTTATACAATTGCAGCATAACCTCCCTAGTCTTAAACTCCATCCCTCTAGCAATGAAGGACAAAATTCCATTTGCCTTCTTAATCACCTGTTGCACATGTAAACCAACTTTTTGCGACTCATGCACTAGCACACCCAGGTCTCTCTGCACAGCAGCATGTTTTAATATTTTGTCATTTAAATAATAATCTCTTTTGCTGTTATTCTTACCAAAACGGATAACCTCACATTTGTCAAAATTGTATTCCATTTGCCAGACCCTAGCCCATTCACTTAACCTATCCAAATCCCTCTGCAGACTTCCAGTATCCTCTGCACTTTTTGCTTTACCACTCATCTTAGTGCCGTCTGCAAACTTGGACACATTGCCCTTGGTCTCCAACTCCAACTCAACTATGTAAATTGTGAACAATTGTGGGCCCAACACTGATCACTGAGGGACATCACTAGCTACTGATTTCCAACCAGAGAAACACCCATTAATCCCCACTCTTTGCTTTCTATTAATTAACCAATCCTCTATCCATGCCACTACTTTACCCTTAATGCCATGCACCTTTATCTTATGCAGCAACCTTTTGTGTGGCACCTTGTCAAAGGCTTTCTGGAAATCCAGTTTTACCACATCCATCGGCTCCCCATTATCTATCGCACTGGTAACGTCCTCAAAAATTTCCACTAAATTAGTTCGGCCCTTTATGAACCCATGCTGCTTCTGCCCAATGGGACAATTTCCATCCAGATGCCTCGCTATTTCTTCCTTGATGATAGATTCCAGCATCTTCCCTACTACCGAAGTTAAGCTCATTGGCCTATAATTACCCGCTTTCTGAATACCTTTTTTAAGCAGTTCATCCTCAGTGATCATCAGGTTAAATCTCCACCAGTCAGCTCTACCTCCTCAAAGGGCAGGCCTATGGTTATCTGGGACTATGGTGACTATACCTTCCAGATAATCTTGCATTCATGAAGCACTTTGTGACAAGCTCAGGATTTGTTCAAGTGATGTAATTCCTTTAGCACTGTTGCTTCAAAGCTCCAGGATCTTGGGTCACTGTCTGTGCGGAGTCTGCACGTTCTTCCTGTGCGGGGGTTTCCTCCAAGTGCTCCATTTCCTCCCACTGTCTGGAAATGTGCAGGTTAGGTGGATTGGCCATGCTAAATTGCCCTTTTTGTCCAAACAAAAGGTTAGCTGGGTTGCGGGGATAGGGTGGAGGTGTGGGCTTAAGAAGGGAGCTCTTTCCAAGGGCTGACTCAATGGGCCGAATGTCCTCCTTCTGCACTGTAAATTCTACGATCTATGTTCGAGGACATGAAGTACTTTGGCAATATTAATTTGCAATCTATTGGCTATAATTACTCACATCTTTCTGTCAGACACCAAACAAACCTTACAACATAGAGGCAGCTATCAGAACAACCCAAAACCTGACAGAAACCAAAAAATAAAATTCAATGCTACATCAGAAAGCTCCATTAAATCCTGTGGAAGTCCTGCTTCAACACCCAGAGAGTGCAGGATCAGAAGACTTAACAGTTCTTGGCTGTAATGAGTTTTTAAAAAGCTTTTAAGTCAGAAATGTCTCTTTAAAATAGCCTAATTCCCAAGTCAGTGCCTGAACACGTTGTAAGAGGTGCACAATCCTATTTCCCCTTACTGTCAGTTTCTGTCTTTAGGATTGTATAAAGGACAAACTTACACAGACACAGGGTTTATGCTCAACCCCAAATGTGTTTATTAACAAATCAACATTCTTAATTCCATAATACAAGAGCTCTAAAATAATCATAATCTTTATTAGTGTCACAAGTAGGCTTACATTGACACTGCAATGAAGTTACTGTAAAAAGCCCCTAGTCACCACACTCTGGCATCTGTTTGGCTACAGGGAGGGAAAATTTAGAATGTCCAATTGACCTAACAGCATGTCTTTCGAGACTTGTGGGAGGAAACCGGAGCACCCAGAGGAGACCCACACAGACACTAGGAGAATGTGCAGATTCCGCACAGACAGTGACCCAAGCTGGGGAGAGTTTCGGGGTTGGAATACCCTGCCTAGAAGTATGGAGGCAGGTTCAATCATGGCATTCAGGAGGGCATTAGATGATTACTCAAATACAAACAATGTGCAGGGGCACTGGGAAAAGGCAGGGGGACGGCACTAAGTCATGATGCTCATTTGGAGAGCTGGTACAGACGTGATGGGCCGAATGGTCTCCTTCTGCGCTGTAACAATTCTGTGATTATGCGATAGTTGGCAATTGAAAGATGCAGCAACATTTGGGAGCCAACAGTTTTAAGACCCCAAAATATTTGGATACCACAGGGAAGACTCAAAATAGTTGACCGAGGAAGTTGCTGCTGAAAAATAGAAATCACAGAAATCAAGAAAACATTACTGAGAGAACTTGCCAAAAGTGATAAGTGTGGAAAACCACATTGAGCACACTGCAACATCAGCTTGGATTTCCTTACAACATCTAAAACTGTACACGTTTTTAATTCTAAATGACCATGGATAGAAATTTCCCATACCAGACCAGTTTGAACTCATGCAAAGGCAAAACCAAATGGAAAATTGGATATCCTGGAAAGGAAAATGTGTTAATTACTGCAGTACATCAGGTATAAATTAAAAATAAGAGGGAGTCCAGATTAACATGTTTTTATGCTCTTTAGATGAACTTGTTGATGGACTAATCTAATACAGTGCATTGATGAATCCTCAACCAGCTTTGATGGAATATTAAGAGCCATTGACAAATAATTTACATTTCAAGTCGCGGGGCGCCCAGAGCTTGAAAAGGGGAATAGAAACCCCCCAGTAAAGCTATGAAAGGGAAAAGACAATTCCCAAGCAAAACCACTTGATGCCGTCAGAGAGGCAGAAAGCATCCCAGAAGTCTTAGACGTAAATCTTTTTAAAAGTCCTGCAACATTACCCAAACTGGAACAGCGGGTGGCACAGCTGAGCCATTTGACTATGATTTGAAGGGAAAGTAAAAGTCTTTTCCAAACTGCAGGTGGATAAATAAAAGACAGAAGCAAGATCAGAGAGTGTAGATTTGCAGCTAAACACCACAAAAAATGGGAAGGAAAAACATTGGACATCTCAAACTTACTGAGACTCATCGAGTTGCTGTAAAATGAAAATCAAGAACCTATAAAGACGAGAAAGTATAAGTTCTCTCAAAAGAGCGTGAAGAGTCTCGCAGAGTCTCAGAAACAATGGGCCGATGTGAAATTGCTGATTGTGACTCGAAGCATAGTGCATATACTCTGCTAAGAAGAGGTGAATCAGTGCAGAAAACCAACTTTCATGAGCGAAAGATGAATTTGATGATGAAAAATTAGAACTGATGAGAACATGGGAATGCTGCCCATAGGAAGTGGAAGAGGACTGGAAACATCTAATTAATAACCTTGTTGAAACAAATTCAACAACAGATTAGATCTTCAATTAAAACTTCAAACATCAGCAGTCCTAGGGCAGCACGGTGGCGCAGTGGGTTAGCTCTGCTGCCTCACGGCGCCGAGGTCCCAGGTTCGATCCCGGCACTGGGTCACTGTCCGTGTGGAGTTTGCACATTCTCCCCGTGTTTGCGTGGGTTTCGCCCCCACAACCCAAAGATGTGCAGGGTAGGTGGATTGAACACGCTAAATTGCCCCTTCATTGGAAAAAATGAATTGGGTACTCTAAATTTATAAAAAAAAAACATCAGCAGTCCTTAGTAAGCATTGGGGACAATGCCTGGAACAGGCGAAAGAATTACTGATGCATCTGAAACAGTTGCTTGAATACAGAATTAACAGCCAAAACTGATGAAATTCCCGAACTTTCATCCAATCTGGAAAAACATGCAGGTTGAGGTATGCATTATGGCAGAGAAAATCCAGACATTGCAAGCAGATAAGGAAAATTCTGTGAAAGAGATTGAAGATCTAATTATTGAATTGAAAGAGCTAAAGGAGGAGCCAGTAACCAGGGAAGACACATTCCAAAAAGATGAAGTTGTTAAACTTAAGATAAGGTCAAGTTTCCATTGTCCCAAATGACCACAGGCTGCTTTCCCCTTTGAGGGGGAGAGCTGACTGGTGGTGGTTTAACCTGAAGATCACCACGACTCAGTCATGGTTGAGAAGGTGGGGTCTTCATGAATAACCTCAGTCAGTAAAGGAATTGAACCTATGCTGTTGGCCTTGCATCACAAACCAGCTGTCTAGCCCACTGAGCTAAACCAGCCCTACTACATTTATACGCGTCCCACAGATAACTCTGAAACAAATACAGCTAAACTTGGCAGAGTAGTTGCTGAGCTAAATAAAAAGATTCATAAGTTCAAAATAACTTGGAAATAGGATTTATGTTATCGGGGGTAGGTGGGATCAGATTAACCATTATCTTATTATGGGGCGGGACGGTGGCACAGTGGTTAGCGCTGTTGCTTCACAGCTCCAGGTTCCCAGGTTCGATTCCCGGCTTGGGTCACTGACTGTGCGGAGTCTGCACGTTCTCCCCGTGTCTGCGTGGGTTTCCTCCGGGTGCTCCGGTTTCGTCCCACAGTCCAACGATATGTAGGTTAGGTGGATTGGCCATGCTAAATTGCCCTTAGTGTCCAAAAAAGGTTAGGTGGTGTTACGGGGATAGGGTGGTGTGGGTTTAATTGGTGGCTCTTTCCAAGGGCTGGTGCAGACCCGATGGGCCGAATGGCTTCCTTCTGCATTGTAAATTCTATGATTCTATGAAATGACGGAGCAAGTTTGAGGGACTGAATGGTCTATTGCTGCTTCTTGTCCATTTGCTCATATGCACCTATAAAAGTGTAATAAAATTTGTGGCTAAAGTTGTGAAAAAATTGGGAATGAAGGTTCCATTCTTGACACATACAAACTACCACATGCATCACGGCGAACTGCACCGAGGAAGAAAAACAGAATGTGCACCACAAACGAGCGGCAAGTTTATTCTCCCCGTAAGGAACGGGATAACGTGATGACCATCGATAACACCAGATGGGGAATTTAGAAGGAGCAGTTCAACTCCAACCTCCCGTTCATCAAGGTGTGCCGAGTACAACAGTCTACCCAACTGTTGTAAAGATAAGGGGTTGGATTCTCCGTCCCGCCGCGCCAGATTTCTGGTTCAGCATGCCGGCGGGATGCTCCATTTCGCCGGCTGCTCAATGGGGTTTCCCATTGTGGGGCAGCCCCACGCCATGGGGAAACCCCCGGGCTGCCGGCAAAACGCAGCATCCCGCCGGCAGACAATCCAGCCCCTGATCTGGAAGAATTATTATTTAATATATTTTTTTAAATTTTAGAGTAGCCAATTCATTTTTTCCAATTAAGGGACAATTTATCGTGGCCAATCCGCCCAACCTGCACATCTTTTGGGTTGTGGGGGCGAAACCCACGCAAACACGGGGAGAATGTGCAAACTCCACACGGACAGTGACCCAGAGCCGGGATCGAACCTGGGACCTCGGCGCCGTGAGGCAGCTATGCTAACCACTGCGCCACCGTGTTGCCCATCTTAAAGAATTATGAAGCTCCAGACCACCTGAACGCGCAAAACAGAAATTTGATGGGTGGGGGGGGGGGGGGGGAGAAGCGATATTATAACTAATGTAACTATGTTGGATAAACAAGTATATATTGTCAATACATTGGATAAAGACTTGAGGAAGGTGTTGTATAAGGGTCTGGCATTGAAAGGGTTAATGTGAACCTAAACAAAGCACCGTACGTATTGTAATGTAAAGCACATAACCCTAGTCTAGGGTTCAGCCTTGTACTAGACAGAGACTTGTGTAGAAGCAAGCATGGAGACAGATCCTAGCTTCGCCCTTTGAACCATAGAACTCCTACAGTTCAGAAGGAGGCCCTTTGAATCTGCACCGTCCCTCTGAAAGAGCACCCCATAACCCCACCTAACCTGCACATCTTTGGACATGAAGGGACAATTTAGCATGACTAATCCACCTAACCAGCACATCTTTGGAATGTGGGAGGAAACCGGAGCACCCAGAGGAAAACTACGCAGACACGGGAAGAAAGTGCAAACTCCTCACAGTCACCCAAGGCCGGAATTGAAGCCGGGCTCCGGACACTGTGAGGCAGCAGTGTTAACCACTGTGCCACCATGCTGCTCTTTTAAAATTAGGACTCATCTATGGGACAGAGATGAGGAGAATTTTTTTCTCTCAGAGGGTTGTCGAATGCTGCAATCTTCTGATACTGTATATATGTACATAGTTACTCGTAGTCAACGAACACTTACTGTTCCAAAACTAGAACATCTTCATGCGACCTATCGAACTACACACATCTTATAACAGTCAGTTGGATCTTAATCATGGCGTTGGTGTAGTAGCATCAGGACCTGGAAAGGGCATATTGCAGGAGGCAGTAGCATTGGCATTGTAACCCCTAGGCATGGGCGCATGTTTACTTTTCTTGAAATGGTGTGTTATCGATTTTTACGATTACATTATAGTTGCTTTTGTACTTAGTCAGCTTCTGGAGTCATTTTAATATTGATTTTTAAAATTAACATCAACTGTTTTAATGTTACAACTTTTACAAATTAGCGAGTAGATAGTTGATTTGTGGTTCTTGCATTGAGCTCTTCAATGTTTAAGTAAAGATGAGCAAAAGTCTTGCACTGATTAAAATGTTACTTTTTGCCGTTCAGTCTCCTTTGTTGTGCCATGCTGGGGGAGAGAGAGGAGATATTCTATCACCCTGGTCACTGTTTAAATTAGAGAGTCACCATCTGCTCTGCCCACAGTCATTACTTCCTTTGCTGGCCCACGAACCTCTGCCTGAAGCGACATCCATGTTGGGATCCTCCAAGTTTTCCATTTCCGTCCAAACCTTGGTTAAGGGTCAGCTATTCCCCCAGGCTGGAGCTGCGTCCTGTGCAGCAGGCCACCACAACCCTTGCCACTTTGACAGGCAAGTATTTAATCATCTGGTTGACCAATGTCCTTTAGGGAAGGAAATCTGCCGTCCTTACCTGGTCTGACCTATACGTGACTCCAGACCCACAGCAATGTGGTTGACTCTTAACTGCCCCTCGAGGGCAATTAGGGGTGGGCAATAAATGTTGGCACAGACTGCGACGCCCACATCCCATGAACGAATAAAACAATATATAAGCCTCAAAGGAAATAATAATTCAGAGCCTGAAGAATAAGAAAAGTTGGTAGGGATTGTACACCGAGGCGAACAAACAATGGGGGTGAATGAAGGAGTGACAATGTGTTCACAATTTGTACAGAAGCAAAGTCAACTGCTGTGTTCAGGGATTTTGAACGTGAAGGTAATGTTTTTCATGTTTTCCGCAATGGCATGGGCAAAGATATTAGAATTTTAATATATAGTCAATCCCTAATGCTGTGAGATTGTTGTCCAGAAGAAATATTGAAGGAACAGCTTCTGATTAGTGAAATTCACTGTGAGACAAAAATAACTCATGTGGCGAAAATAAACTTAAGAGTAGCTTGTAGTGGTTGTAAGGGTGGTAGAAACATTGTCCACTGCAGGGATTCAATTCATTCCAGGGAATTATATAGCTGGATCACAGATAATAGTGATGCCTACTGTGTTCGAACAGCCAGTAGAAAACAAAGCTGGAGAAAAACTGCAAAGGACCATCCTAGGGTGTTTCCAAATTGTGCAATATCGCGATCACAGGCACATAAGATGAGACAAGAGAAGTTACTTGCCCACAGTTCCCACCAGGCTATAGTGTCTCTTGTAACTTGGCCACATTTCCCAGTAGGGTTCAGACCAGAACTACAGTTCTAGTTAATTGAATTGGACCACTCTCGAGAATACAAAGTGGAAATCAATACGTGTTAACTATTATGGAGATATCCACTAGGCTTCCTGAAGATTGACCATGCTAAATTGCCCCTTAATGTCCAAAGATGTGCAGGTTAGGTGCATTGGCCATTCAAAATTGCCCATTAGTGTTCAAAGATGTGTATAGAGTCATAGAATCATAAAATTTACAGTGCAGAAGGAGGCCATGCGGCCCATCAAGTCTACACCTTACTTCAGCCCACATCTCCACCCTATCCCCGTAACCCAGTAATCTCACCTATCCTTTTTTGGACACTAAGGGCAATGTAGCACGGCTAATCCACCTAACCAGTACATCTTTGGACTGTGGGAGGAAACCGGAGCACCCGGAGGAAACCCACGCAGACACGGGGAGAACGTGCAGTCTCCGCACAGACAGTGACCCAAGCCGTGAATCGAACCTGGGACCCTGGAGCTGTGAAGCAAGTGCTAACCACCGTGCTACCGTGCCGTGTAGGTTAGGTGAAGGGGTTATTGGGATATTGTTGGGCAGTGGGCTTTGATGGAATGCTCTTTCAGAGAGTCAGTGCTGACCTGATGGGCCGAATGGCCTCCTTCTGCACTGTAGGGATTCTAGGGGGTGAGAACAAACATGAGGTCTTGGTAGTAATGAAGCTGGGAGAAGAGGAAGGGTTAAAATCTGAAAGTGACTTTCCTCTAATTCATTTGGGTAATGAGGAAGTACTAGAAAATTTAAACAGCTTGTTAAGTTATCTGCCAGATAAGAGCTGAAGGGAATTGGCAGAGTTACTGCAGTCTTATAAATGTATTTATGGGAATAAAATAGGTTGATCAGAGAGAGCGATGCACGAGGTAGATTTGGGGGAAAACAGTTCCCATAAAGCAACATCCAGATTAAATCCAGCAAGTTTATCACAAGTACAGAAGGAAATTGAATTGGGTGGGAGGGTGAGCTGTGAGGAGGATGCAGAGATGCTTCAGCGGGATTTGGACAGGCTGAGTGAGTGGCCACAAGCATGGCAGATGGAGTATAATGTGGATAAATGTGAGGTTATCCACTTCGGTGGCAAAAATAGGAAGGCAGATTATTTGAAGGGTTGTAAGTTGAGCGAAGTGGATATTCAGTGAGGCCTTGGTGTCCTCGTGCATCAGGCGCTGAAAGTAAGCACACAGGTACAGCAGGCAGTAAAGAAGGCAAAGAGTATGTTGACCTTCATAGCGAGAGGATTTGAGTATAGGAATAGAGCTGTTTCACTGCAATTGTATAAGGCATTGGTGAGGCCACACCTGGAGTATTGTGTACAGTTTTGGTGTCCTTACCTGAGGAAGGATGTTCTTGCTGTGGGGAGGAGGGGGGGGGGGGGGGGGGGGGGGGGGGGTTAGGTTTGCCAGGCTGATTCCTGAGATGGCGAGACTGTTATATGAGGAGAGTTAGGTTAGGATTACATTCATTGGACTTTAGAAGAGTGAGAGGGGATCTCATTGAAACGTACAAAGTTCTAACAGGTTTAGACAGGGTGGATTCAGGTGGAGTGTTCCCAGTGGTGGGGGAGTCCAGACCTAGGAGTCATAGTTTGAGGATAAGGGGTAAACCTTTCAGGACTGAGGTGAGAAGAAATTTCTTCACCCAGAGAGTGGTGATTCTGTGCAATCCGCTACCACAGAAAGTAGTTGACGCCAAAACATGGTGTAATTTCAAGAAGGAATTAGATCTAGCTCTTGGGCCTAAAGGGATCAAGGGATGTGGTAAGGGTGGGGATCAGGGTATTGAACTTGATGATCAGCCATGATCATAATGAATGGTGGAACAGGCTCCTCCATTGGCCTCCTCCTGCTTCTATTTTCTATGTTTCCATTTATGCTCCAAATGGCATTACTCACCAGGGACCGGGGTTCAACTCCAGGGGTTGCGTGACTGTCACTGTCTGTGGTTCGTGTCTGCGTGGGTTTCCTTCGGGTCTTCCGATCTCCGTAACAGACACCACCCCAGCTCTTTGCTGAGGTGATAGAGGGACACATCGGCACAGCTGGCAGGTGCTTACCTAGTTAAACAACAAGAGAGTATAAATAAAACTCAGCAACAAGCACCAGAGAGTGATTGGAAGGAGCCTGTAAGAGATAGGGCAGACAGATAATTCTTGGAACAACAGGCACTCTGACTCGTTGTGTAATGTGAGTCGGAAACAAGCAATCGTGAAATTTAAACAATGTACCACATACATGCTTTTCAATGTATAAATGTCCAATTATTTCTCAGTTTGGTAGGGTCCTGCTTCAGAGGCACCCTCTGAAGTAGTGCTCTCCCAATGCCAAATAAATGATCGTTCTGCACCTGAGTCTCACGAGATTATTTTGAATAATAATCTGCTCTACAACAGCATGGGAGCTGCATTGTTACAGGAAGATGAATTTGGAATCGAAAAGCCTGTGGGGTATTCCTCAAGGAACTTAAATCATCATCAACAGAAGTATTCCACAATTGAAACAGAGACTTTAAATTTGGAAGTAGACTTACAATGGTGAATAAAATGGTATATCCATATCATAATGACTGGGAGAAAGCAGAGACAGAGACAAACACAGACACAGCCACAGCCAGCAGCAGAAACAGTCTCTCGGAAACAGGTTATTCCTAAACAGACAGATTTTGCCTTTGCTGAAACTGAAGACGGTTTTCCCGAACATGGTCACAAAACCAGTAATTATTTGCTGGATTTAGCTCGTAGAGTTATATAATATGTGATGTGGTTTGGGACCAAAGGGACGTCTCAAGAGTTCAGAGAACGTAGGTAGTTGGAACTGAGGGTAATTTCCTGCAATACTGTGTGTGTATAGCCATCAGGGTACTTATGTGTTGTTGTGCATTATAGTCCTTGCCGTGTGTTTTTTTCTTTTAAGTTAATAAATATTCTTTACCAATTCAGTGCAGCACGGTAGCACAAGTGGCTAGCACTTTGGCTTCATAGCGCCAGGGTCCCAGGTTCAATTCCCTGCTGGGTCACGGTCTGTGCGGTCTGCACATCCTCCACATGTCTGGATGTGTTTCCTCCGGGTGCTCCGGTTTCCTCCCACAGTCCAAAGACGTGCAGGTTAGGTGGATTGGCCATGATAAATTGCCCTTAGTGACCAAAAAGATTAGGTGGGGTTATTGGGTTACAGGGTATAGGGTGGAAGTGAGGACTTAAGTGGGTCGGTGCAGACTTGAAGGGCCGAATGGCCTCCTTCTGCACTGTAAGTTCTATGATCTATTGGTCACACAATCACAGGACTATTCCTCCCTGATTCATATATTTTTCTCACAGTATATTAAATTGGAAACATTCACCATTAAGAACTTCGAGATGTTCAAAGTTACCCTTCTGGGTTTGCGATACTCTCCCATCTCTGACTAGATAGGAGATAGTCAGAGGTTAGAGAACACCATTGTATATCGTCACCATAAAACATGTTTGAAGAACCAGTCTGACCTGCCTCTAACCTCTGTCTGACAGGTGTGAAGGATGGGCTGCGGTTGGATGGGAAGGGGACGTGGGGGAGGTTGGTGTGGGGGAGAATGATGGCAAGATGAGGATTTCCTTGACTATTCAAAGCCACCAGGTTACATGGCCACATGCACAAACAGATTCAAAAACAGCTTCTTTCCCTCTGTTACCAGACTCCTAAACCACCCTCTTATGGACTGACCTGATTAATACCACACTCCTGTCTGCTTCACCCAATGCCGGTGTCTGTGTATTTCCATTGTGGACCTTGTGTTGCCCTTTTATGTATTTTCTTTCCATGTACTAAATGATCTGTTTGAGCTGCTCACAGAAAAATATTTTTCACTGTATCACGGTACACGTGACAATGAACAAATTCAAATCTCAAATTCAAATTCACCGAGTTGTACTGCTGTGCCACCCTCAATATGTCTCCCCTTCTTCGCCCAACCGCTCTTCACCCCCCCCCCTGTCGATATGATGTCATCTGCCCTGCACCCCTGTCCACATCAATGTGCAGCATTTGGCCTGTGATGTGGGATCCTCTATCCTCACCACCTTTCCCTGTCAACAAGGGTACCGGTGGCTGCCGTTACCCCTGTTAGTGATAGGCTCTGTGATCCCTGTCCTGTTTCCCCCAGTGGGATCTGCTGTGAGTCTCCCCACTGGGTGGGCCTTGTGTTTTCCAACCAACAAGAAGGCACCTAGTTGTGTGGTGGTGACGGTGATCGTGCGCTGCCAGCCGCCTCCATGCTAAGAGGCTGGTTTGTGGGCAGGTGCTGCAGATGGGGGTAAGTGAAGGATGGGTGTGTTTGCTGGGAGTGTAGCTGCAATGTGATGTTGACATTCAATATCATTACCATCGCTGAATCCCCCACAATCAACATCCGAGAAGTTACCATTGATCAGAAACTGATCTGAACTAGCCATATTAATACTGTGACCGCCAGGGCAGGTCAAAGGCTTGGAATCCTACGGCGAGTAACTCACCTGCTGACTCCCCAAAGCCTGTCATCTGCAAGGCACAAGCCAGGAATGCAATGGAATACTCCCCACTTGCCTGGATGAGTGCAGCTCCAACAACACTCAAGTAGCTCAACACCATCCAAGACAAGGAGTCTGTTTGATAGTTCCCCCTTCCACAAACATTCAAACTCTCCACCACCAATGAACAGTAGCAGGCGTGTGTAGCATCTACAAGATGCACTGCAGTAACTTACCAAGGTTCCTTAGACAACACCTTCCAAACCCACGATTACTGCCATCTAGAACAGTGGTTCTCAACCTTTTTTAACCCATGGACCCCTTTTCCTCTTAATTTTTTTTGTGGACTCCCATAGTGAGTAATTAAGTAAAAAATGCAGATTTATTCAATGAGATCCCTGTGGTTGATGCTGCTCAGCGAGTTTTTTTATATTCGGCTCCATCGAGGTCAATGATAGTCGAAGATCACCCTTTTTCACAATGTCGAGTCTATTACGAGCTTTTGATAATAAGTGAAAAACACGACTAAATCCTGATTCAACAAGGTAAGATTATGGAAAAGCTATAACGTAGAGCTGTGCTTTATCCCAGAGTAGTGGGTACTTTTTAGCAGTGTCATTTGTTTTCCATATATCATGCTTCCCATCTTTCAATTTTGCGTGCAATATTTCATCACTTTGTAATTCAATGAGGGTCTCCTGTAAAGAAATGTTATTCATAACTTGAGTTTGGATGAAAAATCTGAAAGAAAAATAGTTTGAATCGAACTATGAACTTTATTAAACATATGAAAACTGCGTTCCAGGCAAAGCAAGGCATATTCTCTTCACCCATAAGTTTATGAATCCCAAGGGAGATTAGTGGGACAATTAGGGCCACAGCAAATGCACCTTTTTGGTTCTGAGCCCCTTCAGCCCTCAAGGTAAATTAGATAGATTATAATCTCTCTTTGACCTTTGTCAGTGCGAGAGAGAGAGAGAGAGAGAGAGAAAGGTGAATATTCATCATGAAAACAAACATCTAAGGTCGCTGCCTGCTACCTGAGAAAAGATGGGTGATTTTCACCTCCGTTTCCTCTAGGTAACTTTAAATTTACGACACTGTCAAATGTAAAGTTTTTTTCTTCTACTTGATTGCCATAAAAAATTCATAGCTACATGAATATTTCTACTTTTAGTATTTTAATATGGCGTAGATTACTGTAAAAATTTTATTCTCAGTAATAACAATTGTTCTGAAGTAGAATTGCTCTATGGACCACTAAAATATCACCGTGGACCCCCAATTCGGTATTTTTTTGTGTGGACCCCCAGTAATGTTACATGGACCCCCAAAGCTGAAAAGTTTTGAGAGTTTTCTTCGCTTCTTGTTCCTCCCCACCAGACATGGCGCCCGGTCCCCGCATGTAAATACTTGCACCGGTTCACGCCCACGTGATTGCATCCTGAGAGGATGGAGCATCAGGTCCCGAACACATTAATCGTAGGCAAATCGGTGCGAAACATGGACTTGCGTGGGATTGCCATCTGGGAGGGGGGGTCAGGGGCGCGAACCTCGATGCAGCATCCCGTCAAAATCGCCACCAGGTGGCAATCCCATTTTCTGTTCCACACGGCGTTCTGCGCCCGATCGCCAATCCCGTTGCCAGTGTCGGGCAGTAGAGAATCCCCTCCACATTTTCCTTAGACGGGCGCAGGGGGACCAGGAGGATTCCTGACTGTGCGAATCAACTTCGGCAGTGAAAATCCGAGTCACTGTTGGTTTCGTCAACCACCAATAAATCAAACCTGATAGCACCTATCTGATAAATGGGTAACACATTAAAGAACTAAATTAAGGAACTATCGAAGGTGAGTTCCCTATATGAAGTCAGATTTCAGTCGTAAAATTCAGAAGTGACCGAAAACACCTTGATCCGATTGAGTATAAATTAGTTTAACTTTCCAAGTGTCACCATTTGGGAGTAGAAGAGGTTTCAGCTCGGCTCCAGATAATGAAATCTTTAGGGGTTTACCTCCTGACTGTGGGATTTCTTATCGCTGTATTTGTTACAAGATGTTCAGGGGTGAAGCTGGTGAATAATGGATACGATAATGTTGTCATTGCTATTAACCCTGATCTTCCAGAGGATCCAAACCTCATCATCAAAATTCAGGTAGGAAAGTTAACTAAACTTTCAATGCAACTGTTGACTACTGTTCAC
Source organism: Scyliorhinus canicula (assembly GCF_902713615.1). Classification (NCBI taxonomy): domain Eukaryota; kingdom Metazoa; phylum Chordata; class Chondrichthyes; order Carcharhiniformes; family Scyliorhinidae; genus Scyliorhinus; species Scyliorhinus canicula. Next base: position 15,385,939 of record NC_052149.1, read on the forward strand.
TATTTTGAATCAACGTTACTATAGTTTGGAGGTAGATTTGGATTTATCGTCACGTGTACCGAGGTACAGTGAAAAGTATTGTTCTGCGTTCAGTCCAGACAGATCACTCCATGCATAAAAAAACATGGGGCATACGATAAATGCACAATATAAATACATAGACACAGATATTGGGTGAAGCATATGGAGTATAGTACTACTCAGTAGAGAGGATACGTAGTTCAGTCCATAAAAGAGTCATTCAAGAATCTGGTAGCAGCAGGGAAGAAGCTGTTTCTCAATCTGTTAGTGCGTCTTCTCAGACTTTTGTATCTTCTGCCCGATGGAAGAGTGAGTAAGCCGGGTGGGGGGGGTCTTTGATTAAGCTGCTCGCTTTGCCAAGGCAGCGGGAGGTGTAGACAGAGTCAATGGATGGGAGGTCAAAGAATTGAAAGGGAACAATCTGGCATTCCACAAGATTTTGTTTGTGACCAGTCAAGAGTCTATCGGCTCACAAGAGGTCAGCTTTCTCGATCCTGTTACACAATTCAGTTAATAAGAAGTCTTACAACACCAGGTTAAAGTCCAACAGGTTTGTTTCGAATCACTAGCTTTTTCGGAGCACTGCTCCTTGCTTAGGTGAATGAAGAGGTGGTTTCCAGAAACATTTATGTAGACAAAGTCAAAGATGCAAGATGATACTTTGAATGCAAGTCTTTGAAGGTAATTAAGTCTACAGGTCCAGACGGAGCAACTGGAGAGAGGGATAATCACAGGTTAAAGAGGTGTGAATTGTCTCAAGCCAGGACAGTTGGTAGGATTTTGCAAGCCCAGGCCAGATGGTGGGGGGTGAATGGAATGCAACATGAATCCAAGGTCCCAGTTGAGGCCGCACTCTTGTGTGCGGAACTTGGCTATAAGTTTCTGCTCAGCGATTCTGCGTTGTTGTGCGTCCTGAAGGCCGCCTTGGAGAACGCTTACCCGGAGATCAGAGGCTGAATGCCCTTGACTGCTGAAGTGTTCCCCGACTGGTAGGGAACATTCCTGCCTGGCGATTGTCGCACGATGTCCGTTCAACCTGTGATTAACCCTCTCTCCAGTTGCTCCGTCTGGCCCTTTAGACTTAATTACCTGCAAAGACTCGCATTCAAATATCAGATTGCATCTTTGACTTTGTCTATATAAATCTTTCTGGAACCTACGTCTCCATTCACCTGAGGAAGGAGCAGTGCTCCGAAAGCTCGTGTTTGAAACAAACCTGTTGGACTTTAACCTGGTGTTGTAAGACTTCTTACTGTGCTCACCCCAGTCCAACGGCAGCATCTCCACATCATGACAATTCAGTTACACCATGGCTGACCCGTAGTTTTAATTTCATCTACCCGTCTTCATTTCACAACCCTTAATGCCCTTGCCAAACAAAAGCCTATCATTCCCAATCCTGACATTTGTGTGAAGAAGTGCTTCCTGAGGTCACCCAGGATTGTTTGTGTCTAAGTTTAAGCCCCGTGTTCTGGACTCTCCCACCAGATGAAACAATTTTTCTGTAGCCACCCTGTCAAGCCCTTCAATCACCTGCAACATGTAAAACCCATGAACTTGCTTCAGGTTCTCCAAACAGTGCAGGTCGGCATTTAGTTGAGCCCATATGGATTGCGCAGTCTTTCCCCTGTGGGAAGGCAGCTCGTTATCCCAGGCAGCTTAACTTCAGCTTGACGTGCAACACAGTTTAAGATTCTCCCAAATGTGCACAGGGGAACGCCGGGAATTTAATCATCCAGAACCCCAAATTATCCAGCAGAGAGCTGGGGTGTCTTCCTGTTGCTTAACCAGCCAGAATGACCCCACTGAATAGGGTAGCAATTATCTGGAGCCAAGTGGGAAGAATTTGCAGTGACAGGTCTGCCTCTTCAACCATCCATAATTAGGCAGGTTAGGAACATTGGAGCACAAGCAGATCATTTAGCCCATCAAGCCTGTGCCGCCATTTAAACAGATCATGGCTGACCATCTACCCCTTCGCCATGTTAATAATAATAATCTTTATTATTGTCACAAGTAGGCTTACATTAACACTACAATGAAGTTACTGTGAAAATTCCCTCGTCGCCACATTCCGGCACCTGTTTGGGTACACTGATGGAGAATTCAGAATGTCCAATTCACCAAACAAGCACTTCTTTCGGGACTTGTGGAAGGAAACCGGAGCACCCAGAAAAAATCCACGCAGACACGGGAAGAACGTGCCGACTCCACACAGACAGTGATCCAAACCGGGAATCGAACCCGGGACCCGGGTGTTGTGAAGCAACGGTGCTAACCACTGTGCTACCGTGCCGCCCATATTTTCCCTCACTATCTCCAAATCCCTCATTGACATTAGCATCCAGAGATCTGGGCCGGGATTCTCCCCTACCCGCCGGGGCGGGGGGTCCCGGCGTACCGGAGTGGCGAGAACCACTCCGGCTTCGGGCCTCCCCAAAGGCGCTGAATTTCCGCACCTTTAGGGGAAAGGCCTGCGCCGGAGTGGTTGGTACTCCGCCGACCGACGTGAAAGGCCTTTGGCACCCCGCCAGCCGGTGCGAACGGCTGGCCAAGAGGCCTTCGGCGGTCGGCGTGAGTCCGCGCATGCGCCGGAGCGTCAGCGGCCGCTGACGTCACCCCAGCACATGCGCGGTGGAGGGGGTCCCTTCCGCCTCCGCCATGGTGGAGGCCGTGGCGGCGGCAGAAGGAAAAGAGTGACCCCACGGCACAGGCCCGCCCGCTGATTGGTGGGCCCCGATCGCGGGCCAGGCCACTGTGGGGGCACCCCTCCGGGGTCAGATCGCCCTGCTGCCCCCCCCCCCCCCCCAGGACCCCATGGCCCGCTCGCGCCGCCTGCTCCCGCTGGAACCAGAGGTGGTTTAAACCACGTCGGCGGGAGAGGCCTGACAGCGGCGGGACTTCGGCCCATCGCGGGCCGGAGAATCGCCCCGGGGGCCCGCCGACCGGCTCGGCGTGATTCCCGCCCCGCCGATTCCCGGGGGGTGGGAGAATTCCGCCCCGGTTTTGTTTTAACCAAAGCCGATAACGCACTAACAAAAGTGGACTCCTCAGCCTTGAAAATAAACAACTTAAAAGGAAATAAAAGCAAAATACTGCAGGGGCTGACGATCTGAAATAAGCACAGAATGCTATGGAAAAAACTCAGCAGGTCTGGCAGCGTCTGTGGAGAGAGAAACAGAGTTAACCTTGCGGGCCCAATATGTTCTGAAGAAGAACCATAGTGACTCGAAACGATAACTCCGCTTTTCTCTCTGCAGATCGTGATGACCCAAAAGGAAAAGCCTTTTTGAGCTTGCAATAGCTCCCTGTGCGGTCCGGTACCACATTTTGTTTTGCAATGCACCTGGCACGTACCCTAATTGGACATTTCGCAATGTTAGATGCTCAATATAGATGTCAGATTTTGTTGGACAGGCAGGAGTGTAATAAAGTCATAAACCACTGCATTCACCACCCCACCTGCTCCCATCCACCCACCCACCCCCGAGTCCAATTTTAACGTCCACAACATAAACTGACAATATTCCACACGCTGGAGAAATTGTTGCCGATTTTACCAGGGGAGTACAGTGGTTCAGAAACATTGCAATAATCATGTTTCTTGCAGGAAATGGTGAATTCAGCTTCTTCCTTCTTGTACGATGTCACCAAACATCGAGCTTATTATCGAGAAGTGAAAATTCTACTGCCCATCACCTGGAGTCCAAATGCCAGCTATGAGAGACCAACCACCCAGTCATATGACAAGGTAAACGCTGGAACAATGGCATCGTAAGCTTTACTTTTTTTCTATTTTGTGGGTATTCTGTCACCCGTGCTTACTCTTATTCGTGATCCTCGAGGAAAATTTTAATACAGCAAGGGGGAATACAGCCATGTATTCTTCATTTCATCTATCCCAGTAACCCACTGCGAGCTTTGGAGAATGCATTCTGCTTTACCCTGTCCACGTGCATGTTGGTTTAAAGAGAGTGTTTAATGAAAATGTATTTTGAAATGAAATGAAAATCGCTTATTGTCACAATTAGGCTTCAAATGAAGTTACTGTGAAAAGCCACATTTCGGCGCATGTTCGGGGAGGCTGGTACGGGAATTGAACCGTGCTGCTGGCCTGCCTTGGTCTGCTTTAAAAGCCAGCGATTTAGGCCAGTGTGCTAAACCAGCCCCATGTCACTTCACATTCAGTTTGCTACTTCCAAACTTTCTCCGATTTATATCTTTCCTTCACTGTCTTTCTCTGTCCACACTTTTGCTGTTTATGTTTCACAACAATTTCAAGAATGTTTATTTGCTCCCCTGGTGTTAATTTCCCCTCCCCATTTTTATCTTAACAGGCCGACGTGATCATTGCTGACCCTCATCTTAAATATGGAGATGACCCGTACACTCTGCAGTATGGTCAATGTGGAGAGAAGGGGCGATATATCCACTTTACCTCAAACTTCATGCTAAACGATGGCCTGATCCCCATTTATGGTGCAAGAGGTAAAACACTTTGCAGGAAATTCCTTCCAAATTTAGCTCTGGGTAATGTTCTGCAAAAGTCTAGAGTAGGTCATTGGAAAAAAATGAACTGCAGAGCTCGTCTTCGGCAATACGCCCAGGAATTGGTACTGTCATGCTTCCCAGCAAAATATTCGCTTTTTTCTCCGAAACCGTTTGATTCACAACAAAACAAATACAGGAGTAGATATTTGCAACAAATCGAAAGTTAGACATCAGGGATGCCGTGTTGTATCAATCTGTTCCTTCCTTCCCTCCTTTCCCTCCTTCGCTTCTCCTTCCTCTCATCCCACTTCCCTCTCCTTCACTTTGATAAAATACCTTCCCTGAACCCTGCTTCACGTTGAGCTTTGGCCTTCATTTTTCACTCGCAACATCTTTGGGAGTCCAAATCCATCCATTTAAGTTTGAGTGGATTGGAGGCGGCACGATGGCACAGTGGTTAGCACTGCTGCCTCACAGCTCCAGGGGCCCAGGTTCAATTCCGTCCTCAAGTGACTGACTGTGTGACGTTTGCACATTTTCCCCGTGTCTGCGTGGGTTTCCTCCGGATGCTCCCGTTTCCTCCCACTGTCCAAAGATGTGCAGGTTTGGTGGATTGGCCATGCTAAATTGCCCCTTAGTGTGCAACGGGTTAGGTGGGGTTACTGGGTTACGGGATAGGGTGGGGGTTTGGGTTTCGGTTGGGTGCTTTTTCCAAGGGCCGGCGCAGACTCGATGGGCTGAATGGCCTCCTTCTGCATTGCAAATTCTATGATCTATACTCCAAACCAATGTTCTTATTTTTACAGGTAAAGTATTTGTCCATGAATGGGCCCACCTACAGTGGGGAGTGTTCGATGAATATAATGATCTGGTGCCCTTTTACTTTGACAAGCAACTCAAACCAACAGGGTAAGATATTCTTCAATTCCAATAGCAGGATTTATTAAAGTAGAAAAATCCTTTCGGGTTTACTATATACAGTTAGGAGAAAATTCTTGTGATGCATCGCACTAACACACAATTGAAATAAGCTAATGGTCAAAGATTTAAATTATTTACAATGAGCAAATAGCCAAAGAAATTTTGATAATTAATTCCAAGGGTGTAAGCATCACCGGCAGGCTTAGGGCGAGATTGTCCATTTGGGAGACAATGGGTTGGATTCTCCGGTTTTGAGGCTATGTCCGGGGCCTCGCCGGAAAAATTGGCGAGGCCCCAGCAAAGATACTCCGACTGGTGAGGGGTTAGCAGCTGAGCCACGTGAAATGTAAACGCCTGGCGAACTACCAGGTCCGTGGCCGTGTATGCGCACGGCGACGATCTGCAGCGGTCGCGCCATACAACATGGCGCGCAGACCCCACCTGCCATATAGTGCCCCCCCTGGACACCCCCTCGTCACCTCCAGGCCACTCCCCATCCGTCCCCCCAGCCCTCGCCGAAGCTCCCCAGGCCTGCAGCACAGCTCCCCCCCCCCTCCCCGACTGTGGCGGCGCTGGACACAGTCCAGGTCACCCAACAAGCACGTCTTCCGGGACTTGTGGGACGTGCTGACTCCGCACATACAGTGACCCGAGCCGGGAATCGAACCCGGGTAAAGCAACAGTGCTAACCACTGTGCCGCCGTGACGCCCCATGAACATGTCAGGAACATGGGACATCCGTCAGTTCCAAATTTCAAATGCGCGCAGTACCACAAATCACAGGACAGTTCTGAAACATGAGTATCAGATGAACAAAGCATGTCCTAAATCACTTTCATTTTTTCATAAATTGCCGAATCACTACTTCAGGAATCAAAATATTACGGCATGTTTTGTTTTCCTTGCCAGGTGTTCAGAAGAATTAACGGGAAAGATTAGCTCTTGTACTGGGGGTTCCTGTTCCACTTGTAACATTAACAGCAACACAGGCCTTCCGAATAGTGATTGTCTGTTTTTCCCAGACAAGAACCAAAAGACATCTGCCTCAATAATGTATCTGCAAGGGTTGCCAGAGGTAAGTAGAACTTTTCAGAGGTATTTTCCTCGCACATTATTCACAGATACACCTGCAGCAAGAAAAAAATAAATATAATATCCGGTGTTCACAACTCAATTGTAACACAAACCAGATTTCTTCGATTGCTGCAACAGATTGGGCTACACGATTCTAATATTTCCATTTTAGTTCCCGCTCACTATCACACTTAGAAACGTTTTCATTGAATCGCGCCCTATTAAACAACAAGTTCGAGTACTGGGTCCAATACTGATCACCGTGTTACACAAGGGATTGGGCAGACTCGACAGGATACAGATGAGATTTCTGAGGATATTTGCCATGAGGAAAGATTGAATAGGCTGGGTTTTGTTTTCTATGTTACAAAGGAGACTTAATTGGTTGTATGGAATGATGAGGCGGCTCTGAAGAATGGATAAGAAGGATCTATTTCTGTCAGCAGTCAATTCAAAAACCAAGAAACATAGGAACAAGATTCATTGGTAGAAGGATTAGAGAGTTGAGGAGTAATTTTTTCAAACAGAAGGTGGGTCTGGAACTCACTGCCACTTAACATTGTAAAAAGCACTTGGATATGCAGCACAGTGTCACAATGGTTAGCACTGCTGTCTCATAGAGCCAGGGACCCGGGTTCAATTCCAACCTTGGGTGACTGTCAGTGGAGTTTGTACGTTCTCCCCGTGTCTGCGTGGGTTTCCTCCGGGTGCTCCAGTTTCCTCCCACAGTCCAAAGATGTGCAGGTTAGGTGGATAAGCTGTGCTAAATTTACTCTTAGTGCTGGAAGGTTAGGTGGCGTTACGGGGATAGGGCCCAGGTAGGGTGCACTTTCAGAAGGTCGGTGCAGACTCGATGGGCCAAATGGCCTCCTTCTGCACTGTAGGGGTTCATTGGATGCACTTGGGATGGCCTAACTTACAAGACTGTGTACTAAGAACTAGATGGTGGGGTTAGACTGGATAACTGTTTTTGGCCGACACACACAATGGGCTGAATAGCCTCGTTCTGTGTCATAAATATGTCTCTATTTCTAAAGTTTAACTTTGTTGACTTTGTGTTTATGAAATGAAAAATGAAATGAAAATCGCTTATTGTCACGAGTAGGCTTCAATGAAGTTACTGTGAAAAGCCCCTAGTCCCCACATTCCGGCGCCTGTTAGGGGATGCTGCTGGCCTGCTTGGGCTGTTTTAAAAGCCAGCGATTTAGCCAAGTGAGCTAAACCAGCCCCGTTTATAAAAAGGAACATCCTTCACTGTAATGTGTATGCATGGTTATAGCTACCTCCGCAATAATTTGTGAGTGTGCTGTAGTTAATGGCTCAATTTCTCAGTCTTTAACAAGCATGGCATCAACCATCATCCCCGTTGGGAAGCAGCGTTTGCAGAGGGCTGTCGAACGGTATGGAATTAGGAAACGACAAAGCTTGGAGCTGGGCTTGAACACGTAAAGTCACCGTCGTCTCATTTGACTATAAGCTGCTTTCCCCTCTGAGCGGGGGGAGAGCTGACTGGTGGTGATTTAACCTGAGGATCACCACACCTCAGGCACGGGGCAAGATTGAGAAGGTGGGGCCTTCACGAAGGACCTCAGCCGGTATGGCGGTACTCTGCATCACGAACCAGCTGCCCAGCCAACTGACCTAATCCCCCCCCCCACAACCCGCTTGAACAGATAGCCTCCTGACAGCAAGGAGAGAATGCACTGCCAGCTGAGCTAAGCTGATCACCATAAATTAAACCCAGAGTTTTCTGACAGCAATGATTTCCCTTTGAACCAGAAAGCACGTAATTCACACACATGATATATATTTGTTTCCATTCTGACACTTGTCACACCTGATCTTCTATTAATTTTTCAGGTGATTGATTTCTGTGACAACAAGACTCACAACTCTAAAGCCCCGAACATGCAGAACAAAATGTGCAATTACAGGAGCACTTGGGACGTGATCAGCAAGTCGGAGGATTTCAAGAACAACCTTCCGACTAATATCTCTCCCCCTCCGCCAAGATTTACTTTCCTGCACGTCAAGGATCGAGTGCTGTGTTTAGTTCTCGACACTTCGGGAAGCATGAGCACGGTAGGAAAATATGGCCCAAAATGTTCTGTGTCTTTCAGCTTTGACAAAGGGTCATCTGAACTCGAAACGTTAGCTCCTTTCTCTCCCGACAGATGCTGCCAAACCTGATGAGATTTTCCAGCATTTTCTCTTTTGGTTTCAGATTCCAGCAGCCGCAGTAATTTCCTTTTATTTTGGCCCAAAGTTACCTTGCTTGGGAAAGGGCACACACCCGACGTCAGGGCACTTTATCAAAAGCCTTTTGAAAGTCCGTGGGCTGGATTCTGCGATCCTGCGGCTCCACACGAGGTCCCTGAATGGTGTGAGCGCACGTGTCCCACGCCGTCGGGGACTCGGCCCATCAGGAGCCTCAGGTGATGTTTCTGAAGGGGCGGACCATCGCAAAAACTGCGTCGCCCCCGATTCCGGCGTAAACATGGATTCTCTGGCCGATCGCTGAACGCGATTTTGGTGTCGGTGATGGAAGAATCCCGCCCCATGTATACCGTATCAAACACATTCCCCTCATCAGCCCTCTCTGTTACCTCACCAAAGCGTCACTCACGTTCGTTGAACACAATTTGCCTTTAACAAATCCTATTGGGCACAAATACAAGAGTAAAATACTGCAGATATGGGTAATCTCTGCCAAAACGCAGAAGGTCAGGCAGCATCGACTGTGAGTTATAGATCATTGACCTGAAACGTTGACTATGGGAGGGGTTCTCTGGCCGCGATTGCGCAGCAACCGGAGAATCCTGCCCGAGGTCAATGGACTTCTCTATTGTCCGCCTCTCGCCCGTGGTGTTCTTGCAGAGGGCGGGGCGGAAGAATCCAGCCCTCTGATTCTCTCCGCAGACTCTCATAGAATCACAAACTCCCCACAGTGCAAAAGGGGCCATTCAGCCCATCAAGTCTGCACAACCCCCTGAAAGAGCACCCTACCTAGGTCCATGCCCTGCCCTATCCCCATCTGATCTGCTGCGTATTTCCAGCATTTTCTGTTTTTATTTAACAAAGATGTAGAGGTGCCGGCGTTGGACTCGGGTAAGCACAGTAAGAAGCTCCTTCCTCCTCCTTCATTCACCTGAGGAGCAGTGCTCCGAAAGCTAGTGTTTGAAACAAACCTGTTGGACTGTGACATGATGTTGTAAGACTTCTTACTTATTTAACAAAGGTGTTCCTGAATTCATCCACACTTGTCCAAGGCTGCAGTTATTTTGTTTGACATCTCAACCAGAAAGTGTGGTGTTCCCTCAGTACTGCACTGTTGTGTCAGCCTAGATAGCCTGCTCAAGTCGGTTCGGACTGCAATCCACAAAGCAAATGATGGGGGATTTTGTAAAATTACCTTGAAAGAAGTATTCTGTTAGTCCCTTAAATACTGAACCTAAAAATGGGAAGGTGGCTGACGATTAAGGAGGTTGAGTTCTGAATCTGACTTGAGTTCCTTTTGTACGCAGGGGAACCGAATTCAAAGGCTCAAACAGGCAGCTGTGATATTCCTGATGCAGATCATCGAAGATCAAGCACAGGTTGGCATTGTTACTTTTAGCAGTTCTGCATCTGTTCGATCGCATTTGAGATTAATTGATGGTGACACCGTACGGAAGGAGCTTGCCAACCTTCTGCCGACATCAGCTACAGGCGGAACAAATATCTGTGCCGGGGTTCGGTCTGGATTCCAGGTAACATCTGAAAAGCTGAAGGAACTTTCAACAACACATTATTTGCAGTTATTACATTTTTCCCCGTGTTGACAGTAACTAACTGCTTTGCAGGTTCTTCGCGGTGATGACGGTGACACAGGCGGTGATGAAATCGTTTTGCTGACTGATGGGGAGGACGGTGGAATAAGCAGTTGCTTCGCCGAGGTTAAACAAAGTGGGGCATTTGTCCACACTATAGCATTAGGACCAAGTGCGGACACAGACTTGGAAAAGCTGTCAAGCATGACAGGCAAGCGATATTTAATGCTGATCAATAATTACATTTGATTTGAGTCGCAAACAAAGGCAGGAATTAGATTAACTGGTGATTTGAAGTAATGTTGAGTATCCCAAACATTCACTGACTAAGTTGTGTTACCATCCCAGACCAGGCCCCAACACTGGTAAAATTGATTTTAATTTTATCAGACTGCGAGGAAAGGTTACCTCGCTGCAGGAGTGATTGCACAAAGAAACAAGGGCTGGATTCTCCCTTTCAGGGACTATGTCCCCACACCATCGTGAAAACTGTGGTCTTTTACGCCAGGAAAACTGGCGTCAAAAGGCCACAGATTCTCCGTCTTGCAGGGGGCTAGCAGGCAGCTGTCGTAGAGCTTGCAGTTCAAGATGCTGATACAGCCACCCACACTTCCGGGTCAGAGGCCGCGCATGCGTACGGCGGCGGCCTTTAGCGGATCACGGAAATAGTGCCCCCCCGATCGGCCGTGCGCCTGACCCAGACCACCCGCACTAAAAAACCCCAGTCCTGAATGATGCCCCCCCCCTGCCTTCCGATGGGCCCGCCCCCGACTGTGGCGACCGCGGACTGAGTCCGCAGCCACCTCGCGAGTTTCCTCAACGGCAGGACCAGATTAGAACCTCGCCGTCGGGAATTTCGGCCGGTCAGGGATGGAGAATAGTGGGGTGGGCCTCAGGTAATGTCCTCAGGTGTTGGATACTCGACTGGGTGTACTCCCCGAGTACGCTGCTTTTCAGGAGGGCGGAGAATCGCGGACCCCGCACCGGTCCCGATTTTATGCGGCAAAATGGATTCTCCGCCCCGTCACTGAAAGTGATTTTGGCGTCAGGGTGCAGAGAATCCAGCCCGAGGAATATGAACATTAAAGCAAACTTTATTACTAACACAGTATTACAATATTTTTAACATCACACCAGAAAATAGCCTACAATTACCCCATAAACAATACTACTCAATAAAGTGAATACAGTACCCTTAATTACTATCTTTATTCTCACTTAGACAACAAGGGATTAAAACCATCTCAGCCCTCAATCGACTTTTAAATACCACTGGCACTCAGGAATACTTGCTTGACAGAGATATTCTTTGAGAATGAAAGATATTTTGACACTGCTTTAAAGACAAGATCTGACTTCTGTCAGACCCATGCAGAAACTCTGGCTGTATATCTTCCAAAGATGCTTCTCAGCTGGTTTCAGCTCCCCCTTGTTCTCAGACAAGCCTGCACTGCTTTAAAGACTGTTCATGTCTTTTAACTGAACTGCAGAGAGTAAACTGCTTAACCTGTGGTCACAACTTCAGCTGGAACTCCACTGCCTTGCTTTTCCTACAAAATTGCTGAAACCTTAGCTCTACCCAGTAATGACATCATCTTACCAAGCCAAAATCAAATTAATTCCACAGGGAATCCCCGTAATCTATATTACATTAGGCCAAGCTTTTTATGATGTTTTAATTGCACCCCTTGCTCCCAACCTTTCAAATTAGTATATTCAAAATAACATGACTGCAGCAGTCGCACGCTAACCCAGGCTTTTAACCCTTACTGCACCAAATGCATATAATGCAATATCTCTGAAATTCCTGCATTAATCACAGATGAAAATGCATTTTTACAGACTCCCTTGATGATTCAGTGAGTATTTGAACTTTACAAACCAGCAATGATCTAGGGTTAAAAATAGTAAAGAACTCCCAATGATGCAGCACATTCATGATCTCACGATGTCCCGGGGCGATTTCCGGCCAATAGGTGATATTATTTTTGAAGAGTATTCCCTGCTGCAATGTAGAAAACAGATCTGGGCTACCTTAGATGACATCAAAAATAATAATCTTTATTGTCACAAGTAGGCTTAAATTAACAATGTACATTAACAATTACATTGACAATTACATTACAATGAAGTTACTGTGAAAATCCCCCAGTCGCCATATTCCGGCACCTGTGCAGGTACACAGAGGGAGAATTCAGAACATCCAATTCACCTAACAGCACGTCTTTTGGGACTTGTGAGAGGAAACCGGAGCGCCCGGAGGAAACCCACACAGACACAGGGAGAACGTGCAGACTCCGCACAGACAGTGACCCAAGCCAGGAATCGAACCTGGGACCCTGGAGCGGTGAAGCAACAGTGATACCCACTGTGCTACCATGCTGCCCATCAGCTAGTTAGCTCCATGGGCGGCACGGTGGCACAGTGGTTAGCACTGCTGCCTCACAGCACCAGGGACCCGAGTTTGATTCCGACCTCGGGTGACTGTGTGGAGTTTGCACGTTCTCCCCATTTTTGCGTGGGTTTCCTCCGGGTGCTCCGGTTTCCTCCCACAGTCCAAAGATGTGCGGGTTAAGTGGATTGCCCATGATACATTGCTCTTAGTGTTCAAAGATGTGCAGGTTTTGCGGGCTTGTGGACTTTCGGGGATAGGTGTGGTAGTCTTTCAGAGAGTCAATATGTACTCAATGGGCCAAGTGGCCTCCTTCTTCACTTTGGGACTCGATGGATATAAATTACCAGAAAAAAACCGGACACCAGCCAGAATTGACACAATATCAGTTCAAGAGCACAAGGGGAAATCTCCGGAGGAAGGGAAATGTATTTGAATAGTTAACTGTTCTGTAACCAGCAAAGGTAAATCCCTCTGAGCATCATTGTAACATTGCAAACATGAAAGAAAGTTAATAATTATAGTGTTTCGCTTACATGGAAAAGGGATGGAGGGATGGAGGGAGGGAGGGAGAAATGGAGAGAGGGAGGGAGGGAGGATCCCGTCCTTTGTTGCACTACTGCTTAAGACCACTGGGAATTTGAACTCCTGGGTATATTTGAATACGATTGCTCTTTTGAAAGCTACTGTTTGAATGTGGAACGTGCTCACATAAATAAAGGAAAGTTAGGTAAATACATGAGGCAGAACGAATTAGGAGGATATGTTGATGGGGTGATGTGAAGTACATAGAGTGGGAGAAGGCTTGTGTGGTGCATGAACACCAGGAAATATTAGTGGGGCTGAAATGAAATGAAATGAAAATCGCTTATTGTCACGAGTAAGCTTCAATGAAGTTACTGTGAAAATCCCCTAGTCGCCACATTCCGGCACCTGTCCGGGGAGGCTGGTACGGGAATCAAACCGTGCTGCTGGCCTGCTTGGTCTGCTTTAAAAGCCAGTGATTTAGCCCAGTGAGCTAAACCAGCCCCTGGATGGTGTGTTTCTACACTTTGACTTGAAGTAATTCCATGAATTAGTTAGGGTACAAGCAAAAACATTACAGAGTTAACTGGCACTTCAACAACTAGTGATAGTCAACCCACAATATGGCATGAGTGAGCTGTACCTTGTGGGCAGCATGGTAGCATAATGGCTAGCACTATGGCTTCACAGCGTCAGGATTCCAGGTTCGAATCCCGGATTGGGTCACTGTCTGTGCAGAGTCTGCACATTATTCCCGTGTCTGCGTGGGTTTCCTCCGGGTGCTCCGGTTTCCACCCACAAGACCCGAAAGACGTGCTGTTAGGTAATTTGGACATTCTGAATTCTCCCTCCGTGTTCCCGAACAGGCGCCGGAATGTGATCCGGGGCTTTTCACAGTAACTTCATTGCGGTGTTAATGTCAGCCTATTTGTGACAATAAAGATTATGGGCGGAATTCCCCCCCCCCCGCCCCCCCACCCCACGCCGGGTCGGAGAATCCGCCATGCCGCCCCGACACCCGCGCATGATTCTCCCACCCCCCCCCCCCCCCCCCCCCCCCCCGCAAACCAGCGCGGCGAGAATCACGGCTGGCCGCTGGGAGAATCGCCGCTCGCCGTTTGCAAAATGCGAGCGGAGATTCTCCGGCCCAGATGGGCCGAGCGGCCGCCCCTACACGACAGGTTCCCGCCGGCGCCGTCCACAATGGGGGGTGGGGGGGTGGGGTGGGGTGGGGTGGGGGGGGGGGTGGGGTTGGGTGGGGGGTGGGGGGTGGGGGGTGGGGGGTGGGGGGGATGGGGTGGGGTGGGGGGGTGGGGGGGATGGGGTGGGGTGGGGGGTGGGGGGGGTGGGGTTGGGTGGGGTGGGGGGGTTGGGTGGGGGGTGGGGGGTGGGGGGGGGTGGGGTGGGGTGTGGGGGGGGTGGCCTGTGTGGGCGGAGGGCGGATCCTGCACTAGGGGGGTCTCCGATGGGGTCAGGCCCGTGATCGGTGCCCACCAATCAGTGGGCCAGCCTCTCTAAAGGAGGACCTCCTTTCCTCTGCCACCCGACAAGATCCATCCGCCACCTTCTTGTGGGGCGGCCTCGGGTAGGACGGCAACCACGCATGCGCAGGTGACGTCATTTACGCGGCGCCACTTTAACACGGCGCCATGGCCCAGCGCGCGTAAAATACGCGACGCCGCTCCTAGCCCCCCGGGGGCGGGAGAATAGGGGTCTGGGAGCGGGCTCCGCGCCGGAGTGAAACACTCCGGTTTTCACTCCGGCATCGGATCTTTGGCCGCGATTCTCTGCCCCCCACAACGGGTCAGAGAATAGCGGGAGGGACTTCCCGACATTTTCCCAGCCCTCCCGCTATTCTCCCCCCCCCCCCCGGCCACCCCACGACACGAATCGCTGCTCGCCGTTTTTTTACGGCGAACAGCGATTCTCCCCTATCCGATGGGCCGAGTTCCCAGGCCTTTACGGCCGTTTTCACGAATGCAAACACACCTGCTCTCACCGTTCGTGAAAACGGCTGCAAAGGTCCGTTCCCGACAACTTTGGCACCGATTGGCACGACCGCACCACGGCCGTGCCAAGGGTGGCATGGGCCCGCAATCGGTGCCCACCGATCGCGGGCAGTGGGTCCGAAACCCGCGCATTCTTTGTTCCTCCGCCGCCCCGCTGGATCAGTCCGCGGGGCAGCTGAGGGGCATGACGGCCCGCGCATGCGCGGGTTTGACACATATGCGTGATGATGTCATCCGCGCATGCGCGTGTTGGAGCCGTCCAATCCGCGCATGCGCAGCTGACGTCATCGTGCGCGTCAGCCGGCGTTACCCTTGGCGTGCGGGCTTAGCGACGGTCGCTAAGCCTGCGATGCTGTGGTTCACGGGGCCGTGCTCCTAGCCCCGACCGGGGAGGAGAATCGGGTCCCGGGAGGGGGCGCGGAGGCTGCCGTGAAACACGGCCGGTTTCACGGCAGCCTTTACGACTCTCCGCATTTGCGGAGAATCGTGCCCAAAGTCTCCATTTCGGAGAATCGCGGCCACTATTTTATAGTAAGAAGTCTTACAACACCAGGTTAAAGTCCAACAGGTTTGTTTCAAACACGAGCTTTCGGAGCACGGCTCCTTCTTCAGGTGACTTCTTACTGTGCTCACCCCAGTCCAACGCCGGCATCTCCACATCATGACTATTTTATAAGAACACACTATGATTTTTTTTCAAGGTCTTGTTTTGACCCCTAACTAATTGCCAAGATCAATTTCAGAAGCTACCTTACCTGTTCAAAGCACCTGCTTAATGTCACCCCAACATATTGCCAAAAAACACTTTGTATCACCAGTTTTGTTCTTTGGATTTGCGATTCAAATTTGTGCAAAGCTTTTATTCCAGTCGGTTGCCAGCACAACATTAATTGAATCATTTTTAATCTTAATTCTTTAGGAGGTTTGATGTTTGCAGCTACTGATAAATTGGATGAAAATGGACTCATTGATGCATTCACTGGATTAGTATCGGGAAATGGTAACATGAGCCAACAGTCAATCCAGGTTTGGATTACCCTTTGGAGAAAGACTTTCCAGTATTTCGCTTTGTTCTTACAAATGCTTTGGTATTTAAAAAAAAATATATTCTGTTTCCTTACAGCTCGAAAGTACTGGAAAGAACATAGTCAGTAACAATTGGTTCAATGGCACAGTTTTCATTGATAAAACAGTTGGGAACAACACATTCTTTGTTGTCACCTGGCAGGACACCGTACCCTTTATTTTAGTTCACCAACCCAATGGAACGACTTACTCCAATAGAGACTTTGACGTAGACAAGACGATACTCACAGCTCGGCTTCAAGTTCTTGGCAAGGCACAGGTATGGTTGGCGCTGGACTGTGCATTTTATTTCTTCCGCGTTTCACCATTGGTCTCCTGTCTTTGAATTAAAAATGACATGTTTTCCATCAGACAGGAGCCTGGAATTACACAATACAAAACACAGTCTCAAAAGCTCAGGTCATAACCGTCACGGTAACATCCAGGGCAGCAGATGAGAAAATACCCCCTGTCACGGTCAACGCGCATCTCGGGCAAGAGACAGCAGCTTGGCCAAAACCAATGGTCATTTTTGCAGAAGTCAGTCAAGGTTTCCAGCCGGTTATCGGTGCAAAAGTAAGGCCACGGTGGAGCGGCCTGATCATCAGTCTGTAGATCTCGTACTATTGGATGATGGTTCAGGTAAATACCTCCATTGTTATGGAAGCCACTTAACAATTGGTTACTTTTCATTGCGCTTAAAGTCAGGCATTATCAGAAGGTAAGTTAATCTTCTATACATTCAACACTGTACTTGACAACTTATTTGTCTTTTTATCTTTAGGGAGTGATGTTGCTAAAAACGATGGTGTTTATTCTCGGTACTTTACTAATTTTGGAGGCAATGGGAGATACAGTGTTAAAGTATCTGTCCAGGGAAAAGATGGAGTAGCAAGATTAACAACCAGGAAGCAAAGCCGCGCTATGTACATCCCAGGATATGTACAAAATGGTAATGTATTGATGGGATAATGTACATATTTGTTATTGCAGTGTAGTGCCGGTTTCTGCCCCTACCTCAGCTTGTTTGCTCTGGAAACTTTCATCCATGACTTTGCTGTCTCCACATTTGACAAATCCAATGCTTTCTTGGACAACCTTCATCATCCTTGACCATCACCTCAGCCAAAGCCAACATCCTAGCCCACATTCGGTCACCCTCACCCATTACCCTTATCGTCATTGGCTGATATCAGCCCCCAGTTCCCTCTATACCTCCAATTTAAAATTCCTATAACTCTGTCATGGTCTCTCTCCCCCCCCCCCCCCCCCCCCACCCCCCCCCCCCCACCCCCTCTTACCCCTGCAGACTCTAAGCCTTGGATGCACAACTCTTAATTCTTCTGTGTCCGACCTCTTATTCAGCTTACTACCTTTGCCCTGGTTGAGCCTTCAACTACCCAGACCCCAGGTTCTGGAGTTCCCTCTCTACCTACTTCTCCTCTGTTAAAGCCTAGTTGAGCAAGACTTTGGTCGTCACACTTCCTTCTGCCTTTGCATTACTTTCTTGATTTTGTCCCCGTGAAGCTGTTTATTAAATAAATGATAGTGATGGTTGTGGCTACGGCACTAGATTAATAACCCACCTAGTTTCCACCTCTCCTGGATAAATGCCTAAATGATCAAATTAATTTCTAATTTGTGGGCTAGCTCAGGGAAATTGAGGTGTACAAGATGATAAAAGGTATGGATAAATTGGATGTGCAGTGGATGCTGCCTCTTGTGGGGCATTCTAGAATGAGAGGTTAGGATAAGGAGGAGCAAATTTAAAACTGAGTTGAGGAGAAACTACTTCTCCCAAAGGGTTGTGAATCTGTGGAATTCGCTACCCCAAAGTGTGGTGGATGCTGGGCCAGTGAGTAAATTTGAGGAGGAGTTAGTCAGATTTTTAATTGGTAATGGGTTGAAGGGCTAACGGCAGGAAGGTGAAGATAAGGCCAGGATGAGATCAGCCATGGTCGAAAGGCGGAGCAGACTCAATGAGCCAAATGGCCAAATTCTGCTCCTATATCTCATATCAGAAAGTATTGATTGATTAATTGATTGATTGATTGATATTTATTGCCCCATGTACTTATGTACAGTGAAAAGTAATTTTCTGCAGCCAACAAGAGCAGCATAGTGCGTCGTGAATAGTGTAAGTACAGTATTGAAGAACAATATTGATCACATCCCACAAACACATAAAGCAATTCCATTCTTTATGTCAAGAGCAATCATTTCCACATGATATGTTCAGTTGCAGAAGATTCTTTGAGCAAGGCAAGCATGTTCAGCACTAAAGGCGCATCTCAAGTACACAGTACAGAAGATTTTCCTACAAGTGACTTGAGCGTTCATAAGACTACAAGCAATAGTCTTGTAGGCCATTCGGCCCCTCAAGCCTGCTGCACCATTCAATAGGATCATGGCTGATCCTATATTCCTCATGTCTTTTCCCCAGAACCCTTGACTCCCTTACTGATCAGAATCTCTCTCAGTCTTAACTATACACAAGGACCCTGACCCCACAGCTCTCTGTGGCAAGGAGTTCCAAAGACTCACACCCCCCCCCCCCCCCCCCCCCCCGGGAGAAGAAATTCATCTCAGTCATAAATAGAGGCTGGTTTAGCACAGTGGGCTAAACAGCTGGCTTGTAATATAGAACAAGACCAGCAGCGCGGGTTCAATTCCCATAACAGCCTCCTCAATCAGGCGCCGGAATGTGGCGACTAGGGGCTTTTAACAGTAACTTCATTGAAGCCTACTCGTGACAATAAGCGATTATTATTATTAAATTAGAATCCCTTTACCCCATGACTGTGCCTTCTGGCCCTCGATCCTCTCAGCATTTACCCTGTCATGACTCTTAAGAATCCGAGATGTTTCAATGTGATCATCTCTCATTCTTCTCAATTCCAATGAGTAGAGTCCCAACCTGTTTAACCTTTGCTTGTTAGACAATCCCACCAGACCGGGATCATCCCAGCGAACCTTCTCAGAACCACCACTGGAGAACCCGAACAGGAAAGACGTCAGGAACACGTGGGAGGGTCGGAATGAACGACTTTTCACAGTAACTTCATTGAAGCCGACTTGTGACAATAAGTGATTACTATTATAAAATGAAGCACAGTCATTGGCCCTCAAGGGGGACATAACAGCCACTAAAATATATTTCCTGAAATAATGGGACCAAAACTGCTCCCAATACTCCAGATGTGGTCTCACCAGCACCTTGTACAGCTGCAGCAAGACTTCCCGACTCTTATACTCCAACCCCCTTGAAATAAGGGCCAATGCTCCATTAGCCTTCCTGATTACCTGCTGCCTCCGTGTGCTATCTTTCTGCGTTTCACAGAATCACTGAAAAGTTAGAGCACAGAAGGAGGCCATTTGGCCCATCTTGTCCATGCCAGCCCAAGGACACCCAGGTGCCCTTTCCAATCCCACCTTCCTGCACCCAGTCCATAGCCCTGTAGCTTAAGGTGCAGATCCAGCTACCTTTTTAAAAGAGTTTAGAGTCTCTGCCTCCACCACCAACATGGGCAGCAAATTCCAGACACCCGCTGTCCTCTGTGTAAAAAAGTTCTTCCTCCTATCCCCTCTGCACCTTCTGCCTCTGATCTTGATTCTATGGCCCCCAATTTGGGTTCAGCACAGAGGACTAAACAGCTGGTTTGTAATGCAGAACAATGCCTGCAGCGTGGGTTCAATTTCCGTACCGGCCTCCCCGAACAGGTGCCGGAATGTGGCGACGAGGGGATTTTCACAAGAACTTCATTGAAGCCTACTTGTGGCAATAAGCGATTGTTATTATTCTAGAATTCTCCACCAAGGGAAACAATTTTATTCTGTACACTCTATCTCTTCCCCTCATTATTTTGTACACCTCGCGCCCAAGTACCCCAAGTCCCTTTGAGTCGCAGTTTTCAGCAGTTTTTCTCCATTTAAATAATATTTTGTTCTTTTGTTCTCCCTTCCAACTTCACATTTTCACACCTTATACTCCATCTGGCCACTTACTTAGCCTATCAATATCACTTTTCAAGCTGTCTGGATCCCTCTCGTAACTTGCCTTTCCACCTATTTTTGTGTTGTCTGCAAATTTGGGGCTGCAGCATTTGCTCCCTTCCTCCAAGTCATTAGATATCTTGTTAAAAAGTTGAGGTTCCAGCACTGATCCCTGTGGAACCCCACTGGTTACAGGTTATCAACCTGAAAATGACCCCCTTTTGCCCGCTCGCTGTTTCCTGCTCCTTAGCCAATTCTCTATCACTTTTTCTGAACAACATGAAAGGGGCAAGGTAGTCTCATCACAGAGATGCTTTTGGTTAATGGTAAACCTATTGAAATGGAAGTAGACATGGGTGTGGCCACTCCAGCAGTAGGAGAACTGATGTGCAAGTACTTGTGAGAAGGAGCTCCACCTTTGGGTTTAAGGAATGCATTAAAAAAATTGGCGATATATATGAGAGATGGTCGGGCTGCTGGTGACCAGGACCTCCAGTCGGTGAATTTGAAGGAGATTAGATTGTCCCGTGTGCTGTGGCCCAGGCGCGCACGTTGTGCGGCCTCCGGCTGCTGCCTGGCCCCATGTCCTGCGCATCTTGGCCCTCCACTGCCTGCCGTCTGTCCTCCTCCTCCTCCAGCATGTTGCCCTGTGCTGTATGATGTTGTGGGAGGCTCTCCTATCAGTATACTGGAGGGCCCCTCCAGTGTGAGCCAGGCACCTGAACCGCATCTGGAACACGCCGATGCACCGCTCGATCACGCCCCTGTCGCTGCATAGGCCTTGTTGTAGCAGGTCTCCACGTTGGTCTGTGGACTCCTGATAGGCTTCATCAGCCACGACCGCAGAAGATAACCCCTGTTGCCGAGGAGTCAACCCCTCGCCCCGGGATGCTCAGGGACCGTCAGGTGTGCCAAGGTTAAGGCGCCGTGCACACTGCCCGGGCTTTGGATGTAGACGTGCGTGATGTGCACCTCATGGTCACACACCAAATGCACGTTCATGGAGTGGAACCTCTTTCAGTTCGTGAAGACCACCCCCTCATGCACCAGTGCTCATAGGGGGACCTGCGTCCTGTCGATCCCGCTGCTTGGGCAACCTGGTGAGTTCGGTCCCTGCCAAAGGTCATGTATTGAGCCGAACGGGCATACAGAGCCTCCATTATGGCACAGATGCACCTGTGCACCGAGGTCTGCGCGATCCCGGACTAATCCCCACCCGGCTCCTGAAAGGACCCTGTGGCGGAAACGTCCAGGGCGACCATCACCTGATGGCAACCGGGAGTGGGTGTCCTCCTCCATACCCCCGCGGTGCCAGATGGGCCATGATCTGGCAGAGATGTCGCACTGTCCCCCTGCTCAGCCGGAGTCTTCAGCAACACACTCAGCCCAGCAGGTCCTCGAATGACAGATGCTACTGATATACATGAGGCCTGATGCGCCTTCACCTTCCCACCTCCTCCTCGACCTATTGGCTGGCCGGCTCTCCACCCTCATTGGCTCACCCCTGTTCCTTTGGGACAGGTTCCAGTTCTGCAGGGGCCTCCCTGAGCAGCTCCTAATCATACAGCCTCAGTGTATCCGGCAGGGCTGTGGCATGTAGGACGATGGCGACCGTGCCTGGTTGGATACCAAAATCCATTGTCTGCAGGGTGGAACGTGCCGACATGTTAGCACGGTAGGTACCCCGTGCCTGATTAGGTTCAATAGGCTACATGGTGACCCGCATTGCAGCCCCTGCCCCTGCTTCTCTCCCTCCCATCCTGTCCCATCCCCACCCCCAGCCCCAGCCGTTCCAATGAGCTATCTGCCCTCCGCACCCCACCCCTGGCCCCGTTGGTGCCCTGCACCGGGGCGGCCGCTGACCCCGGCACCCGTCCCTGCCGGCAGAGGTACCGGTGGCTGGCCTTACACATGCCTACTGTATGCTCTGAGGCCCTTGCCAGTTCCCTCTTGTGGGGTCTACTGTGGGCATCCCCCTCCGTCTGATGCCCAGTCAACAGGGTGACGCCCGGGTGAGGGTGGGGGCACCTGTATGGCCGGTGTCGCTCAGCGCCGCCACAAGCCACAGTGGCCGACCTGTTGGTGTGCAGCAAGATGGCTGCCTTGCAGGCCGTGGCAATGGCAGCCCATGCCGGGAAGTCAGCCTAACCCCACAGCCCATCCCCTGGTCACGCTCATTACCCACTCCGGCCCTGGCATATACCCGTCGAGCCAGTAGCAGCACCAGCAGCCGACAGTTGCGCTTTTGGGAGCATGTCCTACATCTTCCATGTCCCTCAGCAGCCATGGCGCCTGCTTCCCAATGTTATATACCACAGTCAAAGACCCCTCCCACCCGGCTTCTTCTCTCTTCCAATCACTTCCATCAGACTGAAGATATAAAACTCTGAGAACACGCACTGACAAATTCAAAAACGCTTCTTCCCGCATTACTAGTTGTTACGTTCTAGTGCTTGTCCAATCGGAATAATTGCACTAAAGAACATCCAGTTCTTGACTATTTAAAGTTTTATTGTTGAACAATTACTTCAGTTAGATAACCATAAGAATATTATCAAAAACTACTAACTATTACAAATAATCTAAGAGCTCCTACAAATTGTGATTATCCACTACGAAGACCACCTACCAACTCCCTTGTCACATAGTTGTTCTCTACTGCCACTAGCTGGTTGGAGGTCTTGTCTATCACTATATACATGATTGCTTATGAATATCATCACACCAGACTCCTGAATAACCCTCTTATGGACTGAATTGATCTCTCCATGCATCTTCTCTGCTGAGTAGCACTAAACTCCGTATGCTTCACCCAACGCCTGTGTGTATGCATTTACATTGTGTATTTATATATGTCCTATGTTTTTTCATGTATGGAACAATCTGTCTGGATACAGAACAATGCTTCTCACTGTACCTGGGTACACGTGACAATAAATCTAAATCCAAGTGAATTTCTCCACAGTAATTCCTCCTGCCGGAGGTGGAGTATCGCTGGAGTACTGGAGAATACCAGGGCCGGGCCTATTAATAATATGCCAACGTCGTTTATTACATGATCTGCGTGTCCACGCTGGTGTGCAGTGTAGAACGCATTCACGCCGCTGTCGAGGGGCCGGAGCGTGATATCCCATTTGGCCCCCGGAGCCGGAATCAATTTCCAGCTGCCGTGCGATTCTCCGTGTTTCCCGATTCTGGCGTCTGCCGACGGCGAATCCTGCCCATAGTCTCCCAGGCGGAGAATCTCGCCCTGTCCGCATTAAATAAATGTTAGTTGTTTCACATCTGGCTAGCGAGCCAAAGTTGCCGTACACTGGAACAAGCAGACTGGGTTGTTGGCTCCGATGTTGCTGCAGTAATGTAACAGAAACTGTCAATGTTCACTGTCATTGCTCCATTGAAACTGACAACAGCCCATCCCAAGCAGCACTGTGGGTGCAGCTGTGTCAGGTGGACTGCAGCGGTTCAAGAAGGCAGCTCAACACCGCCTTCTCTAGGGCAAATAGGGATGGGCTCGCAGGGGTTCTGATCATTGCTGAAATGTATTCTTCTTCGCTTTCCTTCCAGGCCATATTCAGTCAAACCCGTCAAAGCCTCCAGTTGATGGTGACGATTCTCAGACGCAACTGGGAAGCTTCAACAGGGTGAAATCGGGGGGGGCCTGTGTTGTAAGCCAGATTCCTCCAGGACCTCTTCCTGACGTGCACCCTCCAAGTAAAATTATGGATCTGGCAGCAACAATAACTGAAGACAAAATACAGCTGCAGTGGACAGCACCAGGCGATGACTTTGATCAAGGAAATGGTAAATTATATTTCAGATGATACAATGAGTGATTCTATCACTGAGCTCTCAGCCTGCTTTGGGACAAGAGGTCAATGCCTTGTTCAGTCGATTTCAGACACACAGCTGCTTAGTTCGGGAGATATTTCATTCACCTCCATATCTCTGCCACCATGAAACATTTAGTTAAGTTAACATTTGCAAAAAAGTTTATTTTTAAAAAGATCAATGGTAGCAATTTAATCTGGAGTTTTTAACTGCCCTTATCGTCCTTTCCAAAAGTACTGGCTTTTAAAAAGCCCAAATGAAAGTGTCTTCAATCTAATTGTTAATTTTGCCCCCCTATCCGTACGTTTCCATAAGGCATTGAATCCTTGCTAAAGATATATTGGAGCATGTGTCAGGCACTGCTGGGTCCTTACCCACGGCACTATCATACATGTGAAAGTCTTGACGATGATCATTGCTGGAGTGCTGGTGGCCAGTCCTCACAACCAAACCCATTCCAATGTCCACATCTCCTAACTTTCGTAAGTCATTGGATGGCGATGGAGCACAAGGAGATCAGGCTTCATAATGTAAGGATGAAATGACCAACTGTTGTGTACTATATGCCCATGAACAACCAACTCAACACAGGTCATACGAACATGCAAACATACAAAATAGGAGCTTGAGTGGGCCATTCGCTCCATTCAAGAAGATTTATGGCTGGCCTGATTGTGTTGAGTTCCACATTCCCCATCTACCCTGATCTCCTTTGATTCCATTCCTCAACAAGAACCTATCTCTGTCTTGAAAATATTCAATGACCCCCCCCCCCACACCTCCATCGCTTTCTGAGGCAGAGTGTTCCAAAGTCACACAACCTTCTCAGGGAAAAATATTCCCCCCATCTCTGTCCCATAAGGGCGAGATAGGTGGATTGGTCATGTTAAATTCACCTCCTGACCGCCCCCCCTCCCAAAGCCTGTCCACCATCTACAAGGCATAAGGCAGGAGTGTAGTGGAATACTCGGCACTTGCCTGGATGAGTGCAGCTCCAACAACACTTAAGAAGCTCCACACCATCCAGGACAAAGCAGCCCTGCTTGATTGTTCCTCCTTCCACAAACGTTCAAACCCTCCACCACCGATGAACAGTGGCAGCCGTGTGTACCATCTACAAGATGTATAGCAGTAACTCACCAAGGCTCCTTAGACAACACCTTCCAAACCCACGACCACTACCATCTAGAAGGACAAGGGCAGCAGATACCTGGGAACCCCACCACCTGGAGGTTCCCCTTCAAGTCTCTCACCACCCTGACTTGGAAATATATCACCGTTCCTTCACTGTCACTGGGTCAAAATCCTGGAACTCCCTCCCTAACAGCACACCTATACCTCAAGGACTGCAGCGGTTTAAGAAGGCAACTCCCTACGATCTTCTCAAGGGAAACTCGGGATGGGCTGGCCTAACCAGCGACACCCACATCCCGTAAATGAATTTTTAAAAATTGTCCCTTAGTGTCCAACAGTTTGGGTGGGATTATTCGGTCATGGGGATAGACTGGGGGCATGGGCCTAGATAGGGTGTTTTTTCAGAGGGTCGGCACAGACTCGATGGGCCGAATGGTCTTCTTCTGCACAGTAGTGATTCAATGAAAGCAGTTCCCCCTAGTTCTGGACTCACCGACAAGAGGAAACATTCTTTCCATGTCCACCTTGTCAGTACCATTCAGGTTCTTAGACACTTTCAGCAAGTCACCTCTCACTCTTCTAATCTCCAGAGGAAACTAGCCCAGTCTGTCTAAGCTTCCCTCATAAGACAACCCGCTTGCTCCAGGTATCAATCAAACAAGCCATGTGGGCAGCACAGTAGCACAGTGGTTAGCACAGTTGCTTCACAGCTCCAGGATCCCAGGTTCGTTTCCCGGCTTGGGTCACTGCCTTTGCTGGTTTCCCCCGGGTGCTCCGGTTTCCTCCCACAGTCTAAAGATGTGCAGGTTAGGTGGACTGGCAATGATAAAATGCCCTTAGTGTTCAAAAGGTGAGGTGGGGTTACAGGGTTATGGGAATAGGGCGGAGGCACGGGCTTAAGTAAGGTGCTCTCTCCAAGAGCTGGTGCAGACTCAATGGGCCGAATGGCCTCCTTCTGCACCGTTAATTCAATGATTCTTTGAAACCTCTTTTGAGCTGCCTCCAACACATCTAATCACTTCCTTATATAAGCTGCACACGTTATTCAAGATGCAATCTCCCCAGTGACCTGTCAAACTGAAGAAATAAAACTTGGAATTGTAAGGTCTGCATGGACCAACTATTCACCGGATAAACTTAGACATTGGAGCAGCAAATGATAAATCCACAGGATAACGTCTGACTCTTTCTCCTCTTCCTGCTTCCCAATCAGGAATTAAATTGTTTCACCACCACTACTTCCTGAAGACTCTGCCCTTTTGCATTATCATTGTGTCTTAAATATGTTTAAAGAGTGAGTGAGTTCTTCAACTCGAGGAAACAACTTGTATGAGTCGCAGCCATGTGAAAGAATGGAATTAACGTCAACTGATACATTTTCTTGAACCCGGTTTCTCAGCTTGAATTATGCATACAATGGTCAGGAAGAAAAAAATCAATTAGAAGAGGAGGAGGGGTAATGGGTTCCTTACAAGTTGGTTTGGAAATAACAGATTGATGCCCATGGTTGTGCGACATTGTTCTGCAATTCCCCTCACAAGGGTTTAGGCGGGAGGCTGATCTTCCATATAAAAATAAGCCCTTTCCTGCACAACCCCACTCAGTGTTAAGATCAGTACATATAATATAATAACATCAATATATAATCTATATCAGTGTCACAAGCAGGCTTACATTAGCACTGCAATGAAGTGACTGTGAGAATCCCCCTAGTCGCCACACTCTGGCGTCTGTTCGTATACACAGAGGGAGAATTCTGAATTCCCAATTCACCTAACAAGCACGTCTTTCGGGACTTGTGGGAGGAAACTGGAGCACCCGGAGGAAACTCACGCAGACACGGGGAGAACATGCAGATTCCACACAGCGACCCAAGCCGGGAATCGAACCTGGGACCCTGTCGCTGTGAAGCCACAGTGCCAGCCACTGTGTTACCGTGCCATGATATTGAGTTTAGATCTCTAGGATGTCTTTTGGTCACGTTCCTGGGTTCCACTATTGGAGAACTCGATGATGAGCTGGGAGTACTTCTGACTGTAAGGCACTCATAGAAATAAGGCCCTTATAGACGGTACCACAGTCCCACTGAACCTTAGAGACTACTAAAGGCAGACCCAAAATTGTAACGGTGAGGGGAGAGGTCATTCAAATATTGACCGAGTATTACAGTGGGAGAGTGCTAAACAGATAATGGCTGGGATTGTCCCATCTCGTTCCCCCGCCACCAGCGAGAACGGAAATTTGGCCCTCGGTCAAAACTCCTTTCACTGCAGTGGGATTGGAGAACCCCAGTCCAGGGGCGAGGTCGGAGAATTCCGGCCAATGTTCGTTGGACTGAAAGATTTTTAATTGTTCCAGTCTTTTCCCAGCTTTGCCGTTCTGCTCCTAGTCACAAATTGCCTCATTTATCTATTTTAGCAAATTCGGCAGTCCGTCAGAGGGCCTATGCGAAACATTAACTTGCATTCACATTTCTTATTTCTCTTCTTTTAGCTTCCTCCTATGAAATAAGGCTGAGCAAAAGTTTTTCACAGCTGAAAGATGATTTTCCAAATGCTCAAAGTGTGAACACCATCGACCTGCGACCAAAGCCAGCCAGTTCCGAGGAAACATTTACCGTTTCTGAGAACATCGAGTTGAAAAATGGGACCGTGATTTACTTTGCGATTCGTGCATTCGATAACGCAAATAGAACTTCTGAGTTATCAAATATAGCACAGGCTGCTTTAATATTGCCCTCTGTCGTCCCATCGGACCCACCTACACCTGGACCATCTAACTCAACTGTTGCACCTTCCGCAATTACTACGCCTCCTCCAACTATTACACTTCCACCAACTACTACACCTCCCCCAGCTTCCCAGCCTGACAAGACCGTAATTGTTAACATCACGGAAATTGTTCTGGTAGTTGGTGGGGTTGTCATTGCTGTTTGCCTGATAATTGCCATAACTGTGTGTCTTGTAACGAACAAACATCATCGGAAAGTATTGCCCAGTTAGGAAGCACAGCAGCTAGAGCCAGATATAATTAGTCATCCTTGATTTCAGTACTGCAATAAACTAAGCATTAAATTAAAACTTTAGACTTTGCTGTAATAAAATACCATTTGATTTTCGATATTATTACAGAATTATTTTCTTCCACATACATTTTCTTCACAATGATTGTGGAGCTGCTATTTAGTTCACATTGTTTTCAGGAGTGGTTTCACCCCTTAGGCTCCTTTAAATCAAAACCATATTTTATTTTGCAGGACAGAAAATGCAAACAACTCGTCTGCAATCCATGCCTTGATAACAGTCCCTTGCCTGCCATCTAACCAGGCTTCAATTATAACCAGATTCACCAAACATCTCAATATTACTGAATAAAATCATGCTGTTGAAGTTTTTTCCGTTGCACTCATCAGGACAAATGCAAGTATACCAAATTTCAAAGGGAGCAACAATTGACACTGCACAAGAAAAGGGTGTTGATTGGTTGCCAAACCGATTCTGATTGGATGAGGTGTTGCCAAGAAAATGCACCTGGGATCTATCGCCCCCCCCCCCCCCCCCCCCCCCCCCCGCCTCCCCATGCTTTTGTTCAATTTTCCAGGCAAAAAGGACATGTTTATTCATAAGCAGATCAAGACACTGCCAGCAATGGCACAGCCAAGAGGTGAGAAAGAGGACAGAGTCAGAGGAAAGGACTGCTTTAGAGGGTGTGGTTGTAGCATTGGAGAGAATCACAGTGAAGAAGGGCGGAATGCATGGAGGGATTTGAACACAAGGGCAAGGGCTTAAAATTTGAGGCACTGGAGGATTGTCAATGAAGGTAACGGTAAGGGGAGAGTGGGAATTGCTGTGGAACAGGAACCAGGCAACTGAGGTTGGGTTCATGAAGAATGGAAGTTGGAAGACCACCTAAGAGAGTATTGGAATGCTCCAGGCAGGCAGTGACAAAGACAGGAAGAAATGTTTCAGCAGCGTCTGGGCTGTCACCCTAATTTAAACTCTCCCCACAGTGAATGCCCCACAGCCTAAAATTCCCATCTTAAACTGAATGTGATTGGTTGAGAATGATGCAGGGAGCTATTAAACCCCATGATTTGTTTCATTTGAAAAAAGGCGGGATGAATGAGCATGTTCTTTTTACCTTGAAAACAAAGGTATGGGGGACAATCGTTCCCAGGTGCGTTGTCATGGCAATACCTTGACCAATCAGAGTCTACTTGGTAACCAATCAGCACCCTTTTCAGTATTATTGCTAATTTGGTTTGCCCAATCTACATGCAGATTAAGGGCACACACAAGTAATGTAGCATCCTTGTTACATGCATCTCTAATTTCATGATTAGTGTTGTCCCCTACCTTATCAAGGGAGCATTGACAGTAAGGTAGATTAATTAACAGAGCAAGTAGTTATAAATGGATACGATTTAGGGCAGCACGATGGTGCAGTGGTTAGCACAGCTGCCTCATGGCGCCGAGGTCGCACGTTCAATCCTGGCTCTGGGTCACTGGGTCCGTTCTTCCCGTGTTTGTGTGGGTTTTCCCCCCACAACCCAAAAGATGTGCAGGTTAGGTGGATTGGCCATGCTAAATTGCCCCTTAATTTGAAAAAATTAATTGGGTACTCTAAATTTATATTTAAAATAAATAAATAAATAAATGGGTACAATTTTATTATGATCACAGAGACATGGCTGCAGGGTGACCAAGGCTGGGATCTGAATATCCACCAGTATTCAATACTTAGGAAAGACAAACAAAAAGGAAAAGGAAGTGGGGTGGCATTGTTAGTAAATGATGACGTCAGTGCAGTAGTGGGGAAGGATATTGGATGTGTAATCAGCCTGAGTGGAGTTAAGCAAAATGTGGTGGACAACATTAGTGGGAGTGGTCTCTGGCTTCCAAACAGTAGGGGTAAGGTAGTGGACAGCATTAAGCAGGAAATTAGAGATGCATGCAACAAGGATCTACAGTTCTCATGGATGACCTTAATTTACATACAGATAGCGCAAACCAAATTAGGAGTAATACTGTGGAGGATTAATTTCTGGATTATGTACAGGATGTTATTTTTTACCAGTATGTTGAAGAACCAACTAGGGAACAGTCTATCCCAGATTTGGTATTGTGAAATGAGAAGGGGTTAATTAATAAGCTGGTTGCGCTGAACCTTTAGGGAAGAGCGATCATAGCAAGTAGGAATTCGACATTGGGATAGAAAATAATGTCGTCCAATCCAAAACTAGGATTTTAAATCTAAATGAAAGAAAGCATGGGGGTGAGTTGATGCAATAGATTGCAGAACTTCATTGAAGGGCACGATGGTGGATCGGCAATGGCTAATATTTAAGGAAGGATTACATACATTGCAACAGTAAACTTTCTAGCACAAAAACACCCCAGGCAAAGTGGTCCAACCATGGCTAACAAAAGCAATTAAGGCTAGTATTAGATCTAAAGATGAGTCATATAACGTTTCTTGAAAAAGTACCAAGCTTGAGGATTTTGCGAGGTTTAGAATTCAGCAAAGCAGGACGAAGAGATTGATTAAAAGGGGAAAAGTAGAGTAGGAGAGTAAACTTGCAAGAAAATAAAAACGGACTGTAAAAGCTTCTGCAAGTATGTATGAAGAAAAATATTAGTGAAGACAAATGTAGGTCCCTTATAGTCAGAAACAGAAGAATTTATAATGGAGAACAAGGACATGGCAGAGCAATTAAACAACTACTTTAGTTCTGTCTTCCCTGCACTGGATGCAGAGATGATCATTCCCTTAGTTAGGAGTCTCGAACAAGGGGGGGTCACAGTATTAGCATACAGGACAGGATATTTCGGACTGTGATGAGAAATTTCTTCATTCGGTGGATGTAAGCCTGTGGAATTCTCTATCACATGAGGGCAAGTCAGTGAGTATATTTAAGAAACAAATGTATTTCTAGACACTAAAGGCAGCAAGGGGTATGGGGAAAGAGCGGGATTGTGCTGTTAAGATAAGGCTTACTCTCGGGCACAACACTGCAGTGCTTTTTTTGGCCACTGTAGCACTGTGTCTGGTGGGCTGGAGAGCAGTCGGACAATCTTCCAAGTGAGGACGAAAGTCCCACCTGCTGTCGTCAATGTTCATTAGAGTGTGAGATGGCAGTGGGCATGTCGGAGTCAGTGGGAACGATTTTCTCACCAACTCTCTGAGTGACGAACATTGAACACTCATGAAAATTCATGTCTATGTTTCTCTGGTGAGTTCCTGCCGTGCATCTTGTAGACGGTACACACGGTTGCCACTGTATGTCGGTGGTGGAGGGATTAAGTGCTTGTGGAAGTGGTAGCAATCACGTGGGCTCTTTTGTCCTGCATGGTGTCAAGCTTCTTGAATGTTGTTGGAGCTGCACTCATCCAGGCAAATGGAGAATATTCTACTACACTCCTGACTTGTGCCTTGTATGTGGTGGACAGTCCGTGAGCCAGGAGGTGAGTTGCTCGCCACAGGATTCCCATCCTCTGACCTTTCCTGTTGCCACAGCTAGTCCAGTTCAGCTTCTGGTAACTCCCAGCATGTTGATAGTGGGGGATTCAGTGATGGTATTCCTGTTGAATGTCACGGTTAGATTCTCACAAGTTGGAAACAGTCTTTATCCTGAACTGGAGTTATACTTGCCATTTATCAGCCCAGGCCTGAATGCTTTCCAGGCCTTGCTGCCCATGGACAGCTTCAGTATCTGAGGCATCGTGAATGGTGCTGAATACTGTGCAATCATCAGAAAACATTCCCACTTTTCCTCATATGATGGAGCGAAGCTGATTGATGGTGTAGCTGAGGAGGTTTTTTTATTCGTTCATGGGATGTGGGCATCGCTGGCTGTGCCAGCATTTATTGCCAATCCCTAATTGCCCTTGAGGGGGCAGTTAAGAGTCAACCACATTGCGTGGGTCTGGAGTCACCTGTAGGCCAGACCAGGTAAAGACGGCAGATTTCCTTCCCTAAAGGACATTAGTGAACCAGATGGGATTTTACGACAACCGACAATGGTTTCATCGTCATCATTAGATTTAAATTCCAGGTTTTTTAATTCAATTCAAATTTCACCATCTGCAGTGGGGGGATTTGAACCTCGGTCCCCAGAGCATTATCCTGGGTCTCTGGCTTACTGGTCCAGTGACAATACAGCTATGCCACTGCCTCCCTTACCTAGACCAAGGACACTACCCTGAGGAACTGCTGCAACAATCATAGAATCACAGACTCATAGAATTTACAGCGCAGAAGGATCGTTAAAGGATAGTTATTATCGTTCTCTCGTTAAAGGATAGTTATTATCGTTCTCTCCCCTTTAACGAGCCTCGTTAAAGGATCCCACAGCGAAAATTGATTTCTTGAGGAATGTTGCTCACAATTTACATCAATTTTAAGTAATTTCGGGAATTCATCAGTAGTAAACTTTTAGATCTTTTTAACTGCATTTTTAGATTTTTTAACTTTTTAACTGCATTTTTAAGCTTGTATTTTACTTGAATTTCATCAATTACTTGCATTTTAGCAATTAAATTCACTTGCTGTATTGTGCCTGCTTTCTATCAATTAAATGCTTTTATACGGAGTTGATTTGCAATTGGTTAATTGGACGAAGTGACGTTGGACCAAAAGACGGGCGGACAAAAAGACGTTGGACGAAAAGACGTGGACGAAGTGTCGTTGGACGAAATGACGTCGGACGAAAAGACGCGACACGGTGAAACGCACTCCCAGCTATGGTAGTGGAGTCGGACACTTTAGGAACTTTCAAGCAGTTATTGGATAGGCATATGGAGTGCACTAGAATGATTGGGAGTAGGTTGATTTGATCTTAGTTTCTGACTAGTTTGGCACAACATCGTGGGCCGAAGGGCCTGTACTGTGCTGTACAGTTGTATGTTCTATGAGAACAGGGGCTTAATGCCCCAGAGCTGCCCAAACTCAGTGTCAGTTAACTGATTGTTACTGTCTTGTTAATTGATTGCTGCTTGATATCACAGTCAGTGATACCTTTGCTCATGATAAAGAGTGGACGGAAGGGGCAGTTATTAATAATAATAATAATAGCAATCTTTATTGTCACAAGTAGGCTTACATTAACATTGCAATGAAGTTACAGTGAAAATCCCTTAGTCGCCACATTCCGGCGCCTGTTTGGGTACACGGAGGGAGAATTCAGAATGTCCAATTCACCTCACAGCACTATTGGTCAGGTTGGATTTGTCCTGTTTCTTATGTACAGGACATGCCTAATTTTCTACAGCACTGGGTAGATACCACTAGTGTTGTAGCTGTGCTGGAACTGCATGGCTAGGAGCACAGAAAATGCTGGAGCACAAGGGATTGATTACGAAGGGGAAAATATATGAAAGCAAGCTAGCGGGGAACATAAAAACTGACTGCAAAAGTTTCAATAAGTGTGTAAAGAGAAAACGATTGACAAAACAAACGTAGGCCGCATACAGTATGAAACGGGAAATTCATAATGGGGAATAAAGAAATACCTTCGGAACTAAATTCATACTTTGTTTCTGTCTTCACAAAGGAAGACATGAACAATGTACCGGACATTCTGAGAAACAAAAGTTTCATAAGAACATAAGAACTAGGAGCAGGAGTAGGCCATCTGGCCCTACGAGCCTGCTCTGCCATTCAATGAGATCATGGCTGATCTTTTGTGGACTCAGCTCCATTTTCCCCTCCGATCACCGTAACCCTTTATTCCTTTATTCTTCAAAAACTATCTATCTTTATCTTGAAAACATTTAATGAAGGAGCCTCAACTGCTTCACTGGGCAAGGAATTCCATAGATTCACAACCCTTTGGGTGAAGATGTTCCTCCTAAACTCAGTCATAAATCTACTTCCCCTTATTTTGAGGCACCACCCCCTAGTTCTGCTTTCACCTGCCAGTGGAAACAACCTGCCCGCATCTACCTTATCTATTCCCTTCATAATTTTATATGTTTCTATAAGACCCCCCCCCCCCCCCCCCCCCCCCCCCCCCCCCCCCTCCCCCCCGCATCCTTCTAAATTCCAACGAGTACAGTCCCAGTCTACTCAACCTCTCCTCGTAATAGAACATAGAACATTACAGCGCAGTACTGGCCTTTCGGCCCTCGATGTTGCGCCGACCCGTGAAACCATCTGAAGCCTATCTGACCTACACTATTCCATTTTCATCCATTTCATCCAGTGACCACTTAAATGCCCTTAAATTTGGCGAGTCTCCTACTGTTGCAGGCAGGGCGTTCCACACCCCTACTACTATCTGAGTAAAGAAACTGCCTCTGACATCTGTCCTATATCTACCACCCCTCAATTTAAAGCTATGTCCCCTCGTGTTGGTCATCACCATCCGAGGAAAAAGACTCTCACTGTCCACCCTATCTAATCCTCTGACTATCTTATATGTCTCTATTAAGTCACCTCTCAGCCTTCTCCTCTCTAACGAAAACAACCTCAAGTCCCTGAGCCTTTCCTCGTAAGACCTTCCCTCCATACCAGGCAACATCCTAGTAAATCTCCTCTGAACCCTTTCCAAAGCTTCCACATTCTTCCTATAATGTGGTGACCCGAACTGCACGCAGTGCTCCAGGTGCGGCCGCACCAGAGTTTTGTGCAGCTGCAGCATGACCTCGTGGCTCCGAAACTCAATCCCCCTACTGATAAAGGCTAGCACACCATATGCGTTCTTAACAGCCCTATTAACCTGGGTGGCAACTTTCAGGGATTTATGGACCTGGATGCTGAGATCTCTCTGTTCATCTACACTACCAAGAATCTTGCCATTAGCCCAGTACTCTGCATTCCTATTACTCCTTCCAAAGTGAACCACCTCACACTTTTCCGCATTAAACTCCATCTGCCACCTCTCAGCCCAGCTCTGCAACTTATCTATGTCCCTCTGTATCCTATAACATCCTTCAGCACTAACCACAACTCCACCGACCTTCGTGTCATCTGCAAATTTACTAACCCATCCTTCTACACCCTCTTCCAGGTCATTTATAAAAATGACAAACAGCAGTGGCCCCAAAACAGATCCTTGCGGTACACCACTAGTAACTGAACTCCAGGATGAACATTTGCCATCAACCACCACCCTCTGTCTTCTTTCAGCTAGCCAATTACTGATCCAAACTGCTAAATCACCTTCAATCCCATACTTCCGTATTTTCTGCAATAGCCTACCGTGGGGAACCTTATCAAACGCCTTACTGAAATCCATATACACCACATCAACCGCTTTACCCTCATCCACCTGTTTGGTCACCTTCTCAAAAAACTCAATAAGGTTTGTGAGGCATGACCTACCCTTCACAAAACCGTGTTAAGTATCGCTAATCAACTTGTTCTTTTCAAGATGATTATAAACCCTATCTCTTATAACCTTTTCCAACATTTTACCCACAACCGAAGTAAGGCTCACAGGTCTATAATTACCAGGGTTGTCTCTACTCCCCTTCTTGAACAAGGGGACAACATTTGCTATCCTCCAGTCTTCCGGCACTATTCCTGTCGACAAAGACGACGTAAAGATCAAGGACAAAGGCTCTGCAATCTCCCCCCTGGCTTCCCAGAGAATCCTAGGATAAATCCCATCTGGCCATGGGGACATCTATTTTTACACTTTCCAAAATTGCTAACACCTCCTCCTTGTGAACCTCAATCCCATCTAGCCTGGTCGACTGTACCTGAGTATTCTCCTCGACAACATTGTCTTTCTCCAGTGTAAACACTGATGAAAAATATCCATTTAACGCTTCCCCTATCTCCTCTGATTCCACACACAACTTTCCACTACTACCCTTGATTGGCCCTAATCTTACACTAGTCATTCTTTTGTTCCTGATATACCTATAGAAAGCCTTAGGGTTTTCCTTGATCCTATCCGCCAACGACTTTTCGTGTCCTCTCCTCGCTCTTCTTAACTCTCCCTTTAGGTCCTTCCTGGCTAACTTGTAACTCTCAAGTGCCCTGACTGAGCCTTCATGTCTCATCCTAACATAAGCCTTCTTCTTCCTCTTGACAAGTGCTTCAACTTCCTTAGTAAACCACGGTTCCCTTGCTCGACAACTTCCTCCCTGCCTGATAGGTACATACTTATCAAGGACACGCAGTAGCTGGTCCTTGAAAAAGCTCCACATTTCGATTGTACCCATCCCCTGCAGTTTCCTTCCCCGTCCTATACATCCTAAATCTTGCCGAATAGCATCATAATTGCCAGCTATAATTCTTGCCTTGCGGTATATACCTATCCCTGCCCATCGCTAAAGTAAACATAACCCCTTCAACTCTGGGATTAACCTAGTGAATCTCCTCTGCACACCCTTCTGCGCCAGTACGTCCTTTCTCAGGTAAGGAGACCAAAACTGAACACAATACTCCAGGCCTCACTAACACCTTATACAGTTGCAGCATAACCTCCCTAGTCTTAAACTCCATCCCTCTAGCAATGAAGGACAAAATTCCAGTTACCTTCTTAATCACCTGTTGCATCTGTAAACCAACTTTTTGTGACTCATGCACTAGCACACCCAGGTCTTTCTGCACAGCAGTATGTTTTAATATTTTATCATTTAAATAATAATCCCTTTTGCTGTTATTCCTTCCAAAATGGATAACCTCACATTTGTCAACATTGTATTCCATCTGCCAGACCCTAGCCCATTCACTAAACCTATCCAAATCCCTCTGCAGACTTCCAGTACCCTCTGCACTTTTCGCTTTACCACTCATCTTAGTGTCATCTGCAAACTTGGACACATTGCCCTTTGTCCCCAACTCCAAATCATCTATAGTGAGGATCAGCGACGATCTAAAGGAAATTAGTATTAGTAGAGAAATGGATTTGGGGAAATTAATGGGATTGAAGGCGGATAAATCTCCAGGGCCTGATAATTCATCCTACAGTACTTTCAAAGTGGTCCTGGAAATAGTACATCCATTGGCGATCATTTTCCAAAATTCTTTAGACTCTGGAATGATTCCTACAGATTGGAGAGTAGCTAATATCACCCCACCATTCAAAACGGGAGGTAGAGAGAAAACAGGGAACTATAGACCAGTGAGCCTAACCTCAGTCGTAGGGAAGTTGCTAGAATCCATTGTCAAGGATTTAATAGCACAGAGTTTGGAAAGCAGTGGTATAATCAGACAAAGTCAGCATGGATTTACGAAAGGGAAAACATGGTTGACAAATCTGCTGGAATTCTTTGAAGGTGTAACTCGAACTGATCAGGGGCACCTGGTGGATGTGGTTTATTTAGACTTTCAGGTGACTTTCGGCAAGTTCTCACATAACAGATGACGATGTAAAGTTAAAGTACATGGGATTACGGGTAGTGTCTTGAAATGGATAGAAAGCTAATTAGCAGATAGGAAGCAAAACGTTGGAAAAAATGGCCCTTTTTCCGATTGGCAGGCAGTGACAAGGTGGGTACCGCAGGGATCCGTTCACATTATATATTAATGATTTGGACGAGGAAGCTAAATGTATTATCTCCAAATCTGCTGATCATACAAAGTTGGGTGGGAGGGTGAGCTGTGAGGAGGATGCAGAGATGCTTCAGCGAGATTTGGACAGGCTGAGTGAGTGGGCACATGCATGGCAGATGCAGTATAATGTGGATAAATGTGAAGTTATCCACTTTGGTGGCAAAAATAAGAGGCAGATTATTATTTGAATGGGTGCAAATTTAGAGAGGTGGATTCTCAGCGAGACTCTACTTCTTTACCCACGGATGCTGCCAGATCTGCTGAGGTTTTTCCAGAATTTCCTGTTTTTATTTTATTTGTAGGAATGCCTGGGTGCTTTCTCCGGCAATACCCTCCTGAACTTATCATTGGAATCTGGAACCGGGATTCTCCGGTAACCGGCGGGCCAGGCCGTACCGGCGCCAAGGAGTGACGTGAACTACTCCGGCGTCAGGCTGCCCGGAAGGTGCGGAGGATTCCACACCTTCAGGGGCTAGGCCGGCACTGGAGTGGTTGGCGCCGCGCCAACCGGCGCCGAAGTGCCTCTGCCAGCCGGCGCAAGTTGGCGCATGCGCAGAAGCGCCAGCGTGTTCTGCCGCATGTGCAGAACTGCTCACATATTTCCTGCGCATACGCAGGGGGTTTCTTCTCTGCATCGGCCATGGCGGAGCTTTACGCAGGCCGGCGCGGAGGGAAAGAGTGCCCCCACGGCACAGGCCCGCCCACAGATCGGTGGGCCCCGATCACGGGCCAGACCACCGTGGGGGCCCTTCCCGGGGCCGGATCCCCCCACGTCCCCCCCAAGGTCTCTGCAGGCCGCCCTCAGAGCCAGGTCCCGCCGGTACGGGCCTGGTCTAATCCACGCCGGCGGGACTGGCCGAAAACGGGCGGCCGCTCAGCCCATCGAGGAGCGGAGAATCGCCGGGGGGGGGGCTGCCAACGGCCC
Source organism: Scyliorhinus canicula (assembly GCF_902713615.1). Classification (NCBI taxonomy): domain Eukaryota; kingdom Metazoa; phylum Chordata; class Chondrichthyes; order Carcharhiniformes; family Scyliorhinidae; genus Scyliorhinus; species Scyliorhinus canicula. The sequence continues at coordinate 15,424,636 of NC_052149.1, forward strand.
CCAACTGGCACGGCGCAATCCCCGTCCCAGCCAAAATAACGGTGCCGGAGAACTCGGCAGCCACCGCCGGGGTGGGATTCACACCCCCCCCCGGCGATTCTCCAACCCGGCGGGGGGTCAGAGAATCCCGCCCATGTTCTCCTTCCCCTTGTTCTATTTGTTTTTTTGAATGTGTGGGTCAAAGAGGTCAATATTTCAGCGAGCTCTCGAAGGCAGCCGAATGTTAACTGGGAATAATGGTTTTGAAAGAGAACTGCAGAGAGGCTAAAGGTTTGACCTTCACTGGCAAGTGGAGAGGGTTCGGGAATATACAGTAATCCAGGGTCAGGGAAGTTCATGCCGAGGAGGAAGGTAGCAGTAATTGTGTACAAGGAAGTGTACAACTTTAAGAAACAATCCAATCACTTACTGGCCTTGCCCAAGTGATATTGCCTGTGGGTGAATCTAGATTATCAGATTGTGCAACTGATGCTAGTTTGCAAGGTCTGACTAAGTCACAGTTAACCATTGAACATAAATACTTGTGGCCTGCAACATAAAAAGCATCACACATTAACTTTTAACTGAGGGTATGATGCATTTATACAGGAAAATGAAAAAAACACAGCCCAACATTCACTTCCATAAATAGACCCAGAGGTCCTCACATCGCAATGTTGTTCTCGGACAGGCAGAACTAGTGTCAGCAGTTTGTTTCTGTAAACGGGGTGAGGGCCACCCTCTGCCAGCCTATGGACCCTCAGGATCCGCCGAATGAAATGTTCAGGTGGTTCTGTAAACGGTGGGCAACACATCGTCTGCACATAGCTGCGTACGCCACATACAGATTTATATATAGCCTTCCACATCCTTCGGAAGTCCCAAAGTGCTTTACATCCAATGAAGTACTTCTTGAAGCATGTTCACCATTGTAATGTAGGAAATCCGATGGCCGATTTGTGCACAGCAAGCTCCCGCAATGTGGGAACGGCCAGTTTTCGTATTGAGTGATGAACATTGGCTTGGACACTGGGGACAGCATCCCTGTTCTTCCTTGAAAGAGTCTCATGGGATCTTTGATGCCTACTTGTGGCGGCAGAATGGGCCTTGATTGAACGCCTCTTGCAAAAGGCAGCACCCATGACAGTGCAGAACCCGCTCAGATGCAAATAGGCAATATTTGCGCCGTGTATGATCCACCCATTCGTACCCGGGTCATAAGCGGCTGAACCTATGGTCATGAAATGGTTGAGTAAAGGGAGAGAACGCTTGTGAGGACAGGTGTAGCAGACATCCTCCTCCTGGCTCCCCGGGATATTGCAGCTCAGTGCTGAACCCTGTTCAACTCATCCAGAAGCCAAACATGGTTTTGGATTCCTTATGTTAGCTTCAGGTAATCAGTACGGTCACCTGTTTGTGCTCTTTTGGGATTCAGATGCCCTTTCCCACTCTTTGGAGGACAAGTGGCAAGAATCAACCAGGACAGAAAAACATTTCAAAATCATTCAATTTGTTGACGAGAGGATAGGATAGTTTTTGTGAAATTCCTCCACTTTTTCAACTTGGACAGGCCATAACCATGCTGAATATAATGAAAACAATATTAATCTTCCTTCATTTGATATATCCAAGTACGTTTATGGAAAGCTGACTGGAAATATACCTCATTGATCGGTATTCACTTTTCTGAGCTTAAAATGGTCAATGCTTTAAATAAAGTGTGGATGCAGATCCTTATCCAGAAATCTCCGAAGCTAGGGTGATCTCCTGGGAGACTGAGCGGTAAATTCTTTGTTGATGAATCTTACTCATATAATCCTCTCACGATCACCTGGAAACAGCCGTGAATCATGTTAAACCCCAGCTGGCCAAGTGGTGAAGGGTACATCCGGAGCCAATCTTTACACACTTCGATCAGCACTTATTTACACAGTTACAGATAACAAGATCACAGTTATACCTCCTAACCCCAACAACCCGTAGCGCACACAAGGCCACGGGAGATAGAAGCAGGAGTAGGCCCGTTGAGCCTGTCTCACTTGTGGTCTAATCGTGGCTGACCTGAGGCTTCAACTCACTTTGCTGCCTGCTCCCCATAACCCCGAGAGACCAAGAGTTTGTTTACCTCAATCTTAAATATAGTCACCGATGGAGCATCCACATCCACTCTGGGGTAAAGAATTCCAAAGATTCACGACCCTGTGAGTGAAGAGGGGGTCATGTGAATCCTCAGTTAATACCCACCCCCTGCCTGAAATTAAACATCATTAATATACAATTAATGGTCTACATTTGTTCCGATGTTTCTATGATGCTGGTGCCATGTTCCATTTATCAGTCGCTCATCAGGTATCAGATTTAAGGGTTGAAGCCATCAAACCATCACATATGTAAGATTTTTAAATGTTTCACAGGATGTGGGCATCTGTGGCTAAGCCAGCATTTATTGCCCATCCCTAATTGCCCTCACAGCGTTGTTAGGGAGGGAGTGCCAGGACTTTTAAGGAACGCCGATATATTTCCAAGTCAGGATGGTGAGTGGCTTGGAGGGGAACTTCCAGGTGGTGGTGTCCCCATGCATCTACTGACCTTTTCCTTCTACATGGTAGAAGTTGCAGGTTTGGAAAGTCATGTTGAAGGAGCCTCGATGGGGTGCTGGAGTGTATCTTGTGGACGGTACACACTACTACGACTGTGCATTGGGGTGGAGGGAGTGAAGGTTTAAGATGGTGAATGGGGCATCAATCAAACAGGGCTGCTTTGTCCTGAACGGTGTCGAGCTTGAGCCTTGTTGGTGCTGCACTCATCCAGGCAAGTGAAGAATATTCCATCACACTCCTGATTTGAACCTTGGAGGCGGTGGGCAGGCTTTGGGGAGTCAGGAGGTGAGTTACTTGCTGTGAATTCCCAACTCTGACCTGCTCTTGTATCCAAAGTATATATTTGGCTGGTCCAGTTCAGCTTCTGGTCAATGGCAACCTCCAGGATAGAGCAGGTTTAGCACAGCTTGTTTAAGAAATCACAGATTTTCAGTTTGCTTTGTAACTCACAACAATGCAGACAAAGATATAGGTCACATGAGGAGATACAATAAAATTGAGGTAGCATGGGTGTATCAAATCCCCTCAAACCCTTGCGCTGAGAATCAGCATTTTTGCTGTTCTATTGTTTTGTGCAAGATACCGGGACAACATTGGCCAAAGGTTTATAATGGAGGTCAAAAACTAGAACAAGATAATTTACATCAGCATGTTTTTCACAATGAAGCAATTGCTTGTCATAGTTCACAATGGTTATAGTTCACATTGAACAATTTATTGGACTCTAAAAGTTATAGAGGGCAGAAGCCAGGAAGGAAGCAGGGATTGTATAACACTGTAACTATCATTATAGCATGATGAATAATAGATGTTACAATGAGGGGAAAATATATCTAAGCTGTTGGTGTAGATATTGGGCAGTGTAGCACCCATCTCTCAAGTGCCAAGTAGCCTAATTAGGTCACCAAAATGACAGGTGGCAAAAGCATGCACTCTGACAGCTGGCAATGTGACACCTGCCCTACTGGTAGAGATGGTAACATATATACCAGCAGCGCTGGAGGCAGCGTTCAAACTTGGGATTCACATTTGGTAGATGAGGGTTCTGTGTTTCCTGAAGGACCTATTTTTTTTTCCTTTTTTTAATAAATTCAGAATACCCAATTATTTTTTCCCAATTAGCAATTTAGCGTGGCCAATCCACCTAACCTGCACATTTTTAGGTTGTGGGAGTCAGACCCACGCAGATACGGGGAGAATATGAAAACTCCACGTGGACAGTGACCCAGGGCCAGGATTGAACCCGGGTCCTCGACGCCGTGAGGCAGCAGTGCTATCCGTTGCGCCATTTTCCATTTTTGATCGTTCCAGTGCCTCCCTCACCACACACTGACCTTGCTCGGTACAATGTGATGGAAAATGGAGAATAATGTGGTAAATTGTGATATTGTCCATTTTGCCAGGAAGAATAAAGAAGCAGCATTTTATCAAAATGATAAGAGAGGCAGAGCTCTGAGATGCAGAGGGATCTGGGTGTCCTAGTGCATCAATCACAAACAGTTAGTATACAGGCATAGCAAGTAATTAGGAAAGCTAGTAGACTGTTATAATTTATTGCGAGGGGAATTGATTACAAAAGTAGGTTATTCTTCAGTTGCATAAGGCATTGGTGAGACCACATCTGGAGTATTGTGTACAGTATTGGACTCCTTATTTAAGGAAAGATGGAAATGCATTGGAAGGAGTTCCGAGAAGGTTTAACAGACTAATACCTGGAATAGGTGGGTTGCCTTATGAGGAACAGTTGGAGTTTTATTTACTGGAATTCAGAAAAGTAAGAGGCGACGATTGAAACGTTTAAGATTCTGAGAGGTATTGAGAGGGTGGATTTGGGTTTGATGTTTCCTCTGGTCGGAGAATTTACAACCAGGGGGTCACTGTTTAAAATAAGGGGTCACCCAGTTAAGACAGAGATGAGGAGGAGTCTTCTCACAGAGGGTGGTGAGTCTCTGGAATTTTCTTCATCAACAAAGCAGTGGAAGCAGAATCTTTGAATATTTTTAAGGCAGAGCTGGATAGGTTCCTGATTAACACAAATGTGAAAGATTTTCGGGGGTCGGCTGGAATGTGGAATTGAGGTGACAATCATATCAACCGTGATCATATTGAATTGCAGAGCAGGCTTGAGGGGCTGAATGGCCTATTCCTGATCCTAAGGCGGATGTTCTTATGTTTGTATGTACTGGTTGACTTTGTGTTTGCTGTGTTAAATCACTTTGGAAAATTCGCTTTGGCCACATGAAGAGGATTTGCTGCTTTTGTACTGCATCTGCTCTTTATCTTATATAGGTCAGGTTGGAGGCATGAATAGTCCGCTAGAGCTGTGTTTGCTGAATTGAGGACAAGGGGAAGGAGCATGTAGGATATCACGAAGCAGGAGAAGATTCCAGGATAGAGGGTCACTAAATTGGATGTCATATCCACAGGGGACATTCAGGAAATACGTCTCCTAGAGTGTTGACAGTCAGAGAGATCTAGGTGTACAGGTCCACAGGTCACTGAAAGGGGCAACACAGGTGGAGAAGGTAGTCAAGAAGGCACACAGCATGCTTGCCTTCATTGGCCGGGGCATTAAGTATAAAAATTGGCAAGTCATGTTGCAGCTGTATAGAACCTTAGTTCGGCCACACTTGGAGTATAGTGTTCAATTCTGGGCGCCACACTACCAGAGGATGTGGAGGCTTTAGAGAGAGTGCAGAAGAGATTTACCAGGATGTTTCCTGGTATGGAGGGCATTAGCTATGAGGAGAGTTTGAATAAACTTGGTTTGCTCTCACTGGAACTAAGGAGGTTGAGAGGCGGTCTGATAGAGGTTTATAAAATTATAAAAAAGGGTATAGACAGAGTGGATAGTCAGAAACTTTTTCCCAGGGTAGAGGGGTCAATTACTAGGGGGCATAGGTTTAAGGTACGAGGGGCAAGGTTTAGAGGAGATGTACGAGGCAAGTTTTTTACACAGAGGGTAGTGGGTGCCTGGAACTCGCTGCTGGAGGAGGTGGTGGAAGCTGGGGCGATAGTGACATTTAAGGGGCATCTTGACAAATACATGAATAGGATGGGAATAGAGGGATACAGACCCCGGAAATGTAGAAGATTTTAGTTTAGACGGGCAGCATGGTCGGCTCAGGCTTGGAGGTCAGAAGGGCCTGTTCCTGTGCTGTACTTTTCTTTGTTCTTTGTATCCCACGTCCACTGAGGACAAATGACTGAGAGTCTCCCCCACTTCACAAAGGAAGGTGTCTCTGAGCAATGCCATTTGCTGCGGCCACAAACCTAGCCTAAAACCAGGGCACTGCCTGCGGCTCCCCATTTCAACATCACCCTCAATATTTATGCCATGGGCTCGTTTCACACAACAACAGAGGACATTGGCACCATCTTAGTTTTTAGTTCACCCTTATATTAGGGTGGTCTCTAATGCTCTGTATGCTGGAAGAATGATGTTATGGGTCAGGGTTCAGAGAATCCCAAAAATATATCATGGAGTTCACCTGACCCACAACTTTTAATAGATTGTGGTATGGGGAGCACACGGCCCACTCTACAGGTGTGGTCCATTTCCCTATGCCTCGGCATTTCTCTTTAAAGTCAGATACTTTAGTTCAATCTGATCACAGAGTCCCTTGTAATTTTCCAACACAGGAGCATTGGTTATCACAGCTTTCAGGCTTTCAAAGGCCTGTTGAAAGTCCGCTGTCCATTGAAATTTTCGATGTCTCTTCAGCAAGTCCATCAGTGGAGCAATCAGGCTACAAAGCTTTTGCACAAATGTTCGATCAAATCCACTCGTGCCAAGAAATCACACCATTCCCCTTTCTCTCGAGGATATCGAAAACACCTCAAGGAAAGTGACTTGGGCTTTTCCAAATTCACTTTTGGCGAGGTTTATCACCAAACCCGCCTCCTGAAGTCGATCGAATAACTCCATCAGATGTTTGAAATTTTCTGTCCGTGTCTGGCTAAAAATTACCAGATCGTCGATGTATACCACATCAATTGGGTAATCCTGACACAACTTTGTTACGTAAACGTTGAAATGTGGCTGGGGCGTTTTTCATGCCAAATGGCATAACTTTGAATTGGTATATACCATCTGGAGTCACACAAGCTGAAATCTGCTTCGCCCTTTCAGATAAAGGTAAGTGCCAGTAACCTTTAACTAAATCCAATTTGGAAATAAAAGCGGACTGTCCCACTTTCTCAATGCAATCCTTCAAACGTGGGACAGGATAAGAGTCCGTTCTTGTAACTGCATTAACCTTTCTATAGTCCACACACAACAGATGGGTACTGTCTGGTTTAGGCACCGTCACTATGATAGAATAGATAGATAGAACAGTACAGCACAGAACAGGCCCTTCAGCCCTCGATGTTGTGCCGAGCAATGATCACCCTACTTAACCCCACGTAACCCGTATCCCAACAATTCCCCCATTAACCTTACACTACGGGCAATTTAGCATGGCCAATCCACCTAACCTGCACATCTTTGGACTGTGGGAGGAAACCGGAGCACCCGGAGGAAACCCACGCACACACGGGGAGGACGTGCAGACTCCACACAGACAGTGACCCAGCCGGGAATCGAACCTGGGACCCTGGAGCTGTGAAGCATTGATGCTAACCACCATGCTACCGTGAGGCCCCAAATTTAGAGTATCCAATTATTTCTTCTCCAATTAAGGGGCAATTTAGCGTGGCCAATCCACCTAACCTACACATATTTTGGGTCGAGGGGGTGAAACCCACGCAGACACGGGGAGAATGTGCAAACTCCACATGGACAGTGACCCAGGTCCGGGATTCGAACCCGGGTCCTCAGCGCCATAGTCCCAGTGCTAACCACTGCACCACATGCCGCCCTAGGTTATGGGCGAGCTCCATTGGCTGCAACCCACTTCATCACTCTTCACTTTCCAACCTTACCTTATATAATGGAACACCACTCATCTCACCCTGAATTCCACATATTACCACCTTTTCTGGCAACATTCTTCCCAAACTACATAACTCCTCATCTCTTACCAGTAAAGATTGACTAGCTCCTGTATCTCTTAAAATTGTGTCTTCTTTACCTGCTCCTCCTGATACACATGAGTAAACTTTATCCACACAAGTAAATTCTTTAAAGACATCTGGCACCTTCTTATCAATCACCTCTTGAACAGGTTGTACAATCTTTTGCACCTCCATTTCTTCCGTTGGGCTTTCCTTTACCACTCTAACAAACCCCACTGTCTTATCCTGTTTTACCACATCAGCCTTCCCAGTGCTTTTCTTCAACCACCAACACTGTGACTTTACATGGCCTAGTTTATTACAGAGAAAACATTTGAAACTTTTCATTTCTTTTCCACCCTCCTGGATTTCTTTTTTAATCTGAGGTACACTCTCCTTATTATCTCCCTTCAGATCACATTTACCTTTACCACTTGAGTATTTCTCATATCCCCAGTTTCTATCACTCACAGGCTGAAACTGATGTCGGAAACCAAGCTTTGATTTATGAACTAATTCATAATCATCTGCCATTTCTACTGCTAATCTCGCAGTTTTAACCCTCTGCTCTTCCACATGAATTCTCACTACATCAGGAATTGAATTTTTAAACTCCTCCAAAAGTATAATTTCTCTGAGAGCTTCATACGTTTGATCTATTTTCAAAGCCCTTATCCACCTATCAAAATTACTCTGTTTGATCCTTTCAAACTCCATGTACGTTTGACCAAATTCTTTCCTTAAATTTCTAAACCTTTGTCTGTAGGCTTCAGGCACTAGTTCATATGCACCTAAGATGAATTTTTTCACATCTTCATACGTCCCAGATGCCTCCTCCGATAGTGATGCAAACACTTCACTAGCTCTACCTACCAGCTTTGTTTGAATCAGTAATACCCACATGTCCTGTGGCCATTTCATTTGTTTTGCTACCTTCTCAAATGAAATGAAAAAGGCTTCCACCTCCTTCTCATCAAACCTTGGCAATGCTTGGACATATTTAAATATATTCCCACCAAGCCTTCGACATTGACACACTTTTTCACTATCCTCATCACTATGATCCAACTGTATGTTTCCCTTTACGTCTGTTAATTTTAGCTGACTGTCATGTTTCATGGCCATTTTCTGAAGTTCAAACTCTCTCTCTTTATCTTTTTCCCTGATCTGTATCTCCCTTTTTCTTTCTTTTTGTTCTGCTGGGGTAATTCTTTCTTTTCTTCTTTCTTTCTCTCCTTTTCTTTTTCCTCTCTCTCTTTTGTATTCAAACTGCTTTAATTCTTTCTCATGTTCCATTTGTTTAATTTGCAACTGAATTCTTTTGCCATTTCCAATGAGTCAAACTGTATCTCAGGCAACTTTAAATGCTTAGCCACTGCCATAATTACCTCACCTTTTTGCATTTTGTCAGTTAATATTAACTGCAATGTTTTTGCCAAATCTAACAGTTTGCTTTTCGTCTCTGTCCGTGTGTGACAGTCTCCACCCCCAAAACCTTCAGAGCCTCTGAAAGAGCCATTGTCCACAACACACTCCACACTTAAACTAAAATACTACACCTGAAAAACAACCACAATATGCTCATCTCTCACTGTCTTTAAGTTCACTAAGCCAATCCAATAGATAGACTTTTATCCCCCTCGAGCCCCCAATTGTTATGGGCCAGGGTTTAGAGAACCCCAAAGTGTATCATGGAGTTCACCTGACCCACAACTTTTACTAGATTGTGGTATGGGGAGCACACGGCCCACTCTACAGGTGTGGTACAGCAGAAATGGAAAAGTATTTTTTTCAAACAAAACAATGCTTATTCCATGAACTCAAGTTAACCTTTTTAAAATAAACGGTGAATATCTTAGCAACCATTAATCCAAATACACCCCCCAAAGAATACAACACTAAGTAATCTGTATACTGTTCTTTTAACATCTAAAAGAATTAACAAACCTTCAAACAGAAGCACATCAGGGTTTAAATTCAATACTGAAAACATTTATAATTCTGAATTCACCAAATGATTAAGAGATAGTCCTTCATGGCAGAGAGCTCAGCAGTAAAGCTGCTTTTCTGACTTCAGGTGCAACACACTGAAAAACGAAACCAAAAAGACACACCCAAGCTTTACTCAAAGTGAAACTAAAAAGCAGAACCAGAGCTCAGCTCCACCCACACTCTGACATCACTGCAGTCACATGAGCAGCCAAACATTTCTTAAAGGTACCTTTCTTAAACACCCATTTCTTAAAGGTACTCTCACATGACAATGGCGTAAGTCCCTTTCCCTAGCGATGAGGGAGCCCATATGGCAAAGGGTAAGGTGCCATTCTCCGCATGCAGCACTGAAATGTTTATCAATCAAAAGGGTTTCCACTCACTCAACATACAAATTCTTTGCAAGCACAGGCGATACATCATGGGCTGGATTCTTCCGCCCCGCCCTCCGCAAGTCTGCCATGGGTGAGCAGCGGAGAAGGATGGAGACAAGGAACAATGATCGCAAGATCCTGAAGTTGGTCATGTCTCAAAAGATTATCTCTCATCTCTTCAACTGAATCTCCCCATTAACCAACTGATACACAATCCTCACTAATATTCTTACAAATACCACCTGCCTCCCTTCACTCTGCACTTACCAATCTCATACCCTCACTTTGCTACATAGAGAAGTTCCAACATCAGATACAGATCAAAACCAAAATTATTAAATATATCAGGTCAGTATTGATAAAGGGAAATAATTGATCATCCTACTGCAAGCTTTCGGTGATAGTCCTTTGTGTTCATATGTTCTCACAACCCTACAAGGTGCGCACAGCTTGGCAGGTGGAAGGTTGATCATCTTCCATTGAGGATGCTTCAGACGGCCTTGAGGAATAACTTTGGACAACACTGGGTCCAGCGAGCCCAGTATCACAGCATGGATTGGGACAGTCTGGCCTGGCTAGCTGACTTGGCAGCAGCACTGGCAAAGTGGCTGACGAGGGAGCAGGTATATTGTCGTCATGAACGAGGGTGCAAGAGAATCTTTCTTCTGGGACCGACAGCACACTCCTGGGGACACTTGCACAGATCTGCTGGACAGTAAAGGAGTGAATTGATGCCCTCGAAGCCCCTTCAACAATGCCCCCCCCAACCAAAGTGGCAGCAGATAGAGGTTCCATGCCACTTGTGTCAACTGCCCTTGAAAGTGTCAGCGTTGTCATAAGATCTCCAATATGGAGGCTTCCACTGATGGACCTGACCATTCCTTCCAAGCTGGACTGAATAGTCTCCACCCTGTGAGACAGGTTGGAGCTGGATTTATCCCTCTTCTGTGCGCTGTGAGCAAGCTCTTGAGCAGTCGGCACAGCGTGCCAAACATTTCCTGATTTCTGACCAGGTAATGATGCATCAGTGTGTAAACAGGAGGAGGAGGAATGATTGGAGATCGCAGGAGAGTGCAGGGAGCCTTCTCAAACTCACTGAAAAACCAATCCATAGTCTCCAGATTGTGCCACAATTAGGTACTTCCCCAGTTTGAACTCATGTTGTACTTCATACCCTAGCTTATCACCTTACTGACAATGTTACAGTCCATTGTCCGATGTTTCACAATTCACACACAGTACAAGTTAACTGCTGAGGGTTGGCCGCTGCAATTTTATTCATTGTTGTATTTTGTTTCGACTTTAGGAATTGGTGAGAAGAGGGAAATGTTAAAAGAATATGGTATTTAGCACAGTGGGTTAAACAGCTGGTCTGTAATGCAGAACAAGGCCAGCAGCGCGGGTTCAATTCCCGTACCGGCCTCCCCGAACAGGCGCCGGAGTGTGGCGACTGGGGGCTTTTCACAGTAACTTCATTGAAGCCTAATTGTGACAAAACGCGATTGTTATTATTATATCCTCTTCCCTGTCTTCATTCGATTTTTAAAAGAAATTTCATGCAATGTTTCCGTCACTGGCTAGGCCAGCATTTATTGCCCATCCCTGGGTGAGCAGCACAATAGCAGAGTGGCTAGCACTGTTGCTTCACAGCGGCAGGGTCACAGGTTCGATTCCCATCTGGGTCACTGTCTGTACGGAGTCTGCACGCTCTCCCCGTGTTTGCGTGGGTTTCCTCCGGGTGCTCCGGTTTCCTCCCACATGTCCCGAAAGACGTGCTGTTGGGTAATTTGGACATTCTGAATTCTCCCTCTGTATCCGAACAGGCGCCGGAATGTGGCGACGAGGGGCTATTCACAGTAACTTCATTGCAGTGTTAATGTAAGCCTACTTGTTGCAACAAAGATTATTATTACTGAAGGCATTTCAGAGTTAACCACATTTCTGCAGGTCTGGAGTCACATGTAGGCCAGACCAGGTAAGGACGGTAGATTTCCTTCCTAAAGGACATTAGTGAAGGTTTTTACGACCATTGACAATGGTTTCAGGGTCATCATTAGGCTTTTAGTTCCAGATTTTTATTGAATTCAAATGTCACCGTGTGCCACAGTGGGATCTGAATGCAGGTCCCCTCGAATCTCTGGATTATTAGTCCAGTGACAATAACACTATGGCACTATCTTCCCTATTATTAATGAAGCAAGATATTGATTTTTAATTTGTCTTTGCTTCACAGGAAATAGTGACAGCTGCCTCCTCCTACCTTCACCAAGCAACCGAGCAAAAAACTTATTTTTCGGATGTGAAAGTCCTGCTGCCTCGAACATGGCTGGTTAATTCCAGCTCAATTCACAGATCCATGACTGAATCTTACAAGAAGGTAAGAAGTGAGCGGCGAAGACTGATGAATCCCTTCGAGCCTGCTCCCTGTCAGCCCCTGCAATTTCTTCCAAAAAGTGACAGAACAGGAGCTGCTCAGGGGAAATTCCTGGCGGAATTGTCTTAAGTATGTAAATTGCCCTAAGACCATAAGCCCATAAGACATAGGAGCAGAATTAGACCATTCAGCCCATTGAGTCTGCTCCGCCATTCAATCATGGCTGATATGTTTCTCATCCCCATTCTCGTGCCTTCTCCCCATAACCCCTGATTCCTTTATTAATCAAGAACCTACCTATCTCTGTCTTAAAGACACTCAATGATTTTGTTTCCGCAGCCTTCTGCAGCAAAGAGTTCCACAGATTCACCACCCTCTGGCTGAAGAAATTCCTCCTCATCTCTGTTTTAAAGGATCGTCCCTTTATTCTGAGATGGTGTCCTCTGGTTCTAGTTTTTCCTACAAGGGGAAACATCCTCTCCACGTCCACTCACTCCAGGCCTCGCAGTATCCTGTAAGTTTCAATAAGATCCCCCCTCATCCTTCTAAACTCCAACGTGTACAGACCCAGAGACCTCAACTGCTCCTCGTATGGCAAGCTTTTAATTCCAGGGATCATTCTTGTGAACCTCCTCTGGACACTTTCCAAGGCCAGCACATCCTTCCTTCGATATGGGTCCCTAAACTGCTCATAATCCTCCAAATGGGGTCTTCCAGAGCCTTATATAGCCTCAGAAGTACATCGCTGCTCTTGTATTCTAGCCCTCTTGACATGAATGCTAACATTGCATTTGCCTTCCTAACTGCCGACTGAATCTATATGTTAACCTTAAGAGAATTGTGAACAAGGACTCCCAAGTCCCTTTGCGCTTCTGATTTCCGCAGCATTTCCCCATTTAGGAAAGATAAATTACATACTACTTTCCAGCCCTCCCACAGCAACCACTTTATTTGACAACAAAAGAGGGGTTGGCGATAAACAATTATACTGCCAGCTGGGGTTCAGTTAGTAGCTCCCTTACCTCTGACTTACTGGGTTCAAGTCCCACTCCAGGACTTGAGCACAAAAATCAAGACTGGCGCTCCAGTGCAATACTGAGGGGTGCTGCATTTCTGGTGGTGGCTGTAGTGATCTGCATATCTGCATCTGTACAAGGGGTTACTGTTCAGGTGTAACAACCACAGTATCACTAGAGGGCAGCACTGGAGACGGGTATAAAGGGTCCGACCCAAGGGAGGATCTGCCTCTTTCACAAGCATGGGGCTAGTGAACAGTAGCATAGAGACACAGGTCAGCACAGGCAGCTTACCTCTACCATTTCTTATCTTACACCGTGACTGTGTAATGTCCAGTTAAGCTCTGGAGAGAGAACTAACTTACTTAATAAAGCATTTGCTTCAACTGGAAGGCCAAGAGCATTATTCAGACACAGGAAATAATATAGTGTCCTTCAGCTGATATATTAACCCCCCCCCCATCTCAGATGGATGTAAAATATCCCACGGTATTGTTTTAAAGAGGAGCTGGAGAGTTATCCCTCATAACTCAGCATAAGGGCAGCACGGTAGCATGGTGGTTAGCAGAAATGCTTCACAGCTCCAGGGTCCCAGGTTCGATTCCTGGCTGGGTCACTGTCTGTGTGGAGTCTGCACGTCCTCCCCGTGTGTGTGTGGGTTTCCTCCGGGTGCTCCGGTTTCCTCCCACAGTCCAAAGATGTGCGGGTTAGGTGGATTGGCCATGCTAAATTTCCCGTAGAGTCCTAAAAATTAAGGGGGGGGGGGGTTATTGGGTTACGGGTATAGGGTGGATACGTGGGTTTGAGTAGGGTGATCATGGTTCGGCACAACATCGAGGGCCGAAGGGCCTGTTCTGTGCTGTACTGTTCTATATAAGCTGGTCAATATTTATCCCTCCATCAATCCCACTAAAACAGATTATCTAGTAATCATCACATTGCTGTTTGTGAGAGTTTCCTGTGCACAAATTGGTTGCTGCACTTCCCATATTATAACAGTGATTACACTTCACAAAGTACTTCATTGTGGCGACTAGGGGCTTTTCACAGTAACTTCATTTTGAAGCCTACTTGTGACAATAAGCGATTTTCATTTCACTTCATTGGCTGTAAAGTGCTTGGAGACGTTCAGTGGTCCTGAAAAACGCTATATAAATGCAAGTCTTTCTTTCATCTCCAAGTCAGTGTTGCCAGAATGATATAAATTCTGGCCGTAACCCAGTGGCACCGTTAGCCACGGACACAAATCCCGGAATTTCCCTAGACTTTAATATACTATCACAGTGTTTTTCAAACGTTTTTCCCCAGCGACTCACTTTTACGAAATGGCCGACCCTCGCGACCCACGCCACGTTCACAGTAGATTCTCTATAGTTACTTTTTCAAATGTCACATTCACTGTTGGCATTTCTGTATTATTAAATGTAAAAATTGTAAATAAAATATATTTTCTATTTTTTGTTGTTATTTGGATATCTAAATAACTTGTAATAAAAATCTCTGAACAAATCGGTGTGCGAGACGTTTGATCGCAGACTCTGAAAAATGTCTAAATGTGATAGCGAGCAGGGACTGCCACCAACTTTCCGCCACTCAGCCCAGTGAGGCCGTCAGTGCTATTCAACATTAATCGGTCCACTTAACGAGGCCCCATGGGCTTTTCAGGGGCTGGTTTAGCACAGGTCCAAATAGCTGGCTTTTAAAGCAGACTAAGGCAGGCCAGCAGCACGGTTCGATTCCCGTACCGGCCTCCCCGAACAGGCACCGGAATGTGGCGACTAGGGGCTTTTCACAGTAACTTCATTTGAAGCCTACTTGTGACAATAAGCATCTTTCATTTTCACCACAAATGAAGGCTCGCCAGCCGATTCGCCGGGTCCACGCTCACCAGCCTCCACCCCCGCTAACCAGTTCGAGCAGCATTTAAGCTGCACTTGCTCAGCCAACCCCAGCCAGCTCACAACAATGGTGCGCAAGAGACCGGCCCCAAGATTTGGGGATGCAGATCTGGGAAGGCTGCTAGACGCAGTGGAGGCCAGGAGGGATGTCCTGTTCCCCCGAGGGTCCAGGAGAGTCAGCCACAGTGCAGCCAGTGCTGCCTGGGATGACGGTGCGGTGGCAGTGAGCTCGGGGAAGGTGACCAGGAGGACTGGACACCAGTGCAGGAAAAAGGTCATCGGCCTACACAGGGCAGCACGAGTGAGTAGACACCAATGCCTCCCCCTCCTCCCGCCCCCCCCCCCCCCCCCCCCCCCCCCCCCCCCCACACCGGCAACCCCCCTCCACCCCCCAGACCTTTCCACGCCCACATGAGCATCCGCTCCCAATTCTCAATGTGATCCCCAACCCTCCCTCCACCCCCACTCTCCCTTCAACCCCACCAAACCATTCCGTCCCAATCCCCCCCCCCCTCACGATGAACCACGCGTGTGGCTAATGATGCCATCTCTGCGTCTCCTCAGGAAAAGCTCTCGCACATTTGCCGGGAGATGGCCCAGACTGGTGGAGGAGTGCCGGACATAAGAATCCTCACCTCCTTTGAGGAGCGCGTCCTGGAGGTGACACGCGAAGGTTGGCAGACGCTGCAGAGATGAGGGACCATCGGGCCCCAGCCAAAGGAGCTGACAAACGTGAGTTTTTCATCCCTCACTGACTGACCCATCCCTCCCACTGAGCACATGTCCATTCTCCCGCAGGTCCTGCAGCCGACCACGCCCGACCATGCCGGATGTCCCCCTCTCCAGCCTCCCAGGAGAATACCTCGGAGGAGAGATTTGAGGAGGCCACCATAATAGTCGCGTCACAGCTGTCACCCCCACCCTCCACCAGCAAAGCCCTACACGCACCTCGGTAGGAAATGTTAGTGGTCAGGCTCCTGGAGACGACACAACTGATGATGCACATCAGGTGGAGGCAGTACCCTCAGGCGAGACAGCAATCTAAGGGCCCAGTACCCGGCTGGGTCCCAGCCTGATGCTGAGCCTGTGGAAGAGGTCATCCCGGAGCTGATGGAGATGTTAAGGTGCGATCGGGACATCCGGAGGGAGATGTGAGCATCACCCCAGAAGATCTATAGCTCCCCGCATGCCCCCCCAGTTGCCTCCCCAGTGCCTATCCCCCCAACATCCCATGGCGGCCCACCCCTGCGGAGTGCGCCCCCCCCCCCCTCCAGCTGAGGGTCTCCCACCCCCGCCGAGCATTGGGGTGGCAAGCCCAGTGCTCTTTGCCTCTGAGCAAAGATGGCTACTCACCTCCTCGGCTCCCTACAGAAGCTCTTCTGCCAGGTTCATGTTTTTAAAAAGGAGTACCAATCGGCGCCAGCCTGACCACTTGCTGGGGAGACTGATGATCACAGCAGGCCCTTGGATACAGGGTGGCTCCCATTAATTGTATGGAAATAGGGCTTAAGTGACGATAATTGGTTCATCGCCACGCTACGGCGCGATCCCGATTTCGCCTACGGGAGCGGGTCGGTTGCATCGCAAACTGTTTGACGCCTGCCGCGGTTCTCGTTTTTGGCTTCTCCCGCTATTCACCAGCCTCGTTTCGCTTGAGTGAGAGAGTAACGAGGTTGCGGAATCGTATCCTTGGTGTTTGAAGGGGGAATGAGGGATTTCTTGGAAACACACCTGGATTTTGGGCTGATGGGTGATGTGTTATCTAAGTTGGTCTAACATCGACTGCAACTGGATGCAGTGAGACTCAAATCAGGCTTCCGACATAGGAGATGGTCCAACACTGTTTTATTGAACTTGCTTGTTGCGGTACATAATCTGCTGTGGGTTGACACTCTATTAATCTAAACTGATAACCTCAGACTGGCTTGACCAGACTAGCTCTCTGTCACATGGACACGATGCTCATGGCCCTGTGCACTCTAACTATCTCTGTAGCTGCATCCAGTGAGAAGAGGCAGAGTCTTAATGCCTCGTGTGTTTTATAGTGGTAGTGTCCTGTCTGGTGATTGGTTGTTCTGTGTCGTGTGTGTTCATTGGTTATCCTGTGTGTCAATCACTGCCTGTCTGCATCTCATTATATCCATGAGTGGATATTATGACATCTCCCCTTTTTGCAATAAATTTTGGAATGAGGCTGTATATACGTGTGACTATGTACAAGTGGTGAGTGAATGAACATATTTACATCGGAAGGTGTCTATCGTGCAGATACAGAGCAAACTCTACAAACTGGACAAAATTTAAGTCTATAAATTCAGTCTTTGTGGCGGGCGACGAATTCTTGTTGATTGCCTCAGAGGTGGAGGGGGGGCCGCCGGCACCTGGACAGACGGGATGGCTGCCATCTCAGTGACCTTGTGGACAGGCAGGATCGCTGCCAGATCGGTGGCCTCGTGGTGCAAGACGTCCGGAGGAGACATGATGACATGCGGAGAAGTGCGGTAGGGTGATGGGCAGGGAACATTACGCAGCGCCCTCCTGTTGCGCTAAAGAATGGAGCCCTCAGCCATTTGGACAATGAAAGACCTGGGGGCAGCCTGTCTGACGACAACGGCTGGGGCTG
Organism: Scyliorhinus canicula; assembly: GCF_902713615.1. Classification (NCBI taxonomy): domain Eukaryota; kingdom Metazoa; phylum Chordata; class Chondrichthyes; order Carcharhiniformes; family Scyliorhinidae; genus Scyliorhinus; species Scyliorhinus canicula. The sequence continues at coordinate 15,442,490 of NC_052149.1, forward strand.
ACCAGCCTCCCTCAGGCAGCTGAACGCGAACAACATCTTCTGGAGCCAGCGCAGGCAAATCCGTGGCATGAGCATCAGACGCGCTCTTCTGCTGGTCCCTGCAGCACTTTCTGCAGCACCGTGAGGTGGTCAAGGTCTGGAACATGGGTGGCTGGAACAGTCGTCCTCAGGTTGCGATTCATGAGCAGCTGCGCCGGAGACAAACCAGTCGACAGAGGGGTTGCCCTGTATGCCAATAGCGCCAGGTTAAAATCAGAGGCTGAGGCTGCAGCCTTGCAAAGCAGCCGCTTGACAATATGGACCCCCTTCTCGGCCTTCCCGTTTGATTGCGGGTAATGGGGACTGGATGTGATATGCCTGAAGTGGTAGGATCGTGCAAAGTCGGACCACTGGCAAACGTCTCTTTGCAGGATTTGATGACGGACTTGTACGTGAGGTCCGACAGTTTCACCACTTCCAGGTAGCTGGAGAAGTAGTCGATTAAAAGCACGTAATCACACCCATTTGCGTGAAAGAGCCACCTTGGACCACGGAGAGGTCACAATCTCGTGCTGTTGCAGTGTTTCCTTGGGCTGGGATGGTTGGAATTTCTGGCATGTTGTGCAGTTGAGGACCGTGTTGGCAATGTCCTGGCTGATGCCAGGCCAGTAAACTGCCTGCCGAGCTCTGTGTCGACATTTCTCAACCCCAAGGTGACCCTCATGGATCTGTCTGAGAACCATGGTTTGTATGCTTTGGGGAATGACGATTCTATCCACTTTCAGAAGGATCCCTTCAACAACCGTCAGCTCGTCCTTAACGTTGAAGAACTGGGGGCACTGCCCCTTTTGCCAGCCATGGGCGAGGTGCTTCATCACGCGCTGCAGTAGAGGATCTTTGACAGTTTCGTCATGTATTTGTACAACTCGGTCATCAGTGGCTGGGAGGTTGCTGGCACACAACTGCACCTGTGCTTCAATGTGGCGAATGAAGTCGCCCTGTTCACACGGCGATGGATCGGGATAGGGCATCCGCGATGATCAGCTCCTTACCCGGTGTGTAGACGAGTTCGAAGTCATATCGGCGGAGCCGGAGAAGAAATCGCTGCAGCCGAGGTGTCATATCATTTAAATCCTTCTGGATTATGTGGACTAAAGGCCTGTGGTCTGTTTCCACCATGAACTTTGGCAGGCCGTATACATAGGCATGAAACTTGACTATTCCTGTCAGGAGACCCAAGCATTCTTTTTCGATCTGGGCATACCATTGTTCGGTCGGAGTCATGGTCCTGGAGGCGTATGCTACTGGAGCCCAGGACGGGGAGTCATCTTGCTGGAGGAGCACCGCCCCAATGCCGTCCTGGCTTGCGTCTGTGGATATCTTGGTATCCTTGGTTGGGTCAAAGAATGCCAGTACTGGGGCTGCAGCTGGGATCGCTGGCTGTTGCTCAGTGGAGCGGAACTGCAGAGGGTCGCATAATGCCCAGGCTTTCCACACTGTAGACATCGTCTTCCTTTGGCTGGACATTGCCGCTTTAAATGGGCGGAGCCGCAATTTGGATACGTCATGACCATGACGTCAGTGCGTTCAGTGCGCCGTCACGCATGCGCAGTGCGGTCAGCCGACGTTCGCACATGCGCAGTAGGGCCTTCGGCTTGATCGTCCTCCCAGTTGTGGTGCGCATGCGTAGGGACCCGGGCAAAGTGCGCAAAACGGCCACCCTCCTCGATGCTCAGGCCTTGCATTTTTGCGATGGCCTGCACCCTTTCTGCCTCGTGGGAGGCCAGTTTTGCAGTTTCTGCGGGAGTAACGGTTCCTGGCATGCTCATGGACAACGCACATTTCGATGGCGACGGAGAGGGTCAACTGTTTGATTTTGAGTAGCTGCTCCCGCAGCGAGTCGGACTGGACTCCGAAAACGATCTGATCCCAGATCATGGAATCAGCCGCTGAGTCATAATTACATGACAGCGCTAGGATGCGGAGATGAGTCAAGAAGGACTGAAAAGCTTCATCCTTACCCTGAAGCCTCTGTTGGAAGATGTACCGTTCAAAGCTCTCATTCACCTCGACTTCGCAGTGGCTGTCAAATTTCAGCAGAGCTGTCTTGAACTTCGCCTTGTCTTCGCCATCGGCAAACGTGAGCGAGTTAAATATGTGGATGGCGTGATCCCCCACAGCCGACAGGAACAGCGTGGTCTTCCTGACATCCAATGCTGCCTCGAGGTCGGAGGCCTCAATATACAGGAGGAACTTCTGTTTGAAGACCTTCCAGTTGGCGCCGAGGTTGCAGGAGATCCGGAGTTGCGGAGGGGGCTGGATCTTTTCCATGCCGCTGGATGTTTGCTTGCTGGTCATTGCAGAGTCACTTGAGGTAGGTTCGTTAGAGTTAATAGTTCCCTGGTACCATGATGTGTTATCTGAGTTGGTCTAATATCGACTGCAACTGGACGCAGTGAGACTCAAATCAGGCTTCCGACACAGGAGATGGTCCAACACTGTTTTATTGAACTTGCTTGTTGCTGTACATAATCTGCTGTGGGTTGACACTCTATTAATCAAAACTGATAACCTCTGACTGGCTTGACCAGACTAGCTCTCTGTCACATGGACACAGAGCTCATGGCCCTGTGCACTTTAACTATCTCTGTAGCTGTATCCAGTGAGAAGAGGCAGAGTCTTAATGCCTCGTGTGTTTTATAGTGGTAGTGTCCTGTCTGCTGATTGGTTGTTCTGTGTCGTGTGTGTTCATTGGTTTTCCTGTGTGGCAATCACTGCCAGTCTGCATCTCATTATATCCATGAGTGGATATTATGACAATGGGGAAGGAAGGAGCCTCCTAATTGATCACAAAGTCAGTCTCACTGAGATTGCGGCCGATCTCAGAGAGTGAGCGGACAGCAGCTCCACATTTTAAATCAAACTCCTTATAAACACGCAGCACGACTTTAAACACAGGTCTGATTGACAAGGTTAAGAGTAACAGAAATTCAACAGACACCAACAGGATTAACAGTAGCAGAAATTCAACCCAACACTGACAACATTAATAGTAATACAAATTCAAGGTTCATTGACAATGTTAACAGTGGCAGACATTAAGCATGCATCTGATTCAGAACGTTAACCCTGAAGTTGGTCTCTTTGTGTGATTAGTGACTTCGAGCTGACTCTGAGCTGTTCTTGAACAGGCGCATTTCCCCCCTGACTGGGATGGATGGAGTTCCCAAATCCACATCCGTCGTCCCCAGAGCCGAGTTCAGAATGGGGCAAACACAAATCAGCTTTATAACAATGGACCAATTGAAAGGTGGGAGATTCCCACAGGATACACAGGAATTATCTGCTAAATCCTATATATGGGAGTACTCCGGGTACAGGTCGCAGTGAACAGTCATTTGGTTTTGGGTGGGAGATGCAGGCCTTGCAAAAAGAGTGCGAAGCACTACCGGAAACTAACGTGCAGAAGGAGCATCTGCAGGAAAGAAATTTAAAGAGAATTGATTTTTCTTTTAAACTCTTCAGTTTTAGTTGCGGGTGCTGACTAACCTGGCCAATCAGCTGCTGGAGGCCGTATCGGTGGCGGTGACTGTAACAGTGACCCAGGGAGGCTAGGAAGGCCATGGCACCGGCCTCTACACCAGCCTCATGTGGTCACACATTATACTGCAGCCAGAATTTACCCAGAGAGACAACAGGAAAAAGGGTCTCCGAAATGGAGACAATGTCCCGACGCCGGAGTGAAAACCGGAGTGTTTAACTCCGGCGTTATTGCCCGCTCCCAGCCCCCTATTCTCCCGCCCCCGGGTGGCGAGGAGTGGCGTCGCGTATTTTTCGCGCGCTGGGCCTTGGCACTGCGTAAAAGGCGGCACCGCGTAAATGACGTCACCTGCGCATGCGCGGTTGCCGTCCTCCCCGAGGCCGTCCCGCAAGAAGATGGCAGATGGATCTTGCGGGGCGGCGGATGAAAGGAGGTCCTCCTTTAGAGAGGCCGGCCCACTGATCGGTGGGCACCGATCACGGGCCAGACCCCATTGGAGGCCCCCCCCGGTGTAGGAACACTCCTCACCCCATCGGCTACCCCCCCCCCCCCCCAGCGTTCCCGCGCAGTTTCCGCCGGCAGCGACCAGGTGTGGACGGCGCCAGCGAGAACCTGTCGTGTTGGGCCGGCTGCTCGGCTATTTTTCATCATCTCGCAACCCACCTGCGGGTCGTGGCCCCTGTTATATTACTCTTTGGTAATATATTGTTACTCTTTGCTTCGTGATCCAGAATGGTCTGATGGTGTGATTATAAAGAGATCACCAATCTCTAAGTTAAAGCAAAACTGCTTTATTGATAACTATTAAATTATATTGAGTTTGCATTCTCCACAGAACTATTACTATTAATAAAATCATCTATGTTTAAGTAATAACTAATGAACTACACGTGCTACTTCTATCTAGTCTTAACTATGATGTGATCTATCTCTCTCTCTTGCTAACATTTAACCGACTACCCAAGATTCTCTGAGTTCTTATAGTTATACTGGGAACTGGTGGTGCCCTCTAGTGTTTGTATTACACTGAGATGTACTAATGAACCCTTTACTTGTAGACATATCTACATATCATTACATCCCCTTTTTTAAACATTTCTTTTACATGTACAACAAAAGGAAAACATGTAGAATAATATTAGTGCAAAACATGATATGTATATATCTTTGTAACGTAGTAAAAAATCAATAATGAAAACAGAGTTCAATGCAAACGATTTACAAATTGAGATTGTCCTTAGTCTTTATTCGTGGTGTGTTGAAGTACCAATAAGTCATCATCAGGTATTCAAATTGTCGAACCGCTTTTGTTGTGTGACCTGGGGCAGGATTCTCTGACCCCCTGCCGGGTCGGAGAATCGCCTGGGGCTGCGTCAATCCCGCCCCCCACCGTGTCCCGAATTCTCCGCCCCCGAGATTCGGTGGGGGCGGAGAATTGCGCTGTGCCCGTCGGCGGGCCCCCCACGGCGGTCGGCGGGCCCCCGCAGCGATTCTCCGGCCTGCGATAGTCCCACCGCTGACTAGCCTCTCCCGCCGGCGTGGATTAAACCACCTCTCTTACTGGCGGGATCGGCAGGCGGGCCTGTGCCGTGGGGGCACTCTTTTTCTTCCGCCTTCGCCATGGTCTTCACCATAGCGGAGGTGGAAGAGACCCCCCTCCCCTGCGCATGCTCCAGTATGACTTCAGCAGTCGCTGACACTCCAGCGCATGCGCAGACTTACGCCGGCCGGCGAAGTCCTTTCGGCCCCGGCTGTCATGGCGCCAGAGACCGTTCATGCCAGCTGGCGGAGTGGGAACCACCCCAGCGCAGGCCTAGCCCCTCAATGTGAGGGCTTGGCCCCTAAAGGTGCAGAGACTTTCGCACCTTTGGGGCGGCCCGACGCCGGAGTGGTTCACGCCACTCCGACACGCCGGGACCCCCTGCCCCGACGGGTAGGGGAGAATCTGGGCCCTGATCTTTTTTCTGTGCTTGTGCTATCGATTTTGTATGTCATTTGCCTTAAACACTGGTCTGCTTTTTTGTCTTGGAGCAAATATGCATTTATGAAATTCGTTGGCATGACATTTGTTTTGTCTGAACAATGTCCTGTTTGCACTCCTGGCATTGTTTTGGACGGTGCTGTTAAGTTGCCGTTCAGATTCACAGGCGTACCATTGTGTACAGTTCGTTGTTCCGTAGTTTCTGTTGTTGTGCTCAAAAACTGTTCCTTCTGAATAGTTTGATTTAAGTTCAAACTTTTTAGTATCATTGACCTTTGTGTTATTTGATGTTTCATTGAGCTTTATGATCTGAGGTTCATATGAATGATCTGGGGCGGGTTTTTCCGCCGGCGGGATTCTCCATTTTTCCGGAGCCCGAGGGTTCCCTGACGGCGTGTGGCTGCGCCACAATGGGAAACCCCATTGACCGGCCGGCGTAACGGAGAATCCCGCTAGCGGGTCGGGGCAGAAATGTGGCGCGGCGGGAGGGAGAATCCAGCCCCAGATGTTTCATTGATCTTGGTGACATCAGTCATTTCTGGTTGATCTGATGTATGTTTGATTTCTTGGTGCTCCTCTTTTGGAGCGAACTTCTCCAAGATCTCATTTTCTTGCAGGTTGTTTAGAATAAATGTGGTTTTAATTGAATCATTCATTGTTTTACTTTGATTGTCATGTTCTTTTGTACAGTTGAGCTGAGATCAGTCCGTCTCGCTGTTGTCTTGCACATCTTGTATGCTACTTGTGATCACATTGTCACTATTCGCAAAGACAGTGGATTTTTTGGATTGGATTTGGATTTGTTTATTGTCACGTGTATCGAGGTACAGTGAAAAGTATTTTTCTGCAAGCAGCTCACACATTATTAAGTGCATGAAAAGAAAAGGAAATAAAAGAAATACATAATAGGGCAACACAAGGTGTGCAATGTAACTACATAACACCGGCATCGAATGAAGCATAAAGGGGTGTAGTGTTAATCAGGTCAGTCTATAAGAGGGTCGTTTAGGACTCTGGTAACAGCGGGGAAGAAGCTGTTTTTGAGTCTGTTCGTGCGTGTTCTCAGACTTCTGTATCTCCTGCCCGATGGAAGAAGCTGAAGAGTGAGTAACCTGGGTGGGAGGGGTCTTTGATTATGCTGCTCGCTTTCCCCAGGCAGCGGGAGGTGTAGATGGAGTCAATGGATGGGAGTCAGGTTTGTGTGATGGACTGGGCTGTGTTCACAACTCTCTGAAGTTTCTTTCGGTCCTGGGCCGAGCAGTTGCCATACCAAGCTGTGATGCAGCCAGATAGGATGCTTTCTATGGTGCATCTGTAAAAGTCAGAGTTAATGTGGACATGCCGAATTTCCTTAGTTTCCTGAGGAAGTATGTGCACTGTTGTGTTTTCTTGGTGCTCGCGGTGACATGGGTGGACCGGGACAGATTTCTGGAGACGTGCACCCCTAGGAATTTGAAACTGCTAACCATCTCCACCTCGGCCACATTGATGCTGACAGGGGTGTGTACAGCACTTTGCTTCCTGAAGTCAATGACCAGCTCTTTAGTTTTGCTGGCATTGAGGGAGAGATTGTTGTCGCTGCACCACTCCACTAGATTCTCTAACGCCCTCCTGTATTCTGACTCATCGTTATTCGAGATCTAGCCCACTATGGTCATATCATCAGCAAACTTACAGATGGAGTTTGAACCAAATTTTGCCACGCAGTAGGGGGCTAAGTACACAGCCTTGCGGGGCCCCGGTTGTGGAGGAGGTGTTGTGTTCATTCCTAGTGATGTGGTCTGTGGGTCAGAAAGTCAAGGATCCAGTTGCAGAGTGGGGAGCCTAGTCCTAGGTTTTGGAGCTTTGATATGCGTTTGGCTGGGATTATGGTGTTGAAGGCGGAGCTGTAGTCAATAAATAGGAGTCTGATGTAGGAGTCCTTGTGGCCGAGATGCTCTGGGGATGAGTATAGAGCCAGGAAGATGGTGTCTGCTGTGGACCGGTTGCGGCGTTATGCGAATTGCACTGGATCAAGGCATTCTGGGAGTATGGAGGTGATGCGCTTCATGACCACCCTCTCGAAGCATTTCATTACGACTGAAGTCAGGGCCGGTAAATGACATCAATGAGATTGTTAACATAGAACGTACAGTGCAGAAGGAGGCCATTCGGCCCACAAAGTCTGCACCGACCCACATAATCCCTCACTTCCACCCTATCCCCGTAACCCAATAACCCCTCCTAACCTTTTTAGTCACTAAGGGCAATTTATCATGGCCAATCCACCTAACCTGCACGTCTTTGGACTGTGGGAGGAAACCGGAGCACCCGGAGAAACCCACGCAGACACGGGGAGAACTTGCGAACTCTGCACAGACAGTGACCCAGCGGAGAATCAAACCTGGGTCCCTGGCGCTGTGAAGTCACAGTGCTATCCACTTGTGCTATCGTGCTAGTAGTCATTGAGGCACGTTGCCGTTCAAGGCAGACGACCCTGTCCTATACAAGAAATCCAGGTACGACCTCCGCAAAGCCATCCGAGATGCCAAGAGAGAATATCATACTAAGCTAGAGTCACAGACAGACTCTCGGCGGTTGTGGCAAGGACTAAACAACATAACGGGCTACAAAGCGAAGCCGACCAGTACCTCTGGCAGCAGCGCACCCCTCCCCGAAATACTTAATGCATTCTATGCTTGGTTTGAGCAGGTAACCAACAATCCGCTGTTGAGTGCCCAGCAGCCCATAATTCACCCATCCCCACCATCACAGTTTCCAAAGTCAGATCGGCCTTCCTGAAAGTGAACCCACGGAAGGCGATGGGCCCGGACGGGGTCCCTGGTCGTGCACTCAGAGCCTGTGCATACCAGCTGGCAGAGGTATTCACATCTTTAACCTATCCCTACTCCACTCCGAGGTCCCCACCTGCTTCAAGAAGACCACCATCATACCGGTACCAAAGAAGAACCAGGCAACATGCCTCAATGACTACCGCCCGGTGGCCCTGACGCCAGTTGTAATGAAGTGCTTCGAGAGGCTGATCATGAAGCGCATCACCTCCATACACCCGGAACGCCTTGACCCAACTTCAATTCGCATACCGTCGCAACCGGTCCACATCGGACGCTATTTCCCTGGCCCGACACTCATCCCTAGAGCATCTCGAAAACAAGGACTCCTACATCAGTCTCCTATTTATTGACTACAGCTCCGCCTTCAACACCATAATCCCAGCCAAACTCATATCAAAGCTCCAAAACCTAGGACTTGGCTCTCCACTCTGCAACTGGATCCTTGACTTTCTGACCAACAGACCACAGTCAGTAAGAATGAACACCAACACCTCCTCCACAATAGTCCTCAATACCGGTGCCCCGCAAGGCTGCGTACTTAGCCCCCTACTCTACTACCTGTACACACACGACTGCGTGGCAAAACTTGGTTCCAACTCCATCTACAAGTTTGCTGACGATACGACCATAGTGGGCCGGATCTCGAATAACGACGAGTCCGAATACAGGAGGGAGATACAGAACCTAGTGGAGTGGTGTAACAACAACAATCTCTCCCTCAATGCCATCAAAACTAAAGAGCTGGTCATCGACTTCAGGAAGCAAAGTACTGTACACACCCCTGTCAGCATCAACGGAGCCGAGGTGGAGATGGTTAGCAGTTTCAAATTCCTAGGGGTGCACATCACCAAAAATCTATCCTGGTCCACTCACGTCAACGCTATCACCAAGAAAGCACAACAGCGCCTATACTTCCTCAGGAAACTAAGGAAACTCGGCATGTCCACATTAACCCTTACCAACTTTTACAGATGCACTTTTGAAAGCATCCTATCGGGCTGTATCACAGTCTGGTATGGCAACTGCTCGGCCCAGGACCGCGAGGAACTTCAGAGAGTCGTGAATACCGCCCAGTCCATCACACGAACCTGCCTCCCATCCATTGATTCCATCTACACCTCCCGCTGTCGGGGGAAAGCGGGCAGCATAATCAAAGATCCCTCCCACCCGGCTTACTCACTTTTCCAACTTCTTCCATCGGGCAGGAGATTCAGAAGTCTGAGAACACGCACGAACAGACTCAAAAACAGCTTCTTCCCCACTGTCACCAGACTCCTAAATGACCCTCTTATTGACTGACCTCATTAACACTACACCCTGTATGCTTCAACCGATGCCAATGCTTATGTAGTTACACTGTATATCTTGTGTTGCCCTATTACGTATTCTCATGTATTTTCTTGAATTTTGTTTAATTCCCTTTTCTTCCATGTACTGAATGATCTGTTGAGCTGCTTGCAGAAAAATACTTTTCACTGTACCTCGGTACATGTGAGAATAAACAAATCCAATCCAATCCAATCCAATCTTCTTGGACACCGGTATGACGGTGGTCCTTGTGAAGCAGGTGGAGACGTCGGCTAGTGGGTAGACATTCATAGTCTTCTTCTGTCATCGCTCTCTCTGTGGAGTCTTTCATTGCTCTCTCTGTGGAGTCAATCAATGCTCTTTCTGAGGAGTCATTCAGTGCTCTCTGTGTGGAACCGTTTTCTTCTTGTTTATTTGGCAGGTTACTGTCGTCCAATGTATCAACGATCTGCCATTCCATCAAGGTACTGGATTCATCTACCATGAGTAGAGTCGTATTTAGCTTTGCAACCGTGTTGCTGATGTTATGATCACCATATCCGAATATCTCAGCCAAGCCTGAGTAGTATTCTTCAATGTAGTATTGATCATCTTTAGTGAAAGATCTGTTGCCATTTTCCTCATGTTGAATGCTGCAAACATCTTGTTACATGGTGCTGCAAAAGTTTTCTTCAACTGTTTGCTGAAATTCAGGCAATGTTCTGCCTTGTGAGGTTAATAAAAAACTTGTGTTTTGTGCCTTTAAAACATTTTTTAAATTTTCGGGCAGTTTCACTTTAAGAGGGCGTACCAAAATGCTTTGACGTCTGACGTCATGCGTAATCCTCAATTGCGCAAGCGCAAATCAATCGTTTTACTGAGTGTGCTCTGTTTTCATCCACGCATGCGTGACTTTGCGCGCATGCGCATAACCATATTGTCGTTTTGTGGGTTTTTTTGAACATGCGCATGTGCGTAATTGTCCCGTACATGCGCAGCACGGTCAGAGTTGGAATCGCGCGGTTTTTTTTCGGGTGCGCTTGCGCAGTACTCTTTTTGAGCGCGCGAGAAAAATTTTCCGTTACCCCACAGCTTCAACGGAAAGTCACTGCCGATTAAACATTCAGCACATCTATTTTTAGATTGTTTCCTCGCAGTGTAAATTTTAAAGGATTCATGATGCAGCGTTTATTGTTGCTTTTGCAATCTTTTGGTGAGCTCTTCATCACTTTAGCAATAATGATCAAATTTTTTAACTACCAGTTCAAAGTTTTTCTTAATCAACATCATTCTGAAAATGGAATGTTATCTATAGCTATGGCCAGCCATGAGTAATAATAAGGCAGTTTTTCGCTCATATCTGGCAATTTCTAGGTTATTGGGAGATGGAGTTGAAACTCTTGTTTCAACACGTGCCAGTTATAATTATGATTATCGTGGATCCGGAGTCTTCGTGGAGCTTGAGCTTTCTCCATCAGTCCTGGATCCGTCGCAGTAACAGGTCGGTGCTTCGCAAGTCGAACAGCTTCTAAATTTTCTTTACTCTAATCTTACTAAACTATGATGTGGAGATGCCGCCATTGGACACAGTAAGAAGTCCAGTTTGTACTTTAACCTGGTGTTGTAAGACCTCTTACTGTTACTCAACTACACTAGTTAGTTTCTGTAGCCAATCACGGGCACCATGTTACCAAAGAGAAAATGCTGGAAAATCTCACCAGGTCTGGCAGCATCTGTAGGGAGAGAAAAGGGGATGCATCAAGGAGCCAGAAGCCGAGTGGGTGCGCGCGGAGGAGGCCTCCTGCACGGGGGCCTCCCTCCGGGCCCTCACCACGGCAGCACTCCCATCCCCACCCAAAAAACACTCCAGCAGCCCAGTGGTGATAGCCACCCTCCAGGCCTGGAACCAACTACGGCAGCAATTTGGCCTGACCAAAATGTCGGACAAGGCTCCCATCTGCAACAACCATAGGTTCACACCAGCACTGACCGACGCCACCTTCAAAAGGTGGGGACAGGACGGAGGGACACTGACAGTCAGGGACCTATACACGGACGGCAGGATCGCAATACTGGGCGAACTGACAGAGAAATTCCAGCTAGCCAGGGGGAACGAGCTAAGGTACCTGTAACTCAAAAACTTCCTACGAAAGGAGACAGGTGCGTACCCACAACCTGCATGACAGACATTACTGGAAGAGTTACTGGACGCAAGCATCCTAGATAAAGGAAACTGTAGCGACATGTATGACCGACTGGTAGAAGGGCCGACACCGTACTGGACACAATAAGAATGAAATGGGAGGAGGACCTGGGGATCGAAACAGGGTGGGGACTCATGAGCGAAGCACTCCATAAGGTCAACTCCACCTCCACGTGCGCAAAGCTCAGCCTGACACAATTAAAAGTGGTACATAGAGCCCACTTAACAAGAGCCCGTATGAGTAGGTTCTTCCGGAGGTGGAGGAGAGATGTGAACGGTGCCAAGGAGGGCCGGCCAACCACACCCACATGTTCTGGTCTTGCCCCAGACTTGTGGAGTACTGGACAGCCTTCTTCGAGACCATGTCCAAAGTGGTGGGTGTGAGGGTGGAGCCATGCCCGAAGGTGGCGGTCTTCAGGATTTCAGACCAGCGAGATCTATTCCTGGGGAGGCGGGTAGATGCCCTTGCCTTTGCCTCCCTGATCGCTCGCCGTAGAATCCTGTTTGGCTGGCGGTCAGCAGCACCACCCAAAGCTGCAGACTGGCTGTCTGACCTCTCGGAATCCCTCCAAATGGAGAAAATCAAATTCGCCATACGAGGGTCAGATGACGGCTTCCACAGAACGTGGGAGCCATTCACCCAATTGTTCCGGGACCTGTTTGTGGCCAACAAACAAGCAGAAGAATATCCATGTAGCCAAGAACCAGGGGAAAGTTGGCAAAGCATGAGAGGGAGAGATAGACCGGGAGAGGGGAGGGGGGGGGAACAGCTAAATCTAAGAGGAAGGGAAGGTGAACCATGTGGGGGGGTGGGGGGAGGGGGCAGAGGTGGGGGAGGGGGGGAAGAGGGAAGAGACAGGGAACAATAGAGGAGAGCCAGGGAGGTTGGGGGGGGGGGGGGGGGAGGCAGGGTAATGTTAACAGGAACAGAGTAAAAGGAGAATACAAGCCGAAGACGGGAGGGCCGGCTGAAGTGGAAGTGAGCACGAGACGACAATAGCAGCGAAATCCGGCCGGGAGAAGCAAGGGACAACACCAGCACCAGACCTACTTGAGTATTGTCCTCCGTAATTGTCTCTCCGGCACCCAAATGTATATCTGCCCCCGCCCAGCCTCTGACACCCCAAACAGATGCCTACTTATGTGTGTAAATAATGTTGCCAAGTGTACAGAGCTGCTGCTGTTGAGCGAGTGTTCTTTGTTTTTTCTCTTTGTGATTTGTGTGGGTGTGCCCTTCTCTTCTACATATATATATATATATCATATCCTGTGTACATAATGGCAAATATACATTGTTCAAAAACCCAATATAAAACATTTATATAAAAAAAGTAACAACTAATGAACTACACGTGCTATTTCTATCTAGTCTTTACACGGTGATTTATCTCTCTCTTGCTAACACTCAACTGCATACCCAAGATTCTCTGAGTTCTTATATTTATACTGGGAACTGGTGTGCCCTCTAGTGTTTGTATTATACTGAGATGTAATAATTAACCCTTTACTTGTATACATATATACATATCATTACAACCCCCATTTTGAAAAATATTGCATTATCATAAACATATGGGACTTGAGTGACAATAAGCGGTTTTCAGTTTCAATTTCAACCGCCCATGGCATACCCCTGTCCCCACTGCAGTGGTGACATCACGCCAGTGTGAACCAATACGGCTTTGCAGAAATGAAAACCAACTCTGATGACCATTCTGGGGATTCACAGTGGGGTATAACCCCCTGGTGGTGCAGGACATAGTTGATAGATATCCTGCGACTCTCGGCTGACACCTCGGCACTGCATCTGGGAGTGTCAGGAAGGCAGTGTCAGGGGGCAGTGCCAGGGTGCAGGTGGGCAGTGTCAGTGGGCAGTGTCGGGGACAGGGGGGCAGTGTCAGGGGGCATTGTCGGGGGTGGGGGGCAGTGTCGGGGCAGGGGCGGCAGTGTCAGGGGGGCAGTTGGGGGGACAGGGAGGCAGTGTCGGGGCGGGGGGGCAGGGGGCGCAGTGTCGGGGCAGGGACAGGGGGTAGTGTCGGGGCAGGGATAGGGGGCAGTGTCTGGGG